>NW_016804139.1:6178683-6219117 GCF_001698545.2 Rhinopithecus bieti
TTTTTTTTTTTTTTTTTCTTACTGTACAGAGACTGAGCACAAATTTGTGGGGCATGACTCATCGTACACAATGCATGTCTCTGCTGTAATGCACCAGTGCTTCCAGAACAACCAGGTCTTAGCAATATCAAATGCCATTACACAATCAATGAAGTGTCAGAGAAACACAGTGGGATGACCTCATTGTTCACAGGCAGATGGATCCCTGTTTTACATAGCAGCCTCTGTCCTCAGGCCCAGGTGAAAGTGTTTCTGTGCCCTCCTTCATGCACACACGTGTTTGGCAGCAGAATTACGGATGTCACATTCTTAATACGTTTTCTTCTCTTTTTCCACTTGGCATTGAGTTCATATCTTTAAGGATTCATAGTTCTTTTTCTATTTTGAACTAGACTCATTTAATTTCTGTGAAACTTATCTCCTCCCACCTAACTCTGCTAAAAAAAAAAAAAGTTAACACAATAATTTATTTATTTTTGTTAGATGTTTAAGGGCATGCACAAATCAGGGAGAAAAATTTTAGTGTCACTAGATATTGTATTTATAATGATGGTGAGACCTCCTAAAAGGGCTACATCTTATTTTCTACTAAGGAAAATATAGAACTTAATACATAGATACTCAATGAAGGTTTGATGAATGAGGACATTTATTATTTCCCTGACTTTCTGGTTCATACGGCAATCTGCAGGTTAGTTGGCTAAACAGCCTATCCAGCTCTGGATCTGTAATACTCTTCTCGAAGGGTCATCTAGCCTAACTTGCATACTCTTAAGAGACTTTGGCTCATTCACTCCCAGACACTAACCAGGATTTGGATAAATATGGTCATTATATAGTTCTTGCTTATATTAAAGTTCCAGTGTCTCTGGTTTTTAATGATCAATCCAGACTATGTCTGTACTTTAGATAAATGATTAGCCTAAAAATCCAAGAGTGTTCTAAAGTCCAGTTTTCTATCAATAAAACAACCAAAGTGATAGACACTGTAGCAACCCAACGTCAGTATTTCATTTAGTGCACACTTATTTTCATACCTTTTCATTTGTGATTACCTATTATCTGTTAACAATTTGGAATTTATCTCTT
This sequence comes from Rhinopithecus bieti, assembly GCF_001698545.2. Taxonomy (NCBI): domain Eukaryota; kingdom Metazoa; phylum Chordata; class Mammalia; order Primates; family Cercopithecidae; genus Rhinopithecus; species Rhinopithecus bieti. The sequence continues at coordinate 6,179,773 of NW_016804139.1, forward strand.
CAGAATGTGAAATGTCTTTCTCTTGTTCTCAAATTTTTTCTTTTGGATATTACATAAATGTATTATAATGTCTTAGCTTTCTTTTGAGAATAGCAGTTTTACATTTTCTACATAAGGAAAGTGATTCATGTTTTTCAGCATCTAACATCTCTATGAGAGCATGATGGTACATCCATTTTTCTAGATATTTTGTATTGATTTTAATTGGATTGGCAAGCAAAGAGAAGGAGCAGAGTGTAGGTGTTAAAGCCTGGTTCCATCTCTGTAGGTCAGAAGCGTGGTTCTGTGGTTCTGCCTCTATCTGCGAGAACTTAAGTAATTCCTTTTACTTCTCTATGCCTGCATTCTCTAATTTATGAAATCATTGATCTAAATAATGAAGAATGAGAATTTCTCAAAGAAAATGTTTATTTGGGAATAGGTGTTGCAATGGGAACACTGGTGTCATAGTAAACTATGTGTGTATTCAGTGAGGTAAAGGAAAGCAAAGGTTTTTCAAGGAAAAATAGAGTATTACCTAATTGTTTTGAGATAATTATCCTTGGTGACAAGGAACAACAACAACAAAAAAAAGGTGGCATCAGTCCAAGGTTGGGCTGGCACTTGCTGAGCAGTTTTTTTGGTGTAAGGTAGTGATGGACTTTGTGCAAGGTTGTGGTTTTTGTAGTCTTTTGTGATCGTTTTTGTTACTAGGCATTCATGCATGATAATCCTTCATGGCCTTCTCTGGTTCTGTTTTTCGGGTTTTTGTTTTGTTTTGTTGTTAACACAAGTGAATTTATTTTGACTCTGACAACTTCCACAAAATGTTTAAAACACTAAAACTCACTACCAGGGCCATGTTTTGAGTATGAAACAATTTAATTGCCATAAAGTGCTTTTAAGAGTAACTATTTCAAACTAAGCAGTTGATATTGGTAAGCTGTTCTTTAGGGCCTTGGCTAAAATCCCTTTCTGTCATCCATAATTTGTATTTCTCTCCATAATTCTGCAATGTCCAGATGAGTATTACTAGTAGGCATCGCAGGATAACAATCTTTTTCTGAAAATCTCTATTCAGATCCAAACATCAACAAATCTTCTCGCTTCTAGTCACAGGATCCAGGGTGTGTGTGTGTGTGTGTGTGTGTGTGTGTGTGTGTGTGTGTGTATGTGTGTGTGTGTGTGCGTGTGTATATATATATATATAAATTATATATATATATGTATACACATTTCACTTTATATACTTTATATATATTATATATGTAAAATATATATATATATATATATAAAGAAGACAGCTTTGTAGAGGACTAGCAAAAGGTCTTTACTCCAAATTATCTCCTCCAATGACTAAGTTGGAGGCCCTGGTAAAAATGTTCGCTGTAATAAGTTGTAAAACTAACATTTGTCAATCATTTACTATTTTCACATTACTAAAGCATGATTCTAAGTACTTTACATGTGCTAACTTACTCTCTAATTTTTTTTTTTTTTTTAGATAAGGTCTCATTCTGTCACCCAGGCTGGAGTGCAGTGGTGCCATCAAGGCTCACTGTAGCCTCTACCTCCCATGCTTAAGCGATCCTCCCTCCTTAACCTCCTGAGTAGCTAGGACTACAGACATGCACCACCACACCTAGCTAAATTTTTTATTTTTTAGTAGAGACAGGGTGTATTAGTTCGTTCTTACACCTCTAATAAAGACCTACCTGAGACTTGGTAATTTATAAAGAATAGAAGTTTAATTTACTCACAGTTCCATATGGCTTGGGAGGCCTCATGATCATGGCTGAAGGCAAATGAGGTGCAAAGTCACATCTTACATGGCAGCAGGCAAGAGAGCTTGTGTAGGGGAACTCCCCTTTATAAAACCATCAGATCCCGTGAGACTTAATGACTATCACTAGGACAGCACAAGAAAGATCCACCCCCATGATTCAATTACCTCTCACTAGGTCCCTCCCGGAACACATGGGAATTATGGGAACTACAATTCAAGATGTGGGTAGGGACACAGCCAAATCATATCACAGGTTTTCATCATGTTGCCCAGACTAATCTAGAACTCTTGGGCTCAAGGGATCTGCTCACCTCAGCCTCCCAAACTGCTAGGACTACAGGCGTGTTCAGGCGTGTAATTCCGCCACTCCCAAGCCTATTTTTTTTTTTTTTTTTTTTTTTTTTTTTTTGGAGACAGAGTCTCACTGTGCTCTGTCACCTAGGCTGGAGTGCAGTGGTGCGAACTTGGCTCACTGCAACCTCTGCCACTCAGGTTCTAGTGATTCTCATGCCTCAGTGTCCCAGGTAGCTGTGCTTACAGGCATACATCACCATGCCTGGCTAATTTTTGTATTTTTAGTAGAGACAGAGTCTTGGAGTTTCACCATTTTGGCCAGGCTGGTATCAAACTTCTAGCCTCAAGTGATCCTCCCACCTCAACCTCCCAAAGTGCTGGGATTACAGGCATAAGCCACTGTGTCTGGTCTCAAATTGTATTCTTCGACAACCCAGTGAGTTAGCTAATATTATTCCCTTTTAATAAACACACAGAATATTTATAGAGAGGCTAAGTAGGTTACCTAAAGTTTACTGTTGGTAAAAGTTGGAGATTGGATTTGAACTAGGCAGGCTGATTTCAGAGCTTGAGTTCTTAAACACTAAATTTTTTTCTGCTTCCTTCTCACATCCAAAAACTTAGGTTATCATCCAATGAAAATAAAAACACATTTGCCTGTTTCACAACTGTATGCCCTAGGATTTTTCCAGTGTCTGGCACTTAGCACATTCTCTGTAAATGCTTAATGAATTAATGAGCATGCCACACATCAAGCTCTTTGAATTATTTTATCAGATTGGGTACTTGATAGGTAGAATGGAGGAAAATAATTGAATAAATTTTGAAATTGATCTAATAAAGATCAGAGAGAACGATAAAATCTTGAATTTATTGAAATCCTATGGTGTTGTAATGACACTTGACACTTTTCTATTTGTTATTTTTTAATCCTTAGCAATTTATGAAATAAAGAATAGTGTCTTCTATTTATGGCATGTCAGTTATTTATTTGCCTTGACTTGTTTTTCTCCCTAATAAGAATAAGAGTAAAACAAAACTGTGTACTCTGGTTTAAGCCTGAGAATTACAACAGGGCCAGTTGCATCATACTGTTGATGCCTGAGAATTACAACAGGGCCGGTTGTCATCATGACTGGATAACAAGAATAACAGAAGCACTAATAAGCCAGGCAGCTATCAAATGTCACAAACCAATTTAACAACAACGCTAAAGTGAACATGAGTTTGCCCCAGGTCACTGATATTTATAGCATGCAAAAACATATAGTTATCTAAAATATTATGCAAAGTTCCTGAATCCCCTTCTATCTTATTATACATCTCCTTTCACTTTCTCCTTTTCCTCTCCAGGCCTGATAGGTAACTCACCCCTAACTTGGATAACAGCTTTGGGAGCCTGTGAGTTACATGAAGGAAGAGACCCAAAGTCAATGGTGAGTCTCTTATATTCTCCCTTTTTTATTTCATTTTATTTTTAAAATCTTCTTTTGATATTTCAATCAAAAAGAAAACCTCCTTCATTTAGCAAGTATGGGCATATTTTATATTAGTCATTCAGATTTTTTAAAATGTTATTTATATCTTTAATTAGAAAAATAATACTTCTAACTAAGAGGGGTTAGTGTAGTGAAATGGTCTGGCTCTGTGTCCCCACCCAAATTTCACCTTGAATTGTAATCCCTATATTCCCTACTTGTCAAGGGAGGGACCAGCTGGAAGTAATTGAATCATGGGGTTGGTTTCCCCCATGCTCTTCTTGTGATAATAAGTGAGTGTCAAGAGATCTGATGGTTTTATAAACGTCTGGCATTTCTCCCACTTGCTCTTCTCCTTCCTGTCATCTTGTGAAGAAGGTGCCTTGCTTGCCCTTTACTTTCCACCATGACTATAAATTTCCAGGGCCTTCCCAGCCACGCTGAACTGTGAGTCAATTAAACCTCTTTCCTTTATAAATTACCCCATCTCGGGTATGTCTTTATTAGCAGCATGAGAATGGACTAATACATATAGCATAACTGTCAATGATACAAGAGTAGGCAACTGAAGTCAGATTGCCTAGATCTCAACTCTCTTTCCTACTAACTGAATGCTACCACACGGATATGCGTGCACACATGCATCTATTTATCTATGTATCTATCTATGGATCAATGCATTTTTTTTTTTTTTTTTTTTTTTTTTTTTTTTTTTTTTTTTTTTTTTTTTTTTGAGATGGAGTCTGGCTCTGTCACCCAGGCTGGAGTACAGTGGTGCGATCTAGGCTCACTGCAAGCTCCGCCTCCCGGGTTCACACCATTCTCCTGCCTCAGCCTCCCGAGTAGCTGAGACTACAGGTGCCTGCCACCACGCCCGGCTAATTTTTTGTATTTTTAGTAGAGATGGGGTTTCACGGTGTTAGCCAGGATGGTCTCGATCTCCTGACCTCGTGATCCACCAGTCTCAGCCTCCCAAAGTGCTGGGATTACAGGCGTGAGCCACCGCGCCTGGCCTGATCAAGCATTTGTAACTGAGAGTTATCCATTTCCTCCCCTGTACAATCATGTGGTTGCTTTAAGGTTTAAATAAGTTAATTCATTCAAAGCTATACACTGAGACTTGGCCTCACCTGTTATTATCAGCTATTATCTTTTTCGCTCCTGTTGTTTCTATATTATTATTTACAATAAACCAAAAAATAAAAAATGCTTCCTAATTAATGCAAATTTTGAGTACTCTTAATGAATCTCTTCTTATTCAAATACCCTAGCTAACTAATATGAATCTGCATGTCTGGTTGGAATTCGTTGCACTTAAACATACAACAATTTTTATATACTTTTTTATTTGCAAAATAAAATTTGCAAACTTTATGCTGCATAAACTAATCTATTTATTCCTGACTTATATTCTCCTGAAAAGATTATTTTCCTTTTTCTTTGTCCATCCATAAATGTCTCCTGTCTCTGCCATAGCCCCTCTCATTATTCATTACACCCACCAGGCTATATTAAAAAGACCCTATACCGGTAACATTTTATGAGAAGAATCTTCCTGCTTTTGTAAACTTAGCTCCCCTCCACATATGTATTCACACATACAATATTGGAATTATTTTATACACAGTTTTATATCCCCTGAAGGGAAATTATTGTTAACATTATAAGTATTCTGTTTATTTTACCTAGTTTCTGAAGATATCATTTATATTAGCTATGTAATATTTCATCACACCAATCCTAAAAATAATTTGACCAATTTCTATTGGGATATTTAAGTTGACTATAGTTTTTGTTTGTTATTAACAATGTTGTGACAAATAACTTTGTATATAATTCATTTTGGATCAACTAAGCAAAGGGATATGAGTTATTTTAAGGCTCCTAATCTAGAATGCCAATGTAGCCATTATTAAAATATGTACTTAATAACTATTTGTTATTTCCATTGTTACCTCATTTCTACCCTTGCATACATCTTCTGGGTTTATTGTGAAGCAGAAGTGGGGGACCTCGTTACAAACCAGCAAATATGCCTCATACAGGATTAAAAGATGGACCTTAAAAGCATCATTTTTAGGCACTTTAGGCAAATTATCTTGAATTCTGATTCAATTTGCTGTAGGTTATCTGAAGCTAGGGAATAAGAAAATAGACTAAGTTCAATCTACAGAAAAATTACTCATAATATCACAAGATATATTGAAATAAATTATTTCTTGTTCTTTAGTAATTCTAATAAGTGGAAGGTGTCCTTTAACTTTAAATAAATTAGTCCTCTATTGCAGGTGCTCAATTTAGGATTCTATTCCCTTGTCTGACATGTGTTTTGAGGTAGCTTTTTTCTTGTTTCTGGCTGGATTCTGAGAAATTCTGGCATAGCCATATACATTTAGGAAAACCCTCAAATGAATTTTAACTATCCATTATAGGACCATAACGAAACAGTACAAACACCAGTTGTCTGAGCAGCCATGAAACTTACTTGATCTAACTCCAGATGTTTCCTGTATCCCATGAAACAACCTCTCAGAGAAGAGTGCATTTCCAAAAATCGTTCTGTGTTTAAAATTTAGGTGCTAAACATAGACATTCAGTGAAAATGTAGAAATCAAAGTTCAATTACTCATCCCAGTTGCCCCCTGCAGATGTGTCTCTTTGCCAGATGTCAAACAGATTACTGATTACTATGGTGGCTTTTCAAAGCCTCCCTTCCTCTTCTGCTTTTCTTAGACTCCGATACACTTCCTTTCTCTTTATTTCTGGCAGCTGCATTTATGACATCTTGAACCAGGTTTTGAGAGGTTAAAAGATGGGTCTCCTTTACTTTTATTTCTGCCTTTCCCTATACCTAATTCCTTGCGGCTGACCTGAGGGAGGAAAAATAAAAGGCCAACGACCAGTTTGTCTTCTTGCCTTTGCCTAAGTCACATCAACATTCCCAAGCCTGGGAAAACATAACCCTGGCTTGAGACACAATGATTTCCCTTCCGCTGTCTGGAAGCCACAAAACCCACACCCACTTCCTCTCCAGGCACAATCATCTCATTTTCAAACCTCATATCACTTTGGGAAATAGCAAATCAGATTTTTGGAAAGGCCAAACTTTTAAGATTCAGTTTCAGTTGATGACTAATGACAGCCCATTTTTCCCTTTACTTTTCTGTCGCAGGAACCAGGATAAGCACTTTTTATTCTTATCTAATACCATAGACTACAGACTATAACCACTCATCTCCTCTTTCATCCTAGATCTGCTTTATATACTATTTATAGTTTGCATTGAAACACTATGCCTGATATCAATAGGTTATCAATATGCTTTTTCTCAGAATAGTACATTGCAATGCATGATTGGCTTCAAAATGTAGAAAAATAACATATATCCAAAGTAGTAAATGACATGCCATTCCACTTGTAATTTTAGGTTTTGTGAAGCAGCAACCTACTATACTTTTTTTAATCTTATTTTATTTTTATTTTATTATTTTTGAGATGGAGTCTCACTCTGTCACCAGGCTGGAGTGCAGTGGCACAATCTCGGCTCACTGCAACCTCTGCTCCCCGGGTCTAAGCTATTCTCCTGCCTCAGCCTCCCGAGTAGCTGGGACTACAGATGGGTACCACCATGCCCAGCTAATCTTTGTATTTTCAGTAGAGACAGGTTTTCACCATGTTGGCCAGGATGGTCTCCATCTCTTGACCTCGTGATCCGCCTGCCTCGGCCTCCCAAAGTGCTGGGATTACAGGTGTGATTCACCATGCCCGGCCTATACTTATATTTTTATTATTTAAATTTATTCACCCTTTTGGTTTTACCTGCTTTTTATTTAACCTGTATTATGGTGGCAACAGAGAAAAAGGTGGATCCCAAACATTTACAGAAGTTTCTTCAAAAGTGGAATCTGAAGGTATTAGCCATCATGTTTATGGAATTTAGAAATTTCTGCTCAAGTTCTCTCATCATTTCTTTCTTAAGCAGATTAACATTCAACTAATTTTTAGCAAAGTGAAGATCAGGACTGGCTTTAAACAAACATAGATAGATGTGAGCATGAGATTGGTCACAGTACTTAGGGAATCAAATTTCCTGAAATATTTTTCACTCCCACTTCTGGGTAGCTCACCACATACATTAGAAAAGAAGAATGATACCATAAATACTTCTGACTCTTGCTGTTTAAAGAGCTATGAGATTTTCCTTGGGCATTTTTCTACCTTTAGTAAAATAGGGCTGGGTAGTGAAGTCATCATTTGATGATAATGATCAATGCAGATATTCTAGTCGAGTGTTTCTAGTTTCCCAATAACTATGCCCAGATTTGATGCTTGTATTGATAAAATTAAATGAGAAATGTTTATTCATTTGATTTGTTTTCGATCTTGACTTTATAATATGAGATTTCCTGGGTGAATGGAGTGAATTCAGGGACATCCATTTAGCTTCTAAATTTCATTTTTCACCAGTAATCTAACCCAACTATGGTCTCCTTCTACCCATTACTTGAAAGTCTGTTCACACACTGAATTTTCTCCTGCTGTTTTGTTACAAACACTTCCTTCTGTAAATACTACCCTTCTTTGTTTATGTTCATATATTTTCCCATACTTAGAGGGTGAAGGAAACAATTTTTTACTTAAAATAAATGAGTAGATTATATTTGGGACTGTAATGTTTTATTCTCTGCAGATTCATTTCACAAAAACATTGATATCTGAGCAGGGAAATAATCCATTGGATATTTCTTCCTACCTGAGCCCTGTTTGTTAGCTGATATAAAATGTTACTGTGGTCAATTCAATTTTAATTGGTTTAGGCAACTGGGTTTCCAATGTTTTCCATAAGAGATTAATCTCTGTGCTCAGTGGCTCAGTGATTTTTTTTTTGCAAGAAATGTTTTCATAATATGTATGTGTTCAGTATTCCTGAATAATACCTTTTAACTTCTCTCCTGTGATATTTACATATCATATGCTTCAGATGATGTTAGGTGGTTTTCTTAATCTCCTTCCTCATTGGCTTACAAGCTATGTATACCTAGCTGTTTCTCTATTTGGAAGTCAATTCCTGAAGATATTTCAGTTGTTATTGTTTGGCTTCTTTCTGACTTAATAACATGGTTCTCCAAAAACTTACTTTAGTAGAAATACTCCATTTCTTACAATAGGCTTTAAGTCTGACTTGAATTGCTGTAGTAAGTGACCATATGCTGTAGATTTATGTACTCTTTACTAGAAATACAACTTGATTTTTGCTGCTCTAATGAAATTTAAAATCTTTAAGGAGCCCAATGAGCAGCTTGCCTAGTGGTAAGAATTTAGATGTAGAAATGAACAAATGGACTATTAGTGCGGATGCATTCTATCTTTCAAACTAACCACTTCTCACTAAGGTTCTGTGAAGATTTGCTAAGCTAAATATTTCTTATCAAATGAGACTGTGATTTAAATTATAAGTGGCTTGAGGTGGAAAGTCTTAGTTTTGTTTGTTTGTTTTTTGATGGAGTCTCGCTCTGTCGCACAGGTTGGAGTGCAGTTGTGCCATCTCGGCTCACTGCCAACCTCTGCCACTCAGGTTCAAGTGATTCTCTTGCCTCAGCCTCCCACGTAGCTGGGACTACAAGTGTGTGTCACCACGTCTGGCTAATTGTTTTGTATTTTTAGTAGAGATGGGATTTCACCCTATTGGCCACACTATTCTTGAACTCCTGACCTCAGGTGATCCTCCTGCCTCAGCCTCCAAAAGTGCTGGAATTACAGGTGTGAGCCACCACGCCTGGCTGAAAAGTTTTAGTTTTCACTTGCATCTTACATCAGAAATAGATTCTAAAATGAATGTTGAGAGAGATAACCCAAAATTTCCATTGAAAGGGACATAGATTATCTATAACTTGCAAACATTATTAAGAATCAGGAAATGGTCTTAAAATGACTTGTCATAGATTTGCTAAAATGAGTTGAATGTATCTATTGTATGATTGCTATATAATGTAATTCCTATTTTTAAATGACTTCCAACCAAGAACACATGACTTAATTTTTGTGTTAGATATGCATATTATATTACATAACTCTACTTATTTTGTAACCCACATAACAATCAGCACAGGCAGAAGATTTAAAAGTCAGTGCACAGTGAACACATTCCCTTTTCACTGTGTCAGTGTGTTTATAGTAATGTGTTAAGATAGATTCTCTGTAGACCTTGGTCTTTGAATGACTACAGTAAGAAGGATCTCCTTGCTAACATATGCTGTATGTTTAACATGACTGAGAAATACATTATGTATTAAGCCACTGAAACTTGTTTGTTACTTTAGCATCATATGGTGTATCCTGATTGACAAAATATTGTATTAAATCTCTTCTTTCTTATCAAATTTTCCACTTCTTAGCCTCAAAAGGTGGCCTGCTTCTTATTTCGTTGAGAAAATAGTAGCACTTAGAAGATCACTAATCCTACAAACCCACCTTCAAATATACTCATACATTCTGTATTATTTTCTTTTAAAATGGGAGAGCTATCATTACATGTGTAAAGAAGAACTATCATTTCATGTTCTCTGACTTACTCTATATCTTGATTCTTCATACTAATCCCTTCTTCCTCTTTTATCATCCAATTCACGTTCTCCATGGGATTTCCTGTTACACCTGAGCTGTGATGTTGTCTATTTTAAAAATCCTCCTCAGACAAGCTGCCTCTCCAACTACAACTTCATTTCTCAGTGGACTGTATGTACAAACTTTTAATATTATTTTTCTGTGCTTACTTCCTTCCATTGCTTACCTCCAGTTATCTTCAGTTATTCTTTAATCCACATCCATCTACTGAATTCACAAAGTTCCCAACTACTGCCATCCCCCCAGATCCAATAGTTAATTCTCATTCCTTTTCTTTATCCATCTCTTACACGAATGTAAATCCTAGTTGGTAAAGCTTCTCATCTTGAGTCTTATGCATAGTTGGTGTTTAATAATTATTTGGGGAATAAATAAACAGAAGTTTGATATTTAGGAACTTTCATGATGTTATTAATAGCTAGTATGTTGGCTAGGGTGTATTTTACCTACTAAAGGAAAGGTTCTATATATATATACATATACCTTTCAAGTATAGTATCACTAAAACATTTATCAACCATATTGTGATCAGTAATTTACTTATTAAACCCTTCAACACATTTTAAGCTCTTGGGGTGTCTTGTTTTTTGAGTGTGCCTATGTCCATTATCTAACATGAGGCTTGGATAAATGAATGAATGAATGAATGAATGAATGTACATTTGACTTACATTGAGTTTTAAAGTAGCCAAATAACATATGTCATTTTCACATCAACTGCTGTTGAACTGTAACATCTGGCTGCATTGTTTAAGTGCTTGTTTAATGGACCTAATTCTAAACCTTATATTTTTTCCAATATTTTGTTTCATCTGCTATATTTTAGGTTACTTTTCCAGCCAAAATATTTTTAGAGTCTCAATTATTTGAAGCAAGGTATCAACTATCTAATATGTGATGATTCACTTGCAATATCATATGTATGTTTTCTTTGTCTTTAGCCAAAAAACTTAGAAAAGAAGGTTGACAAAAAGAATGACAAGAGCAAATTATTTTAGGCATTCTCTTAGAAACCTCCTTTCCTGTTGTACATGAGACATTACTCAAACCTTCTTGGCCAACTTAGAATGACTCTTCCATGTGGGATTTTGGAACCATTTATATCATATTCACTTTGAGAACTACTACTTTAATTTAAATATGTCACCAACTAAACCCATTGCCACTTGCCATTTCTGTTTTAGGACAGTGCTTTTATAAAGTGTTACACTTATTGTGACAGGAAAGATTGTAGTTACATATAGTAGAATATTGAATAAGAGTGCCTAGAAAAATCCAAATAATCATAAATTCAAAACAAAACAGTGTCATGGGAGTGTGAATTAGTTCTACCATTATGGAAGACAGTGTGGCGATTCCTCAAAGATCTAGAAACAGAAATACCATTTGACCCAGAATCCCATTACTGGGTATATACCCAAAGGATTATAAATCATTGTACTATAAAGATACATGAACACATATGTTTATTGCAGTGCTATTTACAATAGCAAAGACTTGGAACCAAACCAAATGTCCATCAATGATAGACTGGATAAAGAAAATGTGGCACATATACACCATGGAATACTACACAGTCTTAAAAATATGAGTTCAAATCCTTTGCAGAGACATGGATGAAGCTGGAAACCATCATCCTCAGCAAACTAACACAGGAACAGAAAACCGAACACTGCACATTCTCACTCAGGAGTGGGAGTTGAACAATGAGAACACACGGACACAGGGAAGGGAACATCGCACACTGTGGCCTGTCAGGGGAGGGGGGCAGGGGAGCAATAGCATTAGGACAAATACCTAATGCATGCAAAGTTTAAAACCTAGATGATGGGTTGATAGGTGTGACAAACCACCATGGCACATGTATACCTTATGTAACAAACTTGCATGATCTGCACATGTACCTGATAACTTAAAGTAGAAGGAAACAACAACAACAACAACAACAACAAACAAACAAACATAAAACAGTGGCCTGTAATTACAGGGCTCGTTCAGGAGCTTAGACATTTCCCCCATCATTTTGCTCAGCTATTGTGATCATATTGCCTCTTTTTCTTTATTCAAGTCACTACACCAGCCACAAGAAAAGGTCTAAGAATCATGTTCTTAGGCTATGCTTCAATATACAAGGTAGGAACACATGATATTTATTTTTATCAGAAAGAACTACACTCGTACCTCCATCCCCATCATATTTCTGAAAATATCTCTTTGGCTATATGCAGTTCCACACAGTTTCTTCTAGCTTCAAGTGAAGCTGGATATATCAGGCAAAGGAAATGAAATTGTTTTGCTAGATTGTCTCAGGTGTATCATATTTTCATCTCTGGGGCTGGCCCCATTATATTCCCAAATAAACTGGAATTTCGTTAGCAAGCCTACTGGTTTAGGCAATTAACAATGCCTGCTACATTCTCCATCATTTTCTCTACAATCCCCCTGATACTTTCCTGTTTTAGGAAGTCACAGGACCGCCAATGGATTTACTACAAAAAATACTCTGTCTACTCTCTGAATTCCAGTTTCTTCTGCCACCAACGAATGCCCCATTTGTGTCACAGTTTTTCTTCTTTTTCACCTACCCTTAGTCTTGCTGTTATTTGTCTGCATGTGCATCTCTTGCATCTTATTCACACTTTTATTCTTTCTCAGCATCTGGCACATAGAGGGTGACTAACATATTTCTGCAACAAATGAATGAATGGCTACATAGTTGTCAAAAATCCTTCTGAAATGTTGCATTTATCATAGCCCTTCCCCATTCAATCCATCAGTGCTCCTTTTCTCTGCCATGAGAAGGACTAATCTTTTGATCTACTTTGTGGGGTATCTAGAATACAGACTTACTCAGTTTTAGTTTTCATCACTCTTCAATAAGCCCTCTGAGATTTGGTCTCCTCTGTTAGTCCTCTCACAATAGCATATCAAGTACTCGATTTAATATTTCATATGTGAAAGCAATTTATACATTATAAAATGATATAAAATAGGGTGATTATTTGGAGTCACTTTACCTTCATGTGCATACTTAAATTTCTATCATTTAAAAATACCTGTCTTTTCCTCTTCGTTTTCCAAACTCTCTCTCTCTCTCTTTCTCTTTGTTTTGTGCTCCCACCTATTGCTGACTATCAGCGACCCACTCACATCCTCATAGCACTCATCTCTGCATCTCTGAATGAAAAACACAGCCACGTTGAAATCTTCTCTGTCTAGCAGAGCAAATTGCATCTGTGTACAGGTGACCAGCAGCATTGAAGAGTTAATACCACTTGGAGTAGCCCTTAGTCAATGGCAGATTCATCTTTCTCATCCCTCAGTTGGGGCAACTCTGATGTATATTGTATATGGTCTGCCAGAATTCCCAGTGGTATTAAACTCCAATTGTCTACAGTAGTTACATGCTTAGTTTTCCACATATTAAATGGCTTGCTATTTTTTTTTTCTTTTCCTGATTCTCTTCTTTCCCTGTCCCCCTTTTGCACTTTTTAATCATTATATTGTGGGATTATATCTCAAACAAACCACTTGAAGTCAAGTCCTTGTCTCACTGTCTGCTTCCAAGGGGACCCAGGCTAATAATTTAATAATAGATTAACCCAGACTTACTATCCCCAGACTAATGTACCTCCTCTGAGTCACCTCATTAATGTGACTTTCATTGATATTCTGGCTAATATTTATTTCTTTCTCCAATTGTGTTGTTGAGAGTCACTAATGCATTTTTCCTTCCAATTATTTTAGCACCAGATTATGATCTACAATTCTGAAAATGTCTCTTGTACCATTGTTCATTCTCTTCAATAAGATTCTCAGCTTCCCAAGGTCAGCTTCTACATGTTACAAAAATTCTCTATAACCTCAGAGTGGCTGGCATAGACTTGGCCACTGTGGATTTATGCCACAGTACTTTACACTGGTTAATTGGCTATTGCAAGTTCATGAGATACTGTGAGCATCTGATAATTCAACAAAAGCTCCAGATTTTCATACAGAGCCTGTTGATTTTTAATATTGTAGCTCATTCATATTTTAAAATTATATCTGAGTTCAGATACTGACTTTGGCAGCTAACTGGTGACTTTGGACATTCAACTTAATCTCTCTCAGCCTAAGATTCTGCACTGAGAATGTGAAGCTAATAATCTCCATCTTGTAGTATCATAATACCACCAGAGTACATATTAAAAATAGAGAATAATAGGTATAATAGTGGATGGAAAGACAGACCACAGCAAGATGTTAGACTTGAGTGTTGCACACAAGGTCATCAGTGTAATCAGCAACACTAGAGAAATATGCGATCAATGAGATAACTGAAAATATTTCACCAAGAGTGAGATTCTTTACCAGATTAGAAAGTCTCAAACTTCTTGTTGAGGTTGATGATCTAAGGAGAAATGCTGTCCTGAGAGAAGTTCCAGAGGACAGCACAGTGAGGAAGTTTGGTTTAAAGTGGCACCATGCTATTGCACACTTCACAGAGGGCAGGAGAAACAGAGGAGCAGCAGCCACAGTGGGAGAGGGAAGATTATGGTCTGGATAACAAGACCTTTACTCTGATCTGTCTTTGGGCAAAGCCTAAGTCGGAGAGTCCCCCTCGCTAAGGGAATTCCAGTGAACTGAAGACAAAAAGATAATGAGGAGAATAAGCATTGAGACCAAGACTTTCCTTCCAGCCACCTGTCTCTGGAGTGAAGGAAAATGGTTACATAAGATTTCAAGTGATTAAAGCTGTGTATGAATTATTGTAAGTATGGCCACATGAACTTTTATAAAAAAATTTACCTCCAGGGCATTTTGAGTCTTTTCTCTTTTGTTCTATATTTTTGTGTGTTTATTTCACAAGTACTTATAGTAAAGAAACATTTTAAGGAAAATAGATAACAGAATTTATCATTTGGAATAGACTCCTACAAAGGAATTCTGATCATTTTGTTGGGCCTTGACCACGAAATCTTAAATCAAGGTCATTGTTACAGACTCTTTATTGTTATCTAGAGAGGCTTAGCCTTTTTGGGAGAAAATCTGTAGGGACTGGTCTCTTTTACTACTTTCTACAATTATTATGAGAAATATCTCAGTGTCAAATGAGACAAAGTATTTGCTAAGAATAAAAATAAAATCCTGCCAAATATGAAATTGCAGTAACTATTTGATGATGATTTTGGCACAAATTGATCAGGGAATAGCAATTCCAACTCATTTGCTATTTGAAATCAATAGAAAATTTTGTGAACATTTAGGATTGAAATTCTATTTTTCTTAATAGTTATCTTGAAAACCACCTTCCACCTGAGAACTATTTGTGGGTTATTATAATGCTTTGTGTTAATTCTTTGTTCAGAAAAATTTATTTGGGTAATTCTCTACAAAAGGACATCTGCTCTCTCTGTATTCGGTTGGTGCTAAATTCTGATGACCTTCAGGGCCAGCAAGTTTCTGATAAATGGTGGCTGAGATGGGAGTGGACTTTAATTGCATATCTAGAGGAGGACTGCTGGATTACATTAGTGAATCTATTAGCATTTTATGGAAATGCAAAATATCCAAATGATTTAATTCACAGAACTGGCAAAAACAAAACTTTCATTTGAAAATCACCCTGGTCATTTGTGTTAATAGAGTCAGTTGACTGTTATGGTCTCTGAAGCAAACTAGTATAAAACAATCTTGACATTCTTGATGAGACCTGTGATTGCAGAATAATGTTAACTTACAATTAATCTCTGACATATCCAAAGAGGAGAAATGCATATTTCAAGTGAGGAATCTGCAAACTATTTCACATTGATGCCCTTCCTGGCCCAGTTGAATCTTAATTTGCCCTGCGATATGCAAGATACACTGCAAAGTATGTGAGATATACAGAAGTCAGTGAGACACAGGTCTTGGCCTCAAATTACTCAGAGCCTGTTAGAAGAAGAAAGGTTGCAATTGAGGTACTATGATAATTGCAGTGCAGGATAGGATAGGAGTGATCAGCTCTGTGGGGTGAGGGTAGAAAGGCACTCTTTAAAATCTTCTCAGCACAGTGACATGAACTGCGACTTGATAAGTTAGGGGTTCTGTCAGTCAAAAGTTGACTTTAAGGAAAATCTAGATGCAAGGAACAGAAAGTAAGGGTCACAGCAGTGATTAGGAAACTTTTTCTGAAAAAAAATACAGATAGAAAGTATGTTAGGCTTTGTGGGTAACTATTCCCATCTTTCATTGTCACATGAAGGCAGTGGCAGGTAATACAAATGAGTGTAGCTGTGTTTGCAAAAACTGTATGTAAAAACAGGCATTCAGTTCATGGACCACAATTTGCTGAACACTGCTCTAGTGAGTCCCTTCCCAGAAATCATCTGGGAAGTCCTTTCAATAGCTTTAACTCAATGTCGAGCTGGACTACAGGAAGCACCATCAAATCTTCCAACGTTGTAGCAATTAGTACCTGGTCCACACAGGTACCCATTGAAGTTCCTGTCACCTCCAAGGTATTGAGTTTTTGCATATCCACAAACCCCCATGTTCTTTTGTACCCTGAATATCCAAACAAGTCTTGGAGGGTCATTCCCTTCCCTAATCATAAAGCACTGTGGCTTCTTCACTTACCAGCTCAGATACACTGATTTAATTTCCTGATGATTGGAGATTTTGTGAACCAGAGGCTGGTTACAGATTGTCTTTTTAACACAACTCCTGTCTCACCTTAAACACACAGCTTCATTCTTGTCTTTGGGCCAGATTTCTCTTTTCATATTATTGGCCTGTCTAAAATATTTTAGCCCTCAGAAATCAGCTAGAAGTCCCCTATATTAGAAAGGTCATTCTAGACCCCAACAAATTTATGTCTCCCGTGCTTTCCTCTTATATAACATAGTCTAGATTTTTTTTTCAGAATCATAACCTATATGATTTTTATTAATTTGTTTATATGTATTGGCTTGCAGTGTCTTCTGCATTCATAAATTTAGTGAGGGCACATATCTTGTGCCCATTTTGTTCCAGATTGCCAGCTCAGTGGATAACGCATTAGCTCATAGTAAACATTCAACAGATAGTTTGAGTAGGAAATGATGTATCTGAGAAGCCAACATGAAAGAAAGAAGAAACTATGATTTTGTTTGTTTTAAATTTTAGTGATTAAAGCCCAGTCAATGGAGAAGATCAGATAAGGTAAGTAGAAAATAAGGTAATTTGCCTTGGAATTATATATGTGTGTGTGTGTGTGTGTGTGTGTGTGTGTGTAATCTTATACATATATATGGAATGACTCTCAGTTCTGCTTGTAAGTTCCTGCTACTTTCCATGGTCACACTCTTTGGGAGTCATTATTATTACCTAATATTGGCCCTAAGATTATGATGGTGTGCCTCCAAAGACTATCCTTTACCTGTTTTTATGTGTTATCTTCTCTGTAAAAGTGATCCTTCTCATTCAAAATGTCCATTTTTCCTAATATTATAGGCATAAAGGGCCTTTCGTTTATTTGAAGACTTATATTTGGTGCTAATTATGTGTAGGTGATACAATGGCTTGCCAAGGAAGTAAGAAATTAACAAAAAGATGTGTTCTCTGCCCTTTCAAAGCTTGCATTCTTCTGCATCAGAGATGAAAACAAATTAATTGTCCAAGGACTGTTGACATGCAGTTATTCTAAATGCCAGTAAGAAGGAATATATGGTTTAAAAAGTGTCTAATGAGATTTGGGAAAGGAAGAATAGAATTTTCCAGGGACAGGGAGAAGGAATAAGTATAGAGGTCTTTCTTCTGTAGGAAAATATCTGTAAGTGATGAAGAGACAAGAAATATTCAAGGAACTACAAAAAGAAAAAGACTAATACAACTAGAACACAGAAATTAAGGGGAGAGTGATATGAAATTAAGCTGATAGAGTAGGCAGGGCACAGATCACACAAGGATATATCATGACCATAAAAATATCCATCTCTTTGCTGTATAGAGAAATGATTAAGGTATAAGAATGGAAACAGGGAGAGCTATCTGGATGTTACTAAAATACTTTAAGTGAGAGACGATGCTGGCTAGTGTTTTTAGCAGAAATGGACTAACATGGGTAGATTAATATGCATTAGAAAAAAAATTAAAGGGCCACCTGGTGCTGTTTTAGGATTAGTGACATAATTCTTCATTCAGCTGATTGTTATAGCACAGAGTAAGCTCTTATTAAAAGCTAACAGAATTGGAATTATTGTAATCAATGTAGGATTCTGAAACATCTTGACCTACTGAATATGAAACAGTTTCTGGAATCTGCTGCAAAGTGAATAGTCATCTCCCAATACCGGGAGAAGCAACTGGCTAGAAGTTACTGGACATCCTTCAATACAATTTTAAATGACATTTTTTGCAATGTCACCCTTCTTCCTGCAAACTTGCCCTCTGCCTCTTTGAATCTGCAAGAGCATCACTTTAACCTTTCACAGATGGAGCAGGGGCTGCCGTTCTATGCTGATCTTCAGATAAAATGTAGAACATATTTACTGGCTTCAGCTGACCCTGCTGCAAAGAGCCTAGTGACTTTTTCTTCAATACCATATTTATATTAGAAGTTTCCCCTCTAGTTCATTTGACACATAGTGCTGAGGTCTCACTGACAGGGCTAAAATTTTGTTCAGGCAAAAGTGCCTTTGGAAAACTTCATTGCGTGTTTCGTATACAAGCTATACCAACAGTATTTTTCCTAATGTTTCAATCTATGGTGTGTGGAGAGCATAGTCCTGAAAAATAATCAGCAACAATCACAATAAAATGTGAATTAATTAATTGTGAACTTCATAATGTTTAATAATGACTCATACTTATGATAAAAATAGTACTTTTGAAAGTTCAAGAATTTCCTTATATCTTGTAGTTTTAAATGAAACTGAGCTTGTGGTGAGAAATCTTAGGAGGGCTTCATACATGAAGGCCTAGAGTGAATGCTCACATGTAAATGTTCTATGTGTTTCCTGGGAGCAAAATCATTGGATGAACAGAGAACTGAACTAAAGATCAAGAGAAACAAAAAGCCTTCAGTGGATGGCTTCTAAGCTTATAATATTCATTGAATTTCACGTGATTTCCATCTATGTGCATAAAAAGCTTAGGAAATAGGTTTGTAAACCTCAAAACCTTAACACACTATAAAGTAGTTAATTTAGTTATTTGGAGTCTTCAAATTCCAAGGTGGTGTGAAAGAGTTAATTGAGCTTCTGCTGCCACCTTTGCTCCTTAATGAGACACCATCTTTGCAGGGTTAACAGTTCAGTTGTCTGTCTTAAGATTTAGAAGATCACTCTTCTAATGCTGGATGTATCTGGAGTTGTTCTCTGAGTGTGATCAAGTATTTGGGCAATAAGCACCCCTTCCACAAAGAGATTTTTTTTTCTTTTTTTTCTTTCTTTTTTTGTGAACTCCAAGTGATTCAAGTGGGAAAAAATCCTTAATTGTTGCAGTTAAACGGAATAAATCTACTGCTAGGAATTAAAGAAATGCAGTATGTTTCTTCATTCCAAGAGTATATTTATTGAGCTTGTTTAATGCTCCAAGCACTATTCCAGACACCACAAATGCAGAAGTAAATACAATTGTGAGAATTCCCTGCATTTTCGTCTTCCTTTCTACTGATAATGATAAGGTCAGACAACATATATATATATTATATTATATATAATATTATATATATATAAATTATAATATTATACACACACAAATATTGGGTTGTCAGGGAAGGCTTCCCTGAGAAGGTTACATTTAAACAGACATTAAAAGAAGGATCAAGCCATGTGGATATATAAACACCTGAGGGAAAGGGATTCTAGAAAGAGGAAATAACAAGCATTAAAGCTTTGCAGCTTTGAGGAGTAGCTAGAATGAAGTAAGAAAGGGGAGATTAGTAGAAGATGAGATCAGAGAGGTATCTTGAGTCCTCATACAATGGGCTTTCAAGATGACTGCAATAATGTTGCTTTTTACTATGAATAATAGGGAAACTATGGCAGATTAAGCATGGTCTCAACAGGTTTGACATTTCTTCCATTGAGAGGCAGGGTATGTGTCTCCTTTCCTTGAACTCTAGTAGATTTTGTGCCTACTTTGACCAACAGAATGCAAAAGAAGTGGCACTGTGACAGTTTCTGGGTCCCAGTTTGTAGAATGTCATCTTCTACTTCCCGTTATGTGAAAGACTCATTCTTGAAACTCAGGCATCATGCTCTTAGAAACCAAACTCACATGGAGAGAAGCATAGACAATCTCACAGCTAGCTGAACTTCCAGTCAAATGCCATGAGGATGAGTTATCTAGGACATCCTTCTAGTCAGTCCTTCAGATGACTCCAGTCCCAGGCACTATCTGTTAGCATCCAAAACCCACATGAGAGGCCTCAAGCTAGAGCCACTCAGCTAACACCAGTCAACACAGAGAGATATAATAACTTGTTTAAAACTACTATGTTTCAGCATGATTTGTTATGCAGCAATATATAGCCATAACAGTATTTACTGCAACTTTCTGATTGGAATCACGATTTAAGTTTTAAGAGGATTAATCTTCTTGCTTTATTAATAATAGATTGTGTTTGATAAGAGTAGAAGTGGAGATACTAGTTAGGAGGCTACTACACGAATGCTGATGGGACAGTACAGCAGCTTGGACCAGTGGGGTGAATGTGAAAGTAGTATCAAGGAGTCAGATTGTGGGAATTTTTTTTTTGTTATTGTTGTTGTTGTTGAGATGGAATCTCACTCTGTCACCCAGGCTGGAGTACAGTGGCGCAATCTCAGCTTACTGCAACCTCCGCTTCCCAGGTTCAAGCAATTCTCTGCCTCAGCCTCCCTAGTAACTGGGATTACAGGTGCCTGCCACCATGCCCAGCTAATTTTTGTATTTTTAATAGAGACGGGGTTCCACTATGTTAGCCAGGATGGTCTTGAACTCCTGACCTTGTGATCCAACTGCCTCGGCCTCCCAAAGTGCTAGGATTACAGGTGTGAGCCACCACGCCCGGTCCTGGGAATGTTTTTAAGGCATAGATAACACAATTTGTTAGTGACTTAACTGCAGTGTATCTGGGAAATAGAAAATTCAAGGATGGTCCCAGAATTTTTTGTCCAAGAAACTGAAAAAGCAAGTTTGGCACCGGCAGGAATGGTATATTTTTAGATGGTTGTTTGGGGGTACTAATTTTGAGACGTTGATTACAGATCTACATAGAAATATTAAATGGGCAGCTATTATATAATATGGGCTGGAATTAGGAGAGAACATGATGCCAAAGATGGGCATTCTGTAGTCATCAGTGATCAGATGAGATCACCAAGAGAAAGTCAGATAAGTAAGAGAAGAAGCCAGGAAATTTATCTTTGGTATACTCCTAAAATTGAAGTGATTGGAGAGAAAAGAACAAACCAGAAAAGGAGATTAAATCAGAAAAGCCAAAAGAAGTGATACAAAGGGAGTGAAGTCAGAAAATCAAGGCGAACAAAAGAGAAAAGAGGAATTGACTCTCAAATGACGCAGACAGGTACAGTTAGATGAGGACAGAATTAATCGGCAGACTAAACAATATGAAACTCATGGTGACCTTGACCCAGTAACTTCAGTGGAGAGGTGGGGAGCAAAAACTTACTTGCAATGGGTTCAAAAGCAAATGGAGAAGATAAATAGGGTTGCAAATGTAGGCAACATTTGTTAGGAATTTTGCTATTATAAGACAAAGAGGGGCTGCAGTTGAAGGAATAGGTTAAGAGATGTAGAGAGATTTTTGTTTTCCTTTTGTTTGTCAATTTTGTTTTTTCGGTTGGGAAAAGTAATGGCATGTCTGTATGCTGCTGGGAGTGATTCA
This sequence comes from Rhinopithecus bieti, assembly GCF_001698545.2. Classification (NCBI taxonomy): domain Eukaryota; kingdom Metazoa; phylum Chordata; class Mammalia; order Primates; family Cercopithecidae; genus Rhinopithecus; species Rhinopithecus bieti. The sequence continues at coordinate 6,201,773 of NW_016804139.1, forward strand.
GTGGAGAGAAAATTGCTGGGTCAATGTTTTTGCAGGGAAATTCATCAAAGGCATTAGGAGAGAAGGTAGAATGTGTTGAACTGATACCATTATGTGAGGAGATGTGAGATAGTGAAATGATTTCTATTTTTTAAGTGAAATAGGAAACAAGGTCATCAGCAGAAATGGAGAATGGAAGTAGAGAGGCTAGATGCTGGAAGAGAGAAAAGAAAGATGGCGTAGTTGTTGTCTAGGAGCCAGAGAAACTAATTAGAATAGAATAAGTTCTGGTGGCTGAAGAGCATTCAGGGCCTACTTGTGATTGGGTGATCTTGAATTCAAAATGAGACCAGCTGGCATAGCTCTGGTCTCCAACCATTTTTAGCTGTGTGGATATAGATGCAAAGTAGAATTTAACCAGGGCTGGCATTGAAAAGTGAGTGGGATGATGAAAGAAAAGAGAAAAAAATTGAGACCTTATGCAGGAGAATGGTTTTCATGAGTGTCCCTGAAACTGAACCTGCAATTTTACTAGTATGGTGATAGCATTATAGCATTGAAACAAAACAAAACAAACAAACAAACAAAACACCTTTTTCAATATGGAAATAGAGCTGGAAATATTGGTTCTACTAAACCTTTTTCCTGAGGCATTTTATTTCAACAAAACTCTCAAATTAATTTAATCAACATTGTCTGAGTACCTGGTTTGTGGATGATAAAGGATTATGGGCAGAGCTTGTGGGAATCACTTTGATACAAAGGGAGGAAGGTTGATTTTTGACACTGGTTACAAAGACACGATCTTATTCTGGGAATTCTTTACTACTCATTAGAGAGGCATTTTCATGACTCAGATTTAGCATCCACTTAGCATTCATAGTGAGCTGAGACCTTTATGGAAAATATAAACAACATTCTCCTTGCTTTTATGGCACTTTATAGGCTAGTCTGTGTTTTTGTCAAGTACCTAATAAAGGCAGGAAGAACTTGTTCTAAACTGCCATTGTAACAATGCAAGAATTGGGATTTTGTTACTAGAAAGTTTAGAAAGTACTTTGCAGATAAATTTGAATGTAACCAAAAAGTTCACTTCTTAAATTACCTTGCCTCAATAAAGGTTACTTTGTCTTGAAACACATGCCTTCCTAGAATCCCCATAATGCTAATGGCTTCTCCATTCATCATCCCTAATTCCTTATCAGAGGCATATTGCATTTTCATCTTATAAATCTTTATTCTGATCAAAGAGTCAATTAAAGAGAGATTAATCTTCTTCCCAGGTAGGAACATTTCTCATTCTTCAAGTTGAATTGCAATTGCAGTTTTACTTTCAAATCCACTAGTAAGATGCTAGGGAAAATATGTATATAACCTACATTTTACCATTATGAGCACAGCCATTTTGCAGTGGTATTTGCATTTACCTTAGTAACACTGCCATAAATAACTCATATATTCTCTCTTTTTCTCTGTTTATGTAATTTGAATCTCAGTAGGAGTTTTTCCCAAAAGATTTATATTCATTGAAAAAAAGAGTGTTTGAGGGTTCTTACTAAACTTATACATGTCTTTTTCTTCTCTGAATTTGACTCTTTGCATTATATTGTATCCTCGAATAGTTTTACTTGCAATCCTTCCTAAATTGCACTGTGACAGTTCCCAGACTTTGGTATTATTTTGAAGACCTATTTTCTCTTGCATAGATAGAAATATTATTTGAAAGCAATGATAAATCTTGTTTCCACCTACAAGCCTTGAAATAAAAAAATGAAAAGTGCATTGTCTGAGGGTGGGGCTGACAAGGTTCCCCTTTATCTCTGTTCTCACACAGATCATGCAAATGGATGCGTCAGTGTTAAACTACCGAACCTATATTCTGTTGATAAGCTCCTTCTCACTGTTCCCCCAAAACAGGGTCCCCTTAAAATGTTTTCATTTAGAACTAACTGAAAGGAATCTTGTGTTTTAGTCTGTTCAAGTTGCAATAAAAAGGTGGGTGGCTTATAAACAGATATTTATGTATCACAGTTCTGGATCCCAGGAAATTCAAAATTAAGGCTCCAGCAGATTCAGTACCTGATGAGTACATGCTTTCTAGTGCTTAGGTGTCTGTCTTCTCACTATGTCCTCACATGGCAGATGGGATGAGAGCGTTCTCTGAAGCCTCTTTGGTAAAGGCACTAATGAGGGCTCTATTATCATGACCTAATCACTTCTCAAAGGCCTCACTTCCAAATACCATCACATGGTGGATTAGGTTTCAACATATGGATTTGGAGGGTCAAAAACGTTTAATTCATAGCACCTTGGAAGAAAACTTAGAGACTGAGTTCAACTCCCTAAGTTTTAAATGAGCTAGGAATTGTGAGAATTTTGGAAGCTTATAAAGCTAATTCTGGAATAAACAGGAAGGGCCTAATCCATCTCTTGATTTTCAGTTCAACATTCTTTCTTGTATGCTGCACCAGAATTAATAAATAACTACATTACATCACTCATATCTGTGCATTTTAGCACTCAAATTACATTGATGCAGTTCAAGATTTTACTGATAGCTGGACATTTGATTACTTCTAATTTATGCAACCATGGCTTAATTTTAGGAATATCTATAATGGATATATGCTAGAGGCCCCCTAGTAATCAGAAATGTCTAGTATGCTAGCTGGGCAGGATTGGTGATGGTGAAGGTGGCAGTGAGAAAGCTGTGTAGAAGAGGTGTTAAGAAGCTCCCAAGGAATCACCTGTTCTTTAAAAAGAGAACATCAAGAAGCATAAAAAAGTTCTAAAACTTGTGGGTCAGATTTAGATAGGGGTTCTGAAAACTGCAGATTGACCAGCATTTAAATGAGCCCCTGAGCCAAATTGTTTACAGTGGTTTCTAATAAAAGAATCTTGCCTTGGCAATCTTGGAGATACGTTGGGGATGCAAGGCACCACCAGCTTTGCCAACTTTGACAGGGCAGTGGTGCCTTAGTCATATTCTCTTCTGTTATCCATGACGGGGTCCTCTCTCAAAGACAGGACTTGGAATAATAGAGAAAGAATGGAGCAAATAAGCTTAGTAATTGCAAGGACTCTCAGAGCATAGAACTAAACACATAGGATGCCCAGGAAGTATTTAGAACAGCAAAGAAGGCTTACACTTTTTGATTTGTGGGAAAACTGGATCGACAAAATTTTGGCCTGTAATCCCAGCACTTTGGGAGGCCGAGGTGGGCGGATCATGAGATCAGGAGTTCAAGAGACCAGCCTGACCAATATGGTGAAACCCCATCTCTACTAAAAATACAAACAATTAGCCAGCGTGGTGGCACGTGCCTGTAGTCCCAGCTACTCAGAAGGCTGAGACAGGAGAATCGCTTGAACCTGGGAAGTGGAGGTTGAAGTCAGCGGAGATTGTGCCACTGTACTCTGGCCTGGGTGACAGAATGAGATTCTGTCTCAAAAAATAAAATAAAATAAAATAAAAAATTGGTATTTTGAATGTCCAGGGTAAGGTAAAAAGAAAAATAAGTAAGTCAAGCCATCATTACACTGGGGACCCATCTGCATATTTTGGATGGAAGTCTTTTACCAGATAGATATCTCTTTTGCAAATATTTTCTCCAGTCTGCAGCTTTTCTTTTTATTCTCTTGACAGTGTCTTTCACAGAGCAGAAATTATTAATTCTAATTAAGTCCTGCTTATCAATTCTTTCTTATTTGAATTTTGCCTTTACTGTTGTATCTAAAAAGTCATTGACAAACACAACATTATATAGATTTTATCCTATGTTATCTTCCATAGGTTTTATAGTTTTGTGCTTTAAATTTAGGTCTGTGAATCACTGTGGGTTATTTTTCTGAAGGGTGTAAGGTCTGTGTCTAGATTTTTTCCCCCTGAGGATCCAGTTGTTCTAAGAGGTTTTCAATTCTCCATTTATTCTTCACTCCCCCAATTCTTCATTCTGAACAAACTCAGAATAAGACAATTGGAGAAATCTCACAAGGATTATTGTTGTCTGTTCACCCAGTATGTAGATCACCTTCATTTTTACTTGGATGCTAATATAATTCTTTCCCCCATATTTGGATTGAGGACAGTTGCAATTCCAATACATGCTTTTCTGGAGACAAAAGGAATTTAACCAGTGCAACAGTGGTGTGTGGGGGTATGCGCAGTTGAATATCTAGCCCATTAGATGTGAGGAGCACAATTGATGAGAGTGGATATTTAAGGACCTTCTATAGCTTTTGTGAAGCAAGAAAAACAATCATAAGATGAAAAGATAAGCAAGAGATTGGGAGAAAATATTTGCAAACTATAAATCTGATGTGTGTTATTATCCAAAATATATAAGAAACTTCTACAACTCAGTAGCAAAAACAAAACAAAACAAAAAGAAATAAACCAATTGAAAATGGGCAAAGGACCTGAATAGGGATTTTCTCAAAGAAGACATACAAATGGCCACAGGTATATGAAAAGGTTTTCAGTATGACTATAATCAAGAAAATGCCAATCAAAATCACAACAAAACTTCACACCTGTTAGATGGGTACCACCAAAAAGACAAGAGATAACAAGTGTTGGTGAGGGTGTGGAGAAAAGGGATCCGTGGTATAATGTTGGTGGGGATGTAACTTGGTACAGCCATTATGAAAAACAGCATGGAAGTTTCTAAAAAAATTAAAAATAGAACTACTGTATGTTCCAGCAATGCCTCTGCTGGTTATACATCCAGAGAAAATGAAATCATCACCTCCTAGAGATATCTGCACTCCTATGTTCATTGCAGCATCACTCACAATGGACAAGATATGAAAACAACCTGACTGTTCTTTTATGGATAAATAAAGACGTAGTGATATAGTGATATCATTCAGCCTTTAAAAAAAAGCCCCAGAAATTCTGTCATTTGTGACAACATGGTTGAAGCTGGAGAATATTATGCTAAGTGGAATAAGCCAGACATAAAAAGACAAATACTACATAAACTCGCTTGTGCATGGAATCTGAACAAAGAGCAGAATACATAGAAACAGAATAGAATGGTGATCACTATGGGCAAGAAGGAGGGGGAAATGGGTCAAAGTGTGCAAACTTGCAGTTGTGTAGAATGAATAATTCTAGAGATCTAATGTTCAGCGGGAGGACAATAGTTAATACTATTGTATACTGAAATTTTACAAACGGGACACATTTTAGGTGCTCTTACCACAAAAGAAATATGGAAGATAATGAACAGCTTAATCTGCTTGACTGTAGTAGTAATTTCATTATGTGTATGTATATGAAAACATCAGGTTTTACATCTTAAATATGTGCAAAATACTGTTAAACAAAGGTATTTTATAGAGCAGTTGGGTGGAGGTAGTAATAAAATAATTTTCAAGTTGGCTTAGGAATAGGGTCTTTCAGTTCAGGGTGTGCCAATGAGATGAGTACATGTCTTTTTTTTCTCCTCTCAGTTTTATTCTATTGCAGAATTTAAACCTGAGATGAAGACTGATAGTTCCTGAGTAATGCTGGACGAATTCCTTATGAAATATTCAGGGAGGAAGATGTATTCTGTAATATGTGTAGAAAAATAGTACATAATATTATTAACTAAATGCTTAAACTACTTTTCTCAAAAGTGAAATAACATGACAGATATAAATAGATTGATGTATGCATCCATACATACATAATTAGAAAAAAATGTGTGCATGCTTGTCTCTGCATGCCCAAGTTATATTTATTTCTCTTGTTCCACAGTTCAGGATCTGCCAACTTTTCCTCAGTTGGCTAAATTACTTTCATAACCAGCAAACATATGATATTTAAGACAGAAACAAGCTATTTGATAGATTTACTCATTGTATTTTTAAAATGTATTTTAATTTATAGCACCTCTGTAAGAATCAGTACACCTCCTCCTGGAAGCTAGCACAAATATCTCAAGTATCAGGCCTCTGGGTGGAAACCTCGTCATACCCCCGAAGTAGTGGGCCTCTTCTACACACACCCTTTCTTCTCCTAAATAGGTAAGAACTGTGTAGCCTGATGACAATTACCTTATTCCCTTCAGAGGATTTCAAATTCACCAGCTATTATTAATCTTTATTTACCCTCCTTAAGTGTTCCAAATCATATCGATAACCCACATTCTTTTAGGACATACCATCCTGGACATCCAAAATTTGAATCTTTTCCAGAACTAGTCATATGAGATAGGATATTCTCTTGTGAAGTTGGACACTGGCAATAAGCCACAGCTCCTAGTCAGCCACATGATCGTGAGGGTAAATAACTGATACAGTACTCTACCGTGCACTGTATTCAATACATGACTTGCCAAACTGTAGGGGAATGTAAGTGTTTTAAGTGCAGGAAAGATAGGTTAGGCTAAGCCATGGTGTTCTGTAGGTTAGGTGTATTAAATGAATTTTTGACTTATGATATTATCAACTTACAATGGGTTTTACAAGATGTAACCACATCTTAAGTTGAGAAGCATCTGTACAAAGACCACTTAAAACTCACTGATGAGAAAACAAACAACTAGATTAAAAAATGGGCCAAAGACCTTATCAGAAACCACACCAAAGAGGATATACAGGTAACAAACATATGAAAAGATGCCCTCCATCATATGTCATCAGGAAGTGAAAACTGAAACAATAATGATATAACTATATATCTGTTAGAATGGCAAAAATTCAGCACACTAACAACACCAAATGCTGGTGAAGATGTGGAAAACAGGCACTGCCATTCGCTGCTGGTGAGACTGCAACATAATAAAGTCACTTTTGAAGACATTTCAGTGGCTTCTTACAAAACTATATATATTCTTACCATACAACCCAGCAATTGCACTCTTGGTATTTGCTTAAAGGAGTTGAAAACTTATGTCTGTAGGAAAATCTATACACAAAGTTTTATAGCCTCTTTACCCATAATTGTATTTAACTTGGAAACAAGCAAAATTTTCTTCAATAGGTGAGTGGATAAACAAACTATGGCATATACAGACAATAGTATTTTATTCAGCATCAAAAAAAAAAGAGCTATTAAACCATGAAAAGGCATGGAGAAAACGTAAATGCATATTACTAAATGAAAGAAGTCAGTCTGAAGAAGGTCATATACCATACAGTTCCAACTATTTGACCCTCTGGAAAAGGCAAAACTAAAGAGACAGAAAAAGATCAGCTGTTGCCAGACATTATGGGGAGTGAGGATGAGAAGGATGAACAGGATAAATGGAGCAGGGGAGATTTTCAGGGCATGTGGCTATTCTGCATGGTATTGCAATGTTAGATACCTGTCATACATTTGTCAAAATCCAGAGAATGTACGACACAAAGAATGAAACCTTATGTAAACTGTGGACTTCAGTTGATAATTATATGTCAATGTTGGTTCATCAGCTGTAGCAAATATATCACAGATATGTGGAATGTTGGTGGGGAAGGCTGTGTGTGTGAGTCAGTCAGGTGTGTGTGAACTCTGTACTTTCTGCTCAATTTTACTGTGAATCTAAAATTACTCCTTAAAAACTTAAAAGGATGTTTTGACCGAAAGATAAAGGAAAAAAAAAAGCATTATATCAATATGAGAATGCTGACAATGAATTATCGTTGAGATTGTTTGTAGTATATGGGTGCTGTGGATAAATGGGCGCAAGTACAAATCTCACAGGAAGACCCAACACTCTTCTTGTTCTTGGGGTATTTTATTTTCACCTAAAATATGAAGCTGTTCACATTGTTCCTTTATGGATTGACTAAGTAACTAATATATACATGGATAATATTAGAATTTGTTATTACTCTCACTGATATAGTATTTTCTGGGAATGTATTAACTCTTTAAAAGCCAAATAAAGTTATGTTTCCAGATTAGAGGAGATTATCCCAGTTATCAGGGAAAAGAGATAAAAGTATAGTTTAAGGAAGACTTAACAGGCTATGCTGGGATGTCGTCCTATCTTCACACAGTTGCAGGAAACTTAAGGCATCAGAAAATTTGAGGAAGATCCATGAGAGCCCTCATCTAATTAATTATTAGCATGAAAATTTTACCTTGAATTGGGATCATCAAAATGTGTTACAATCAAGTTAATTTGTTATCAAATGCCTTTTCACATTAGCTTGCTGAAACATCCTGTGTAGCAGATGGCAGAGGGCTATAAGGTCAAACATGGAATATTAAATGCCTAGCTCCTGAACATCTGGATGGTTTAAAAAGAAGAAGAAGAAGAAGAAAGAAAAGTAAATATATGTAGTGTCATTAGCTCTTTTTCACATTAACATGACAAAGTATACTTTCTGGCAAGTCAGCCACGGGGATTTTGATTTTGATAGAATGTAGCACAAAATAAGACATTCCTCTGAGCATCAATCCTCCTTTCCCAATTACACCTGCACAGACAATTTGTTTGCTGCACCCTCTGGCAATGAGCACCCTGATGGTGATGGAAGTCATCAGCATGCCCACAAACACCATCTGTGCAGGAGCTAGACTAATGAGCAAAGTGAGTAGGGGCAGGCCAGGGACTGGAGGAATGAGGAGAGAAGGCAAAAGAGTTGGATTTAACTCCAAGCAATCCAGAGGTGGGCCTTTATATAAAACGCTGAATCTCAGCCATGGGTGTTCCTTAGTCTATCAAGGATAGCGATTTCAGTCTTCCAGGCTTGTAACTCTACTCCTTATCAGCTGATTCAGAATCTCTAGTAATGGGGACCAGAAAAAAGATACATATCTATATATATCGAGAGAGAGAGAGAGAGAGAGAGAGAGAGAGAGAGAGAGAGAGAGAGAATTTCCAGATTATTTCTATGGGCATCCAATTATGAGAGTATGAGACGTACTGGTACAGGAGGGAATTTGCTGAATTCACTCTGCTCTCTGCATCTAGCTTTGGATTCAGGGCTTAGGACTCAGTACTACTGTAAGGGTATTCCATGGTCCACCAGTATCATCCTCATTTCTAATTATTTGAATTGAAGGATTTTAAACTCAACCTTAGACCGTTTAAATCTTTAAAAAAGATTCTCAGGTGATTCATATACACATTAAAATTTGAAAATTACTGAATTAGAGTGTTGCTTTTCAAATTGTGGAAAATCTATGAGAGAGATGATAGATGAAAAATGTCATATAATGAATTCTTTCAATCATTTAGTAAAAACTTATGGAATGCTATGGACTGGTCATTCTGCTGGACTCCAGGAACACCATGGTGAACCATTACAGGGAGTCTCTATTCTTCTGATGCATTATTTGATTTACATAGTCAATCATTGATTTACTATGTAAATCAAATAATCACATGTAAACATGTATGATGATCAACAATGAAAGGTGCTAAAAAAGGGCACTCCCTTCTCCAGCATCCCTCTTCCTAGCTTGAATTCCTTCAATGAACTGTCAAATGGCTTAAGATAAAGAAAGTACTGAAGCCTAACATACCAGCATCAGGTCTTCATGACTGGGTGGTTATGGCCATTAATGATTTTTTCTGTTCTTGAGCCACACTAGACTTACTAGCATTTTTTAGGTCTTGTATTGCTGTTTGCCTACACATGGCAAATCATTTGAAATGCTTGTTCCTTTGCCTGGTGGTCCCTGCCTCCTTAGCTTCAGTAACTCCTCCTCATCTTCCAGGATTGACACAAGCACCTAGTTTTCCCTCTTCCACTGGGTAGACCAGCCTCCTTGGTTATAAGATTTTCCTTATCTTGAACTGAAGCATCCTTCTGCTGAGCTAAAGCGAAGCTCATTCCGCCAGCTCAGGCTCTGTGAAATGGTGAATGATGGCTGTTTGTGCTCACTGTTTTATTTCCTCAGTGACTACATAGGCCTAACACATGTGATGTGAGTCACAAAAGTTACTGGAATAATTAACACATACTTAGGTGTAGGGATGAATAAGATGCCTTAGGAAAAGAGGTCAACCGTGTCAAATAAACCAAGGAAGTCAAACAACACAAGGACTGAAAAATATATGTTGGATTTAGTGACCTGTGGGTAAAACAATTATCAGGAATGCTATATATGTATCTTCCTTCTGTAACTTCACAAGTTTTATTAGAATTGTAAGAGTACTAGGCCGGGCACGGTGGCTCACGCCTATAATCCCAGCACTTTGGGAGGATGAAATGGGTGGATCACAAGGTCAGGAGGTCAAGATCATCCTGGCTAACACAGTGAAACCCCATCTCTACTAAGGAAAACAGAAAATAGTTGGATGTGGTGGCAGGTACCTGTAGTCTCGGCTACTCTACTCAGGAGGCTGAGGCAGGAGAATCACTTGAACCCAGGTGGAGGAGCTTGCAGTGAGACGAGATTGGGCCACTGCAGTCCAGCCTGGGTCACAGTCCGAGAATCCATTAAAAAAAAAAAAAAAAAAAAAAAAAAAAAAAAAATTTAAAAAAAAAAAAAAAAAAAAAAAAAAGAATTCTAAGAGTACTAGGAAATAGTTTAGTAGAGGTACACATTTGACCTCTTCGACACAGTAATTAGGGCATGTATTTGGTCTAAAAATTATTTTGCCCAAAATACTAATTAATATCATGGGCAGCTATTATTCCAATGAACAGTAGTTGGGAACCCCTGTATTGCCATGTGAATTCCTAATCTTGGTGAATGGGAACACTGGATGTTCCCCCAGCATGCTGGTTCCTAAAGATTTTATTTCCATGTGTCACTTCTCATATTTCACAAGACTGGAGCTCACCAATGGGAAATACAGTCCTCCAAGTTCCCAAAGGACTAGAGTCAACCAAATATTAGTAAACTTCCCTAGAGACTTCCAAATCTCTCAATCAGCTCAGACACACTTACTCATCCTTTAAGGTGTCATTAAAATGTCACCTATCCTTATCTCTGCTTCCACATGTGTGCTCTCCAGGTAAACCATGCTCATCTCTAATGGATCCTCTTGTACCGAGTTAAGAGTCTCAATTGACTGCACACTCTGTAAAAACAGGGTCTACCCCTCTCCCCATCTCCCCAAACCAATCCAATTTTAGCATGAAGAGACCTTTAAGAATTATTTATTTATTTAATGAATGCACCAAGTAACCCTCTGTTTACGTATCTTTCAGAGCATTGAGTCTGCAATGCCAAGCACAGTCCAAGCACAGAGAAAATAATAAGTGGTAACTGAATTTGTACATCAGTGGGTGGAATTACGTAACCAAACTGTGCCTCAGTTATGTTTTCTCAGAAGAAACGTTTTTGATGATAAAAGACACCATCTATAAAGGCAAGAAGCCTATCCACAGGAAAGCAAAATAAGCAATATTTCCCTATCTTTTAAGAAATAAAAACAAATAGGGCTTGACATAAGTATGACACAATCACTTTCCCTAGTTAATAAGGAAACTTTACTCTTGTTATTTCACTAGTGATCAGCCTCAAAAAAGAAAATGAGAACAGAATTATCACAAATTAAATTTATTTTAAAGAAAATACTAGATAAACTTGTATATAATATATAAGATTATTTAGGATAGTTTGATGGTTTTACACTAATTAATAATTACTATATAGAGTGTACATTTTCTGCATGAGTCTTCATATAAATAGCTGATCAATTACACATGAGGAAAGGTAGATGTTAATAGGAGAGAATTTTAAAAGTAAAAGTCTTAAGAAATAAATGTCTTTTACCCAGGAAGGAGTATGCTGAAACAAGGTGTCAATAATACTCAGTAATCTTCTTTTCCTGACCAATTCCAATCTCTCCTTCCCCTGCTACTAATAATTGCATCTATTTCCCTTAGGGAGCCATCCTGAATTGACTGAATCATCCATGTTGCTTACAGGGAACTGACATCAGTCCCTTTGTGTCTAAGAGTGAGTAGGTGACGCAGAACTTGGTCAATCAGAGCCATAAGGCTTTCAGTACACCTTCATTATTCATGGCTTTTATATTTGTGAATGGGTACTGATATAAATTCTTCTAAAATGTATTTGCAATCCCCAAATCCTGATTATTCAAAGACACAAACAGAGCAGAAAAAATTTGGGTCACCCCATGTTCATGTTCCCAGCTGAGGCTGAACAAGGTGAAGCTCTGACTTTTAGTTTCATACAGTAAACATGTTCTTTTGAAGTCTATTCTGGGCCATGTTTTCACATTTTATAGGGTTTTTTTGTGTGTGTGTGTGATTTTACTGTTTAAAATGCCTGCAAGAATAGTGCTAAAAAGTGCTGTCTAGTGTTCCAAAGAGCAAGGAGGATTTGACATACATTTTGAATAAAATATGCATGTTATATAAGCTTTGTTCAAGCATGAGCTATAGTGCTGTTAGTCATGAGTTTAATGTAAATAAATCAACTATATAACTTTACGTGTGTGTGCGTATATATGTGTATATATAAACTATATATATAGTGTCATATATATAGTTTTATATATTAACTATATACATATAGTATACATATAAAATGCATAATCTTGTTTTATGTGTGTTTCCATAAATGGTTTTGAAACAAAAGCACACATAAAATAAGATTATGTAATGATTGATGAGAACGGTTTGATTAGGCTCAGATTCACAGGGACCTAGTCCCATATTCTTGTATTTTACCTTGGGGCAATGGTTCAGTATTTTCTAACTCAGCATTTTTGGCAACTTTCTAGAATATAACTAGCATGAATAAAGAGAATGTATTTCCACAGACTTTGTTTGAGCTAACTGGATAGAGACCTTTTATTCTCAATTGCATTGCTGATTGTATTAGATTTAACTCTAGAGTTGTGAGTAGCCATCTTGCTAAATTCAGAGAAAGCCTGTTTGAAAATGCAACAAACATAGAGGAAGGCAAATTTAAGATATAAAGAGAAAGATGGGAATGAACAGAGGAAGACAGAGAGGGAGGAAGAAGATATGATTAAGAAACAAAAGGAATAAGACTTGATACATTTGAACTACTAGTTTTAGCGGTGCCTGAAACCAATTTATCTCAGATTTGTTTTCAGTTCCATAAGCCAATAAAGCACCTTTTTTTGTATTACTTTATTATTTTGCTTAGACAGAGTTGATTTTCTGTTATTTGTAAATAAAAGGCACTAAAACAAAAGATGAATGTTGAAGAACATTGACCACAGAGAATAGTGAGCACATCTTTCTTAGTTGCAAGAAGATACTGAATAATAGCTTACTAAAAATTTAGAAGTCATTGTATGAAAGGCGAAATTCAGCAACTGAACAAAATTAGAAACATTTTTGTTTGTTTGTTTGTTTCTTTTGAGAAGGAGTCTCGCTCTGTCGCCCAGGCTGGAGTGCAGTGGTGCGATCTCTGCTCACTGCAAGCTTCGCCTCCCGGGTTCACGCCATTCTCCTGCCTCAGCCTCCTGAGTAGCTGGGACTACAGGCGCCCGCCACCGCGCCCGGCTAATTTTCTTTTGCACTTTTAGTAGAGACGGGGTTTCACCGTGTTAGCTAGGATGGTCTCGATCTCCTAACCTCATGATCCACCCGCCTCGGCCTCCCAAAGTGCTGGGATCACAGACATGAGCCACCGCGCCCGGCCAGAAACATTTTTGAGTGATATTTTAGAAGAGTTTTTCCTTCATAGCCTTAGAAAATAAATGCAAATCAATGTGCTTGTGATGAACTAAGAATACATTTAGAAGACATCTTCTCATTGCTTTGTTACGTTAAGAACAGTTCATTTCTTTTTGCTAAGGACTGCTTTGATTACTAGGGCTGTCTTTTGGTTCTATAAGAATTTTACAATAGATTGTTTTTCTAATTCTGTGAAGAATGACATTGCTAGTTTGATAGGAATAGCAATGAATCTGTAAATTGCTTTGGGCAATATAACCCTTTTAACAATATTGATTCTTCCAATCCATGAGCATGAAATATTTTTCCATTTATTTGTGTCATCTCTGAGTTCTTTCAGCTGTGTTTTGTTCTTCTGGTAGAGATCTTTCACCTCTTTGGTTAGCTGTATTTCTAGGTATTTCCTTTTCTTTGTGGTTGTTGTAAATGCAATTGTGTTCTTTATTTGACTGTCAGCCAGGACATTGTTGGTGTATAGAAATGCTACTGATTTGTGTACATTGGTTTTGTATCTTGCAACTTTACTTAAGTCATGTGTCAGTTCCGGGAGCATTTTTGTGGAGTCTTTAGGAATTTCTAGGTATAGAATTATGTCATCAGTGAAGAGAGATAGCATGACTTCTTCTCTTTCTATTTGGATGCCTTTTATTTCTTTCTCTTGCCTGATTGCTCTGGCTAGGACTTCTGGTATTATGTTTACCAGGAGTGGTGACAGCAAGCATCCTTATCTTGTTTCAGTTCTCAAGGGTTTTTTGCTCATTCAGTACGATGTTGGCTATGGGTTTATCAGAGATGGCTCTTATTATTTTGAGGTATGTTTCTTCAATGCCCAGTGTATTGAAGGTTTTTATCATGACAGGATGTTGGATTTTATCAAAAGCTTCTCCTACATCTGTTGAGATGATCATATGGTTTTTGCTTTTAATTCCGTTAACATGTTGAATCACAATTATTGATTTGTACATATTAAACCAACCTTGCATCCCAGGGATAAAGTCTGCTTGATTGTGGTGAATTAACTTCAAAAGGTGCTCCTATATTTGGTTTGCTAGTATTCTGTTACAGATTTTTGCATCTGTTCATCAGGGATACTGGTGTGAAGGTTTTTTTGTTTTGTTTTGTTTTGTTTTGTTTTGTTTTGTTTTGTTTTGTTTTGTTTTTCATTGTGTCTTCATGGTATTCGGCTATGCTGGCTTCACAGAATAAGCAGGAGGAGTCACTCCTCCTCAGTTTTTTTTGGAAAAGTTTCAGTAAGACTGGTACCAGTTTTTCTTTATATACCTGATAGAGTTTGGCTGTGAATCCATCTGGCCCAGGGCTTTTTCTGATTGTTAGGTTTTCTACTACTGATTTGCTTTCAGAGCTCTACATTGGTCTATTCAGGGTTTCAATATATTCCTTATGCAATCTTGGAAGATTGTCAGTGTCCAGGAATTTATTCATTTCTTCTAACTCATTATTTCTAATTTGTGCGCATAGAGTGGTACATAGTCTTTGTGGATATTTTATATTTCTGTGACATCAGTTGTAATATCATCTTTGTCATTTCTGATGATACCTTCTTGGATCGTCTTGGAGGCATCACATTACTCAACTCCAAACTATAACATAAAGCTACAGTAATCAAAACAGCATGGCACCAGTGGTATGGTAAGAAAAACATGGGCCAATGGAATAGAACAGAAAACTCAGAGATAAAGTTGCACACCTACAGTCACCTGATCTTTGACAAGTCTGAACAAAAACAAGTGATGGGGAAAGGATTTCAATAAATAGTGCTGGGATAACTGACTAGACATATGCAGAAGAATGAAACTAGATCCTTATCTTTCACCATATACAAAAATTAACTCAAGATGTATTAAAGATTTAAATATAAGACCTCAAACTATGAAAATCCTCGGAGAAAATCTAGGAAGTGCTCTTCTTGACATCCACTTTCACAAAGAATTTTGGCTATGTCCCCAAAACAATTGTAATAAGGACAAAATTGACATATGGGACCTTATTAAATTAACGAGTTTCTGCACAGTGAAAGAAACTATCAAAAGAATAAAAAGACAACCTACAAAATGAGAGAAAAATATTTGCAACCTATGCCTCCAACAAAGGTCTAATATCCAGTATCTGCAAGGAACTTAAATCAACAGGCAAAGAGCAAAAAATCCCATTAAAAAAATGGACAAAAGACATGAACAGGCACTTCTGAGAAGAAGACATATAAGTGGCCAACAAACATATGAGAACATTCTCATTATAAATAATCATCAGAGAAATGCAAATCAATGACAAAATGTGATACCATTTCACACCAGTCAGAATGGCTTTTATTTTAAAAAGTCAAAGAACAACAGATGCTGGCAAGGCTAAGGAGAAAAGGGAACTCTTATGCACTGTTGGTGGGAGTGTAAATTAGTTCAGCCATTATGAAAGCATTTTGAAGATTTCTCAAAGAACTTAAAACAGCTACCATTCGATCCAGCAATCCCATTACTGGGTATATTCTGAAAGAAAAGTAGATCATTATACCAAAAAGACATATGTACTTGTATGTTCGTTGCCATGCTATTCACAATAGCTAAGGCATGGAATCAACTGAGGTACCCATTAATGGTGGATTGGATAAAGAGAATGTGGTACATATACACTATGGAATACAATGCATTCATTAAAAAGAAAGCAATCATGTTCTTTTCAGCAAAATTGATGAAGCTGGAGGCCATTATTCTAAGCGAATTAACACAGGAATGGGAAATCAAATACCACATTTTCTCCTTTATAAGTGGGAGCTAAACATTAAGCACACATGGATATAAACATGGGAACAATAGTCACTGTGGACTATTAGATGGAGAAAATAGAAAAGAGAGTGTCAGTTTTAAATAGTTTATTTTGAATTATACCCTTTAATTAAAAGTTGGGATATTGGCATCAAAATATAATGAAATTTGAATACTGGTTCTTCTGTTTATTAGCTCTGTGACCTTTAATTTTCTAAGCACCATTTTCCTCATAAGCAAAATAAACATGAATATGTACTTAAATTTGCATATAGCAAATATTCATACTTTTCTTCAAACATGAAAAATTGTTGTAAGAATTAGATGAGGTAATATGAATAAAGAGATTGTCATTGAGCCTTGAAGATAGTGGATTAAAAAAATGGCTGTTACCAATAGTTTCTCCTTTTCTATAAGTTATTTTATGATTATAAATAAATACACAATTGCATCAAGGAAAACCAAAACCAAAATCTACAAACTTATTAGTTTTCAATAAATAATATACTTTGTAAATAAATAAATATACTTTGTCATTTGTGCTCTAGGCACTGTAGGATTACTTGAGATAATACAAGATAAAATGACACAATTCATCTTTTGAGGAGTTTGAAAACCAACAGAAGGTATATATATATGTAGATAAATATGATTCATGGTTTTTTTTTAAGTGTCATCCTTGAAATTCATTGTTGTAGTTTGTATTGAGTTTCCAAGAAAGGAGAGCTGTCTATATGGAAGAAGGAGTGTGGGGGCTGAAAAAGTGGATCAGGATTCATCAGATAAGAATGCAACAGGATTACATTTATTGATTTGCGAATGTTGAACCAGCCTTGCATCCCAGGGATGAAGCCCACTTGATCATGGTGGATAAGCTTTTTGATGTGCTGCTGAATCCGGTTTGCCAGTATTTTATTGAGGATTTTTGCATCGATGTTCATCAGGGATATTGGTCTAAAATTCTCTTTTTTTGTTGTGTCTCTGCCAGGCTTTGGTATCAGGATGATGTTGGCCTCATAAAATGAGTTT
>NW_016804139.1:6221125-6250897 GCF_001698545.2 Rhinopithecus bieti
TAGGGACATGGATGCAGCTGGAAACCATCATTCTTAGCAAACTATCACAAGAACAGAAAACCAAACACCGCATGTTCTCACTCATAGGTGGGAACTGAACAATGAGATCACTTGGACTCAGGAAGGGGAACATCACACACCAGGGCCTATCATGGGGAGGGGGGAGGGGGGAGGGATTGCATTGGGAGTTATACCTGATGTAAATGACGAGTTGATGGGTGCTGACGAGTTGATGGGTTCAGCACACCAACATGGCACAAGTGTACATATGTAACAAACCTGCACGTTATGCACATGTACCCTAGAACTTAAAGTATAATAATAAAAAAAAAAAAAATGCAACAGGGAGTGCAGCTGAAACTGTGGGTTCTACTTGGGCACCTAACAGTAGCCACATAGGACTGAAATCAAGGAATCAGTGTGATGGCAAGGCAGATAAATTTTTTTCTGGTTTATTAAGAAATCAATGAAAGAGTGAAAACGATTAAGCTTCAACGTGGAAGCTGATCTACGGCATGGTCTCCAAGTCTCACTCAAAGTTGTATATTATCATTTTCTTCAATGATGATTAAAAAGTAGGTGGCTGGGTGTGGTGGCTCACGCTTGTAATCCCAGCACTTTGTGAGGCCAAGGTGGGTGGATCACCTGAGGTTGGGAGTTCGAGACCAGCCTGACCAACTTGGAGAAACCGTGTCTCTACTAAAAGTACAAAATTAGTCAGGCCTGGTGGTGCATGCCTGTAATCCCAGCTACTCGGGAGGCTGAGGCAGGAGAATTGCTTGAATTCAGGAGGTGGAGGTTGTGGTGAACTGAGATCGCGCCACTGCACTCCAGCCTGGGCAACAAGAGCAAAACTCTGCCTCAAAAAACAAAACAAAACAAAAAAAGGTGTAGTTTTATTTCAAACAATGTTTCAGAATCATTTTCTAATAAACTCCACCTCACTGGATTCCTCTGGAAATCAGCATCAATCTCCAATTCGCACATCTTTTCAGACAAGAAATATTTGTGTTACAATGCATATATCTATTCTCATCAACATCATTTCTTCTAAAATATTCCCCCCACACATGTTAAAAATTAGGAATCAAAATAATTAATAGCACTTTCTGGCACTTCCTCAATGACTGAATTTTAAAAATCATACTATCTACTATCTATATGTTTATCTGATGTTCTCCATCATATGTTCTGCTATCTGTGTGTTTCCCACTAGCGTTTCCTCCCCAACTTCTCAGTATATATTTAAAATATTTCTCTAAATCAAAAAAAAAAATTACATTACAGTTTCTCCTTTTTGCTGCCCTCCCCATTTGGTGGCTTACTCAAACATCACAAAGGACCAAATAGCATTAGGCTAAAATACTTATTCTAGAGTGTTGCTTTGCTTTTTTTCCTTTCCAAAAACCCTAACAGTAAATAATCGGTTTTATAGAAATGCATGAGGCACTCTGTATTGTTTGTCAGCTTTTCCAGTTCCACACTATTTCCCGCTTCCTCTTTCACATGCACACATCAGAACAACAGGATAGCACAAAGCACGCCAAGTTTGAAGCTAACCAAAAGGTCTAGGAGTAAGTTACAAAAGTTGCTGAAGAATGCTGTATTCACTCTCAGAATGAAAGCATTTGATGAGGGGAGAGGGGACTAGAAAAACTAATGGAGAAAAATCTAAAGGAAACACAAATTACTGTTGCACTTCTTAGCACCTTGGGTTCACATTTGCCAGGACCGTTAAGTGTCATTACCAATTTGATGGTGACTAAAATGCAGCATAGTAGCATGTTTCATCTTTCCTATTCCTTAGGACTTTATTTTTATAATGAAAACAGTGGAAATCTATTAGGAGAAGCTGATACATAAAATATGTCTCTGCATTAACATCCCCTAGTTGAGCTCGGTGAAGGAGAGATTGTTTTTATTTTTTGAGGATCCCAAATGAGTTGCAGAAAGATCTAAACAAGAAGTAGAGGAGGGACAACTTACATGCCTGAAAGCTTCTTTGATAAACAACAACTCGAAAATGTGCACTTTTGTGCACATCAGAAATAGATAAGAAAGACAGATGTTGAGCTGGCCTTCCCCTTCCCGCTGGAGTGAGGTGAAGGGGAGGGGGAGGGTATGTTCCTGCAGCTGTTTCCCACTGGTCAGGTGGGAAGTTGGGCTGTGCAGACAACACAGTAGGCACTGTAGTAAATCAGATAGTATCTCTGCTGGAAGAAGGCCAAGCTGCCCTTAAAGATGTTAGGTACAGCTTCCTGGTAGCTCAGGAAGAAGGCATCCATTTCAATCATTTTCATGAACATCCCCAGAGTCAGCTGTTTTGGCAGAAAGTGTTGTGTGTGGTAGTAACTTCCTGTTGAAGCTATAAAGGAGAAATAAAAGCCCTGCACTCATTCCACAAGACTCTAACACTGCTGGACAAAAGACTCCTGGACACAATTCATACAGGAGATCTGTCTTGGCTTTCACTTTTTTACTTTCTTCCCCTTTCTGCTCTATGTCCCTGCCTTCTCTTGCAAAGCAGGTAACTTCCAAATTTGTAGTTGAGTGAAGGAAAATTTGCAAATTAAACTATTCTGAGTAATCCACACAATCTATGTATGAAAACAATGGCCTATGGAGCAGAATGGATTCCTAGATAACACAGAAGCATGAGTAAGCTATCAAGTTGACATTGATGGTAAGGGATAAATCTAGATAATATTATTGGTTGCATAGCCCTGTGAAAAAAAATCATGGTCTTTGCTGGCTGAAAAATCTTTATTTAGGGCCTACTTCCACTATTGCTTGACAGTGTGAACTTGGGTGGGCCTCACCAAGCAGTGGGTGCCACTGTAAAATGGAGACATTACTTCTCCTTCATACTATTATGAATCCTTCACGAGATAATACAAAGATGCTTCCTTATTTTCTTATTGCTGCTGTAACAAATTATCACAAACACAAATTTAATTTCTTACAAATCTGGCAGTCAGAATCCCTAAGGTGAGTTTTACAGGGCTATAATTAAGGGGTCTGCAGAGATTTTTCCTTCTAGACACTCCAAGAGAGAGTTGATTCTTTGCCTCTCCCAGCTTTTAAAGGCTGTTGTTCATCATTTCTTGGGATGGACAAAGAAGCAACTTTCTAAAGTTTGTGGACACATCACTCCAATCTGTGCTTCAGTCATCACACTGCCTTCTTTCCTCTCTACTGTCCTACCTCCCTCTTATAAGAACCCTTGTGATTACATAGGGTCTAACGAGATAACCCACCCAATTCAATATCATTAACTTAATCACATATACCATATATGTTCATTTATCATATAAGGTAACATATTCACAGTTTGTAGGAATTAGGATGCCATATAAGGTAATATATTTTCCACGAAAGGTAATGCATTCACAGTTTCCAGGGATGAGGGTGTGGACATCTTTGAGGGGGTCATTATGCATATATTGCAGGTTTTAGCACAAAAAGGTGTGAAACAAATTTCAGCTCTTCTTTACCCTTCTGCTATCAGGATTAGAGTAACATGGACTCGTTTGCTCTTTTGTTCAATATATCATCATCTGATCACTCTTCTTAGAGGTAAAAAAATAAATGCTGAAGGAATTAAGATTAAAATGAACAAATCTTCAAAGCTATAAGAAAGCAGAAATATACTAACGGTATGGATTTGTTTCCTTCTTTGGTGAGTGTTTAAGGACTGGTGTTTTATTTATCTCAATTAAGTTTGAAAAGCATCTGGAAGAAAATCAAATTATGTAGCCAATTGTAAGTGTAAGACCATGATGAACGAAGGGGAATTTTTTCCACTCAATGTGTCAAGTAACTAGCTGCAAACAAGCTATTTATTTTTTTGAGAATGATAATGAGAACGAAAGAATCATCTTAGTTTTTTGAGTTCATGAAAATACGAGCCTTGTGATATGAGTGAGTTGGGACTGCTAGGTGTTTTCAGCTTCTGATTTAATATTCTTTCAAATTGCACTGACATCATAATCATTTATCTTCAAGGATAGCAGAGGGAGACCAAACTAGTTTCAGTTTCACTCTGTTTTAATGGTAAATTCTTATCCTTTTGCTGATGTCCACTATAAAATGATAACTCATTCTGCCATCATGTGAAATGAACCAATAAAATAAAAATATTTTTCATAGGGGAGTAGCCTAGAGAAGTGAAGGAAACAGCATGATGAACTTGTCATGCTGAGCTATTTTTGGATGGCCTTCTTCAAGGATCAGTATAAAGTTAACATTTACAACAAAGCTTTCTTCAATGAGGCAGAAAAATATGCAGAACCCCACGCATACTTAACAAAAGTAGCCAGCTCACTGCACCTGACTTAACTGTAAAAAATATAGATTATTTTCCTCCATGTCATAGTATCTACTAGGAAGAGTAATTAGGGGAAATAATACTTGATTCATTAACTCATTTATTCATTTATTCTTTATCTCATTAAAAATCTTAGAAGAACCTACGATTTGTTTTCTACTTATTCATTTAATCATTCATTTTTCTATCTTTTCAACAATCAATTGATACATTAATTTATTAACTCACTCATTCATTCAACAAAACTCCATTGAATATCTCATCTCTGCTTTTATCATGTTGAGGATTGGAGATGCAAAGATAAATCAAGTCCATGCATGATCTAGCAACCCCCCTCTTGGTCCAATCTGTAGTTAGAATAGAAGACTCTGTCTAGAGGACACAGAAACAGAAGTAGGATGTCTTGTTGCTGCACTATTGATCAGTTTCAATACTATAGGCAGGAAAGTTGTGATAAGAGAGAGATTATCTGACTTCAGGCCATCCAAATGTGTGAACACATCCTTAATCCTTGCATCTTCATTGATGAGCACAACTTTTGGGGGAGTTTGTGCTCAAAGTTTGTGCTACATGTATTAGTCTGTGATCAATTTTAATTATGTTATAAGACCTAGAAAAATGTGTATTCTTTCCAGCCAAATTGATTTTTATCCTGGTCAACATCACTGTGGAAAATATTGTATTTTGCCATCTCATACTGTTTTGGCTGTCGAAGTGTAAGGGCTAAACCTGGTTTGAAATGGAGTGGCTAGACTTTTCTACATTTCTGAGTGAGGTCAGAGTAGCTGTCACTAGAATGGCAGGCTCTGGTTTTGTGTTCTCAAAAACAATATTCACCACAATGACATATCTAAGAGAGTCCGGTCTTTGTCTAATCAAATATATTTGGACATATAGCTAAGAAAGACCTGGCCTTCTAATCTGTCAACCTTCCTAATGTGCCAGTTGCAGTTTTGAGACCTCATTCATTCCCATCCCAACCTGCAATATCTCTTCATCTAGTGTCTTTTCTGCTATTCCTCTATACTCACATTGGTCCATAAAATTTCTTTATTCTTCAGATATTTTCAATGTCCTTTCCTTGCTCTTACTTTCACCTATTTTAGGTGAAAAAATTTTGTTCCTGCCGCTCTCATTCTTTCAGTATTCCTTGAAGGACGCAAAACTAATAACATAATGTAATTTTTAAATAGTTCATTTATCATTCTCTCCTCTGTCCCTCATATATACACAGTCATCTAAAAACTTGTTAGAGTCAAGAGAATTATATTTCATGTTTTCATGTCTCGCATTGCTCTTACCTCATGTTGAATTGGTGGATCTATGAACAGACTGTTTGAAAGTCTTTTTGATACCTCGTCAGATACCTCTATGACAATAAGCCATGCATTACATCACAGAGTTCTTTGTCCTCTGGAAAGCCCCCTGCAACTCTAATGCTGGAGATTCCAACCCTCCCTTTCCTCCTCAGTCTCCCTCACATGAAGGAAATACTTGAACTTCTATGTGAAGCTATCAGTGGCCTTCAACAAAGGAGCAAAATAAGAGAACACACAAAATAATAATACATCATGTTATGTATGTTAAGAATGAACGGTTGTAATCCTAGTTTCAGAAACAAGAAAGCAGACAGGAACACTAAGAAGGAAAATGAGAACCCAGAAAACAAAATAAAACAACAGAAAAAAAAAAAAAAAAACTAACTGAATTCCTAGGAATATTGCATTGATTAAATATTAATAGTGTTCCAGGCACTTCTAAATACTTTACATATACTAACTAAATTAATTATCATAAAAACATAATATTGGCATCATGTTTCCATCAGAATACTGAGATATGAAAGTTAAGTAAGTGTTTAGGTCACACAGAAAACAAGAGGTGGAGACAGAAATAGGCCCCAGGTATTTTACTGTAGACATCGTATTCTAAACCACTAGTTAATAGAGCAATAAAGACAGAAAGTAGAATAACATGCTTATTATGGCTGTGCATGGAAGATTTAATGGGTCTGCGGGGTTTGCATGAGTTTTGGGAGGAAAGTTGTAAGAAGAATTGTCACTGATATAAATTTTGCTTTCATTATTTTAGTCAAGATAGTATAGAAAAAAACTTAGCTTTAAATATTTAAATATATGTTTCAACAAAAAACAAAAATAAAAAAATTGACTTCCAGTAATCTTGGTTTTGAGACTCTGACATCAAAAATAACTTTATGGTTGATATGATAATGAAAAGATCAGTTTCATTTGGAAAGCCATCCATAGATTACAAAGAACCGATTGTTCACTTATAATTCCAGATTTTAAGTATTATTTTGGCCAATATTAGATTATAAATGATTGGCTTTTAAGTCTGGACAAATATATTTGCTTTGAAAAGCCTGCAGTTCTTTTCCAGTGAGGTACAGAATGAGAGATAACAACAAACTGAAAAAAAAGTTGCTAAGACGTTTGTCACCAGTCCTCTCTGCAAATTGTGTGTGTACGTGTCATTCATTGAGAACAATTGTCTAGGCTTTTGGTTCTGCTTTGGAAGCTAAGGAATGTATTGCACTTAGGAATTAATTATTATTAATATTATCCCCATTTTACAGGTGAAAAAACAGAATATTAAGAGGATTAAACATTTTCCAAGATTAAAGAAGTAATAAATGACACAATTAGAATTTGACCTAATTTTACTTGGGATTCTTTTTCATTATAGTATTATAAAAAAAAATTGCTGGATTATGTTGCTCTCCAAGTATACCTTCAGTGTTAAAATGTAGAGTATTTAAGAGCACTGAATATGGAGCCAGATTGCCTTGATTTAAATTCTAACTCTGCCACATTTTAGCTGTATAGTCTTGACTCAATTTTCTAATTTGTAAAATAAAAGCTATAATTTTGTCTAACATCGAGGACGATTTGAGGATTAAATGAGTGACTATATCTCAGGCATTTTGCCAATGGTGGCCCATAAGAAGTGCTCAGCAAATACTACCTACCATCGTCGTCATTGTTATTGTATTATAGGATATTTAGAAATGGTTCAATATTTAACAACTAGGTATTATTCATAAACTATTTGCTATCATTTTATATGTAAAATATTTACCAAAACATAGGTCAGCATATATGTATTCATATTATAAAGTAAAGAATTATAACCATGAGTACGGATGTTCCATTCTGCAATATGTGGCCTACTCCAATGTTACGAATTATTGTTATTAGTGTTTTTTTGCTGCACAAAAGTTATCTCTAAAATTAAAAATTATGTAGTTTATACTTGGCAACTGCCTTGGAAGTGATCTCAGTCAACTCTGTCTTATGTAGAAAACAAAAATAAAGCCTAATGAAAATATAGGCGCAGGACCCCTTTCAAGATCACACAGGCAATTAACACTTGAGTGAGAAGAAGAGCTGAAGTGTCCCGAGTCCTATTCTGGTGCTTTCCAGCCTAACCGCACTCTCCAGTGCCAATATGTTGTTGTTAATGGAGAAAGGTTCTTCCAGTTAACTGACTACCAAAATGTGTGCAACATTTGCTTGGAACTCTATGTGGGGGAAAAACTCACCAAGCAGTCATCAAGAGCACTGCATTTGACTCCCCATTAGTAAAAAGGGTAATAAAGACTCTGTGGAAAGGTAGTGACATATCGGATCCTTCTAGGTCTATCTGAGGTCATGAGAAGCAGTCCACACTTAGAAGAAATTAGGGATTTTGAAGGATGTGAGACAAATTTTAGAGAATTTGGCTTCTCTGATGCCTCCGAAACTGTAATTAGTGGCCTGAAGTGCCTGGCCACAGTAGTCTGGGCCTTCCTTCAGCAAACAGCTGTCTTCCTTTTTTAGGAAGAGCTATATAAGGCATGCAAACCACATGGATTTCCTCTGAAACAGCTAGAACTTTTTTCAATATCATCTTTTCTCTCTCTCTCTCTTTCTCTTCAGAAGCACTGAGAAGAGATCTTATCAAATAAATAATCCAAGGAAGCTTCTAGTATTACTATTTCCCAGACAACTTTCTGGATTTCTTAGACACGGAGCCAGATTCTTGACAGTCATGACGTGGTTTGCACTGGTGTTTTCTCCCTGACAACCTCTCCATAATATCGTCAGACTGTGTGGGCAAAAGTCAAACAGAGCTTCCACCTTTGCCCTGTGTTTTCAGGAGTTGAAGATCCAGTCGTCCTTGTGAATTTATAAGTATTGTTTGCTCTTCTTCCTCTCAGGCAAATATGAGGACATATAGGTCAAAACAAATACATAAACTACCTCTCTCCCTACTTTCAGCAGAACTCTAACACTGATTCTACTTTAACAGAACTTCAGAAGTTCTAGCAGCAGACTGTGGATCACCCTTCAATTATATCGCATGAAAACATGTGAGAAAAATGCTTATAAACTAGCTCATTATTTTGTATCACTTGTTCCAGATTCAAATCTTGGCTGTATGTATGGGGTCCTACCATGTCTCATGTCCATGTCCTGTCTTTGAGGAAGTTAGGAAGCAAGTCTCTGGCCTGTGATGGTAAGACTCACACAATAACAAATTTCTCAAAACTAGGAATTGAGTTCAAATGCTTAGCAGCCCCCCAAAAAATAGTCATTGCTCTCTCTTACAGTAACTACTAATAACCTTGGATGAAAAAAATCTAAGTTCTACTAAAGCCTACCATGCAATTTAGGAAAATTGCAACTGTGGACACCATTAATTGACTACAAATGTAAATGACTTTGCTTCTAAAAGATACCATTTTGAATTCTATCCCAAGCATGAACAATTTATAATCAGTAAAACAAATAAATAAATTAATAAAAACTGTAGAGAATAATTGGATGGTTTGAATGAGTTCTTGACAATCTACTGAAAACTATTACTACGGGACTTTGACTCTAATTCATAGAAATTTCTCCCAATATAAACTTGAACATTAGATAATGTTAGAAGTGAATCAACTGAAAAGGGGTTGAGAAAAAGAGAGAGTAAATGTGACGTCTATTGTAGAATGCTTTTGACATGGTCCAGTTACTGCATCACGACTTCATGTTTCTTACTCTTGGCAATAGAATAAAGTCCTCAGCAGAAGAACTTTTTTCAAGTCCAAAAACATGACACTTCAGAGCTGTAACCGTAACTTCTCTTTTCATGTCGACAGGATTTACAGTGTTTGCAGATGGAAGTAATTTAATAGCGTGGTGATCTTTCATCTGGCCTGTTTCCTTTCAGTGACCTTATGTTTACTATAAGAAAACACCAACAAGGTGTCTGATTTCTTCATGGAAAAGTGGCAACTATTTAAAACAAAAGGATTTTGTCTCACAGAATCATAAATCTTTCACTGTTTCTGTAATTTAACAAAAAAGGCTCATCTGTTCTAGGAAGAGTGCTTGCCTGTGAGACAAGGCCAGTTTGACTTTCTCATAAAAAAATGCATTTTTTGAGGTGGGGGAGGATAGCTGTAGAATAAAAAGTCACTGTTCTATCTATGGCATGAAAATCAAATCATTTAATTTCCATAGCTTTTCCTCAAACTGTCCATAAGTTATCATTTTGAAATTCCAGAATCTTTCCTGGAATTTCCCAGGATGCCATGAAAGTAATCATAGGTTCTTTGTGCCCCTCACTCATCTCTGCTTCAACATGTGTAGTTACTGCTGATTTTAAAGCCCGTTCCATAGCCCAGAAAGCAGATTCTTCTTGGGATGAGAGAAGCTTCTGGTAACCACAGTAACACACCTTTCCAGGGAATCTTCCCATCAACATTTAATAGGTTGAATCATAAATAATGGAATGAAATCTTTCAGCAGAAGACCAGAAGCTGCGACTGGAACATTCAGGAAATGGATAACAGCTGTCTTGAAGGTGATGAGATGCAAGATGCCTTCCTATATTGGAGGCAATTTTTCTAATGAGAGAGAGAACTTAAATCCAGAGTGACCATTGTGTTTACACCATAAAGCAGGAGAGGAAAATGCCAAATACTTTTACAACTGCAATGCTACATCCAAAGATATACTGTAGACCTTCATCTAGAGTGCAGATTTTGGCCTCTGTGTATGAATAATTCACTCAGGGATTATTCACAAGTGTGTGTTTTTACAGTCCTGAGTGGGTCCGTGAACAGGGTGAAATATGTTATTTTAAACAGCAATTGTGTTGAGTACCTCATGCATGCCAAAGTGTTCTGGTTGTTGGAAATGGAATAGGAAACAAAGCACATGAGAGACACAAAGAAGTAGCAATGTGTAAACAGGTATCTGAGGTACCTGTAGTTAGTATAGTTGAAAGTGTAGAAGTAAGAAGAGAGTTGCAGGCAGAGGCAAACAGTTCAGGCAAGGACCTAGGTGCAAAGACATCACTACGTATTTTGCAACTGAAGTTCCTTCAGCATATTGGTCTCTAGCCAAAAAAAGAAAAAACAAAACAAAACATTTACATTACAAAATTTTGGGGAGGCCAGATGGAGTGGCTCACTCCTGTAATCCCAGCACTTTGGGAGGCTGAGGCGGGTGGGTCACTTGAGGTCAAGAGTTCAAGATCAGCCTGGCCAACATGGTGAAGCCACATCTCTACTAAAAATACAAAAATTAGCCAGGCGTAGTGGAGGGCACCTGTAATCCCAGTTCCTGGGGAGGCTGAGGAATGAGAATCACTGGAACCTGGGAGGCAGAGGCTGTAGTGAGCCGAGATAGCACTGCCCTCCAGCCTGGGTGACAGAGGGAGAGACCCTCTTAAAAAAATAAAAAATTGGTTTGATGTGGCAGGAAGTGCTCCAGGTGTTTGGGGTACAATCATCAGCAAAGCAGAGAAAAAAGTTTCTTGTCTTAATGAAGCATATTCTGTGATCCATCCTCCTTGCCCCCTCTTCCACCTCCCAAATTCTTATTATAAAGGAAGGAGGGAGTTAATATGCGCTGCTAATTCAAATCTATTAAAATTTGGGAGTAATAGAAAATTCCCCACCTTTAATTTGTCTCAATGAATGTCTGCTTCAGTAAAAATTAAAGAGGCTCCTAAAATGTGCTATTTACTGTGCTGGGTCCAGGCAATGAAAAGATTAACTTGACCTATAGATTCAATGCAATCATGGTCAAAATCCAAGCAAGTTATTTTGCATAAATTGACAAACTGATTTTGGAGTTTATGTGGAAAGGCAAAAGACCCAGAACAGCCAACCACAATACTGAAAGAGAAGAAGAAAATTGGAGGACTGATTCTACCCGACATCGAGACTTCCTATGAGGCTACAATCATCAAGAAAGTGTGGTGTTCATGGAAGAATAAATGTAGAAATCAATGGAACAAAATGGACAGCCCAGATATAGACCCACGAGAACACAGTAAACTGCTCTTTGATGCAGGAGCAAAGGCAGTCCAATGGAGAAAGGATAGTCTCTTCAATAAAAGGTGCTGGCACAATTGGACATCCACATGCAACAAATGAGTCCAGGCAGACTTTATACCTTTCACAAAATTATCTCAACTGTAGACCTGAACTTAAAATACAAAACTATAAAACTCCTAGATGATAACATAGGAGAAAATCCTTTCACTCTCATCGTTGAAAATGGGCAAGGCAGTTGGTCATCTCATGCAGTGGTATTGGCATCTTCTTATTATAGAAATAATGAGCAATGATATTTTCTACATGACACACATTTCTGTTTAATTTCTACAATTCAGTGATGCGAGACAAAGCTGAGATTCCAAGAAGATCAGAAATTTCCCACAGGTGATTCTACTAGTAAGTAATAGCAACAAGATAGGCATAAACTCCATTAGCTCAAAGTCTTAGTCACTCTTAGACACTAACCTGATATTGCCTGGTTTCCTTCTTAGGCAAGTTAGAGGTATTTTGGTGTTTGATCTATTTTGCTAAATATTTAATCTGGTATTAGTTATTTCAGCATGTTTCTTTAAAATTATTCCAATTATAGGTTTAATTGTTGCATCTATATGTGTGCATGCACACACACATTTTATCAATAATTCAGAAAACATTTTCTTGAATTCAAATAATATGAAATGCTTGCCTCTCCCACTGAGTTGTGAGTTTCAAGAGTGTGAACACAATGTATAAATAGCATGTAGTGTGTCATCTGTTATGTATTAATGCTTAATAAATATTCATTGCATAAATTAGACTTCTCTTATAAGACAGATTTTTAGAAACTACATAGATGTCAGGAAATAGCCTGTGGTTACTGTCTCTTTATATCAGTGGAGATGAGACCACAAAAAAGAAGATGTAGCGGTTAAAATCTGTCACTCTGTCAGACAGCACTTGAGCACCGCACCCTGGGATGTTAGCCCCTTTTTTTTTTTTTTTTTTTTTTTTTTTTTTTTTATTATACTTTAAGTTCTAAAAGGGTACAATTGTGCATAACGTGCAGGTTTGTTACCAATAATGAACTTGTGCCATGTTGGTGTGCCCCTGCACCCATCAACTCCGGTCAGCAACCCATCATTCCGTCATTTACATCCAGGTATCAACTCCCAATGCAATCCCTCCCCCTCCCCTCCCCATGATACGGCCCGGTGTGGTGATGTTCCCCCTTCCCGAGTCCAAGGTGATCTCATTTGTTTCGTTCCCAACCTCCTGAGTGGAAAGAACATGCGGGTGTTTGGTTTTTCTGTTTCTTGTGACAGTTTGCCTAAAGAATGATGGGTTTCCAAGCCTGCATCCCATGTCCCTAAAAGGACGCAAACGCATGAACCTTTTTTATGGCTGCATAGTAATTCCATGTGTATAATGTGCCACATCATTTCTTTAATCCCAGTCCAGGAATCACAGATGGAATTTGGGAGTTGAATTTCCAAGTCTTTGCTATTGTGAATAGTGTAGCAATAAACATAACGTGTGCCCATGTGGTCCTTGTAGCATGATTTATAATCCTTTGGGTCCTGATGCTAGTCTTATCCCTTGTCCCAACCTGCTGCCTTTCTCTCATCTGGCTTCTGTCTCTTCCTGTTCCCCTGGTAAATTATTTTTTTCTAGTTTCTCATAGTTTGCCGTTGCATCCGCTATAGCTAGCCTTTACAAACCACCTCTAACCTTCACTTCTAGTATTCTCTCTTGCTTATTCTCCTCATGGCTCAATGCACCTGGCCCTAGCAGGCTTCCCCAAGATCGCAGGCCCTTCTTTTGTCAACTGGTAACTTATAAGTTTGATAGGATATAAAGATGAACCTCCTGGAACCATTGTGTGGGGTCGAATAATAAAAATACAGAACTCTCAAGTGTGATCCTTTGATTTGTAAATACATTGTTTAGTTACTAAGAGCACCAGAAAGAAAATATTTGTGCAGTTGTGTCACCTATTTAACAAAAGATAATACGTCCACTTAAAATGAGTTCTTTAAGGAAGCACATCTGATTCTTGGTTTTAAATGTTTTCGGTAAACTCAGTTTTGTGGTAATCGTGGCTCATATTAATTTTAAAGTTAATTTTGAAAACAAAGAAAAATGATGTCGATTTTATGAAAATGGTTTTAAAGTTGCTCATAATTTGTAACGAAAGTCTAATTTTATTTATCATGTAATTATTCAGATAACGAAATGAACTCAGGAAACAACAGATGCTGAAGAGGATGTGGAGAAATAGGAATGCTTTTACACTGTTGGTGGAAGTGTAAATGAATCCAACCACTATGGAAGACAGTGTGGCAATTCCTCGAGGATCTAGAACCACAAATACCATTTGACCCAGCCATCCCATTACTGGATACATACCCAAAGGATTAGAAATCATTCTGCTATAAAGATACATGTACACATAAGTTTTTTGCAGCACTGTTTACAATAGCAAAGATTTGGAACCAACCCAAATGCCCATCAGTGATAGACTAGATAAGCAAATTAACACAAGAACAGAAAACCAAACACTGCATGTTCTCACTCATAAGTGGGAGCTGAACAATGAGGATGCATGGACGCAGGAGGGGAACATCACACACTGAGGCCTGTCAGGGGGTGGCGGAAGGGGGAGGGATAGCATTAGGATAAATACCTAATATAGATGACGGGTTGATGGGTGCAGCAAATCACATGGTACGTGTATGCCTATGTGACAAACCTGCAAACCTGCACGTTCTGCACATGTATCCCAGAACTTAAAGTATAATAATTACAAAAAAAAAAAAACAAAAACAAATGAAGTGCATAGATGTGATCACTGGGGAAATTTATGAGAGCTGTTTCTTTTTGTGAAATTGCCAGAAATACAAAGTTTAGTCCATTAATGCTTTAACAAACATCTTCTAACATTATAAATTCTTTGGATAAGATAATATGCATTAAGATTTTACCCCCCACAAGGCCGGGTGCAGTGGCTCAGGCCTCTAATCCCAACACTTTGGGAGGCTGAGGTGGGTGGATCACAAGGTCAGGAGATCGAGAACATCCTGGCTAACACGAAGAAACCCCGTCTCTACTAAAAATACAAACAAATTAGCCAGGCGTGGAGGCATGAGCCTCTAGTCCCAGCTACTAGGGAGGCTGAGGCAGGAGAATGGCTTGAACCTGGGCGGACGTTGCAGTGAGCCAAGATCACGCCACTGCGCTGCAGCCTGGGAGACAGAGCGAGACTCCGTCTCAAAGAAAAAAAAAAAAAGATTCCCCCGCCCCCACTGTGGGAAGCCAGGCCACTATGAGCAGAACACAGATTCTGTGGCCATCATCCTACAGAAACTCAGTGGGCCTCTCTGGCAGGGCATGAAGGAGTTTGGTCCTTGGTCTAATTAGGCATCCTCCCTCTGGGACTCTGCTTGGAAGTCTAAGTTAAGGTTTGCCTTGTTTCCTTGCAGCGATAGGTAAATCCATTTCAATTCGGCAGCATTCCCTTGATTGGAACACATTTGAGGATTTGGAAGCATAGCAGAGCAAGGTCAAGGGTTAGAGTCTGGAGCTGCCAGTTAACAGAATTGGCAGTCACCCATCCCAAGCTTTTTGGTCTAAGGAGGCCGCTTTCCTCTCATGAGGAAGAAGTCAGAGCCGTATAGCCCAAACCCCAGGTGGCTCTCCTTCACGGCTTGTGGTTTCCCTGAACTTTATTCCCCAAGCCTGAGGCCTGCTAACAATTCTGGGATGACATATACATACAGTCACGGTTATGTAAGTGGGGGTGAAGATAAACACGCAAGTCAATCCCACAAATACAGGTGATGTGTCTCCTATGTGTCAGGCATCATCCTATGCAACAGGAAATGGAGATGCCATGGTTTCTTTATCTAAGTAGCTTATTGTTTGATGCTAATTCTATGTTGCTATCAATTTACCCCTCTCCATATATAGAGAAGGACAATTAGGGGCCGAGGTACTCTATTATGAGAGTATTATGCAGAATTGGACAGAGCACTGAATTTGGAGTCATATGACTATTTGATCCCTGGTTCAATCACTTACAAGTAATGTCCTTGTGCAAAATTAACTAATTAAATATTTCTTAAACACTGTGTATGTTTTGTTTACATTGTTAAGTTTCAAGGATACTAATATAAGTGAGACATGATCACTGTCTTCAAGATATTTATTTTTACGCCATCTAAGTTTAATTTATTATCTATTAAAATATCATTATAATAATCACTCTTCTTTCTAACTTATTGAGCTATCGTAAGAATCCAATCTGTTAAGACACTTGGAAAATATTAATTGCAAAAGATTGTATATCTGGTAGATTTATATAGATTATTACTTTCAAGTAATTTTCAAAGGGTGAGGTGTCCAAAGTAGAACTTCTGTATAAAAGAAATAACAGCAAAACACCTCTCAGAACTTTCAGATCATTGTTTTGCCCCTTACAACAGTGATTCTTCAAGGGTGTTCCCTGGACCAGCAGCGCTGGTATCTCCTGACAACTTATTAGAAATGCAAATTATCAGAAATGTGAATTCTCTGGCCCCACCCAGACCTAACTAATCAAGAACTCTGAGGATGTGAACGAGCAATCTGTGTTTTAAGAAGTCTTGCTCCTGGTTATAGGCAAGTCACAGAGTACTAGTATTGCAGCCAGCCAAACCATCATGCCTCTCTGAGGTTAGTATAATTTTGGCTAGCAGTATTTCAAAGATAACTTCAGGTGCAGAGTTTGGGTCTGAGATGATATGAATATTTAAGGAAAGTCTGATTTACACAAATGGTAACTGTACACGGCTTCGTCTTTCATTGGTTAACAATTTCATTCACCAGACATTTACTAAACACATATTATGTACCAAACATTATACTTAATTTTTTTTCTTAGCTCTCTATTTCTTATGTGGCTCTGCTCTTTACAAATGACATGATACATTTAAAAAATATTTTAAAAGGAATATTCTGATATTGCTTTTCAGACCTAGAAGATAACTTTGTTTTTAAAGATGCATTTTCTTTTCCTCTCTCTTATTTTATTTCGTTGTCTTTTCCTTCAATAAAGAGCCAGAGAAGACCATGGAGGCTAATATGTTGATGCATTTTCCTTGTATACAAGAAGGTCTTATTGAAAACTCCATGAAAAGCAAGTCTTTGTTTTACTGCAATCCCACAATAACCTGGCAGCCTCGAAGAGGCAATTCTAGCTTGAAAGCTGAAACATCTTACTGCTTGCCAAAAGCAAGAAGGACCTGCACTTTGGGATTTGGGGAAATGTTATGTATTAGGAGGAATACTCCCTTGATTCTTCTATCTTCTTCAGAGACCAGAACCAAGGCATTTAGAAAAAGCTGTGCAATGGAAGTTGTTGAGGTAGATCTTTCAGGTTCCTTTCATTGGTCCCACACAAACTTTTCTGAGAGGAAGACGTCAGAGCAGTGCTTAGAACATCTGAGCTGAGCTGCAAGTGTTTCTTTAATTTACATCACAGTCATTTCTCCATGCTCTCTGATAGAGAGTTGATTTGAGGAAAATAAATTGAAGAACTTTTGTGCAGCATCTTCTTTCTCTGTATCCCTATATTATTTCTGCTTCCTCTGTCTGAAAATCTCAGTGCTTTTAAGAAGAAGAAGAAAAAAAATAACCCAACGAAGTTGATACATTCTATGGTGAACCTCATCTACTATATTTCCCTCCCAGGCTGCCAGCCTCATTTATTGAAATACTTTAACATTGTGGTTATTTATTAAATTAATTTAATGAGTTTTACAAGAAAAAATTTTAATAGGGAAATTTTCATTTTATAAGGAAATTACCTAGGGAACATAATAATTAACACAGAAAAGCATAAAAATAATCAACATCTGATATCACCATTGATGGATGCAGGAGGTATTTTGATTTTAGAGTGAGGGGATGGTAGTTTTCTGGCTGTCCCCAAAGTCACATTAAAGAGAATGACAATACGAAGAAAAATACAGATCTGATAGTTCATATGTTATTACTAAACAACAAATCATTTTATTTCTCTAGATATCAATTTCATCTGAAAATAATATTAACTTTAAGAAATCCTTCTTATGCACTGTTCTAAGCATTTATCAAATGTGAAGTAATTAAGTTTATGTTACAACCCTGTAACGATTAATGTGTCAACTTGACTGGGCCACAGGGTGCCCAGATATTTGACCTAACATTATTCTGGGTGTGTCTGTGAGGGTGTTTCTAGATGAGATTAACATTTGAATCAGTAGACTGAATAAAGCAGATTGCAGTCCTTGATATGGGTGGACTTAATCCAGGACTTGAAGACCCAGATACTAAAGGCTGAATGAGGTGGAATTTTTTTCTGCTTAACTGCCTTGAGCTGGGACATTTGTATTTTACCAGGCTTCTGACTATGATTGAAACATCCACTCTTCTTGACTTTCAAGCCTGCTGGCTTTTGGACTGGAACTCACACCATTGACTTTCCTGGTACTCAGGCCTTCAAACTCAAACTGGTACTACACATTGGATCTCCTGGGTTTTTAGCTTGATGATTGCCAATCTCAGGCAATTCTAATTGCGTAAGGCAATTCTTCATAATAAATATTGTGCGTATACGTATACACAAACACACACAACACATTCTGTTGGTTCTGTTTCTCTGGAGAACTCTGACTGATCCTAACCCTATGTTGTAGATACTATTGATATCTTCAGTTTAAAGATAGAGAAACACACACTAAGAAGTTAAATAATTTTTCTTTGGTGGTATAAATGTATGTTCATAGATTATTTGATATTCTGAAGAGGTCAAGCTTAATTCTTCTCCTTGATTTTGGGCTGGGCATAATAATTAAATTCTAATGAATGATACAGGGTAGCGGCAATAGTTGTACTTCTTAAGACTAAGTTGTAAAAACATAATGGCTTTTGTCTTGAGCACCCTCTCTCCACTTCTCTCTGCCTTTCTCTCTCTTTCTCAGGTCCCTCGCACCAGGGAAAGCCAGCTACTATGTCTGTAAGCAGCTCTACGAAAACAACTACGCAGTGAGGAACTGAAACCTCCTGCCAACAGGCACAGCAGTTAGCTTGGATTCTCAGGCCTGATCCTGAGCCAAAACCAGCTAGCTAAGCCTCTCCTAGATTCCTCACTTTCAGATGTGGTGTGTGATAAATGTTTGTTGTTTTAAGCTGCCAACTTCAGGATAATTTGTTACATAGCAATAGATAACAAATGCATTTGCCAAAGGTTACACAGGAACTAGGACCCAAGCCCAGGCCCAAGCAGTGTTCTGCAAAGTCAATGATTTTACCCAGTACTTCTTATACTATCCCCATCCCAAAGCAACCCTGATATCACAGGAAGCCATGACCTTCATAGCTCCATAGCTAGGTTTTATGGATCTTTAGGAATAAAATAAATAAATAAAAGAAATGGCATTTCTTGTCTTTGGCTTCCTGAAGTGCTGGGATTACAGGCATGAGCCACCATGCCCGGCCCCCAATAGGTAGTTTTTTGATCCTCTCTCTCCTCCCTCCGTCTACCTTCAAGTAGGTTCCAGTATCTGTTACTCCCTTTCCTGTGTCCATGTGTTCTCAATGCTTAGCTCCTACTTACAAGCGAGAGCATATGGTGTTTGGTCTTCTGTTCCTATGTCAGTTCATTTAGGATAATGGCCTCCAGCTCTATCCCAGTTGCTGCAAAACAACATGATCTCATTCTTTCTTACGGTTATATAATATTCCATAGTATATATGTACCACATTTTCTTTATCCAGTCTAGTATTGATGGGCATTCAGGTTGATTTCATGTCTTTGCTATTGTGAATAGTGTTGCAATGAACATATGTGTGTATGTGTCTTTATGATAGTGTGATTTTATATTCCTTTGGGTGTATACCCAGTAATGGGGTTGCTGGGTCAAATGGTAAATCTGTCTTAATTTCTTTGAAAAATGACCAAATTGCAGCCGGGCATGGTGGTTCAAGCCTGTAATCGCAGCCAGCACTTTGGGAGGCTGAGGTGGGTGGATCACGAGATCAGGAGATAGAGACCATCCTGGCCATCTCTACTAAAAATACAAATATTAGCTGGGTCTGGTGGCATGCGCCTGTAATCCTGGCTACTTGGGAGGCTGATGCAGGAGAATCGCTTGAACCCAGGAGGCAGAGGTTGCAGTGAACCGAGATCACGCCACTACACTCCAGTCTGACGACAGAGCGAGACTCTGCTCAAAAAAAATAAAAATAAAAAAAATAAAAATTAACCAAACTGCTTTTCATAATGGCTGACCTAATTCACATTTTCACCAGTATTGTATAAATGTTCCCTATGACAATCTGATCTTGGAAGAAGTAGACAAAAACAAGCAATTGGGAAAGGACTCCTTAATCAATAAATGATGCTGGAATAACTGGCTAGCCATATGCAGAAGACTGAAACTGGACCTTTTCCTTAGAGCATATACAAAAATCAATTCAGGATGAATTAAAGACTTAAATGAAAACCTAAAACTATAAAACCTGCATGATAACCTAGAAAATACCATTCACTTTTTCTTCTTTGTTGATGGACCTCAGAGATGTTCTTATCAAACCTCACTTAACACATGAGAGATTCAGGATCTGTTCTGCCTCAGCCCAAGAGACTGACTGACAGTTGAATGCTTGTCATTTTTCTTTTCTTATTAAAAATAATATTTTGGGAGACACAATCTGACTAATTGAAGTCTCTGCTTAATTGAGATCTGATTTAATAACTTTCTACTATTTTCAAAGAGTAATGACAGTGTGACATAACAGTGCCCACTTCCCCAGAGGCACTGCTTATGACAGTATAATAAGGTTCATGATGAATTGCTATTCCCCAAATGTGCCTTGCTTCTCACCTCCAGACTTTTCATAGGCAGCTTCCACTGCCTGGAAAGCCACTTCTCCCCTGGCATTCTCTCTCACTCTATCTTAAATTTAGCCACCTCCATTTTCTTCTTCAAGACTCAGCTACATGGTCAATATCTTCTAAGGAATCTTCTTGCTGTCATTTTACCAACAGTTATCCCTTGGGCTTCAACAGCAATTTATATAGCATAATGTAGACTAAAGAATGTGTTTTGGAAACAAGTAAACCTTGATTTCATCAAACTTGTGATATATACTAGCTTTGTGTCCTTGGGTAATTTTTTCAACCTTCCTCTCTATACCTTGATTTTCTATCAAATGAAGATAATGTAATTGTGAGGATTAAATGATTATATTATTGAGAATGATTCCTGCATAGGTCTTAAGTATATGTTAGCTATCATTTATAATGTCTTCAGTATATATCACAGTCAATTCAAAACCCTCAAAACGCTCTCTGTTTTAGAATAAATACTTTTTGAATGAACAAATGTATTTATGTTATTTTTGTCTTTACAGCAGTGATGGCTGATTGTGAAAGAATGAGAGAAATACTCATTTCTCCCTATTGGCTCTCCATTTAAAATATAGCCCCAAACAAATTAGCTACACTTGTTTTAATTCAAATCATCTTGCCACTTTTTTCAAAATTGTAACTGTTTTTTATTGTAAATACATTTTTTTATATTTATATATTTATTTTTTAATTATATTTTAAGTTCTGGATACATGTGCAGAACTGGCAGGTTTGTTACATAGGTATACATGTGCCATAGTGGTTTGCTCCACCCATCAACCTGTCATCTACTTTAGGTATTTCTCCTAATGCTATCCCTCCCCCTTCCACCCACCCCTGACAGGCCCTGGTGTGTAATGTTTCCATCCCTGTGTCCATGTGTTCTCATTGTTCAGTTCCCACTTATGAGTGAGAACATGTGGTGTTTGGTTTTCTGTTCTCGTGTTAGTTTGCTGAGAATGATGATATCCAGCTTCATCCATGTTCCTACAAAGGATGTGAACTCATCCTCATCCTTTTTTATGGCTGCATAGTATTTCCTCTGTGTATATGTGCCATATTTTCTTTATCCAGTCTATCATTGATGGGCATTTGGGTTGGTTCCACGTCTTTGCTATTGTGAACAGTACTGCAATAAACATACAATGTGAATGTGTCTTTATAGTAGAATGATTTATAATCCTTTGGGTATATACACAGTAATGGGATTGCTGGGTCAAATAGTATTTCCAGTTCTAGATCCTTGAGGAATCACCACAGTGTCGTCCACAATGGTTGAATTAATTTACACTCCCATTAACCGTGTAAAATCATTGCTAATTCTCCACATCCTCTCTAGCATCTGTTGTTTCCTGACTTTTTAATGATCGCCATTCTAATGGGTGTGAGATGGTATTTAATTGTGGTTTTACATTTCTCTAATGACCAGTGATGATGAGCATTTTTTCATATGCTTGTTGGCTGCATAAATGTCTCATTTTGAGAAGTGTCTGTTCATATACTTTGCCCGCCTTTTGATGAGGTTGTTTGTTTTTTTTCTAGTAAATTTGTTTATGTTCCTTGTAGATTCTGGATAATAGCCTTTTGCCAGATGGATAGATTGCAAAAATTTTCTCCCATTCTGTAGGTTGCCTCTTCACTCTGATGATAGTTTCTTTTGCTGTACATCTGCTCTTTATTTTAATTAGGTCCCACTTATCTATTTTGGCTTTTGCTGCCATTGCTTTGGGGGTTTAGTCATGAAGTCTTTGCCCATGCCTATGTCCTGAATGGTATTGTCCAAGTTTTCTTCTAGAGTTTTTATAGTTTTAGGTCTTAGGCTTAAGTCTTCAATCCATCTTGAGTTAATTTTTGTATAAGGTGTAAGGAAGGGATCCAGTTTCAGCTTTCTGCATATGGCTGACCAGTTTTCCCAACACCATTTATTAAATAGGGAATCCTTTCCCCATTGCTTATTTTTGTCACGTTTGTCAAAGATCAGATGGTTGTAGATGTGTGGTGTTTTTTTCTGAGGCCTCTGTTCTGTTCCATTGGTCTATATATCTGTTTTGGTAACAGTACCATGCTGTTTTGTTTACTGTAGCCTTGTAGTATGGTTTGAAGTCAGGTAACATGATGCCTCCAGCTTTGCTCTTTTGTTTAGGATTATCTTGGCTATGCAGGCTCTTTTTTGGTTCCATGTGAAATTTAAAGTAATTTTTCTACTTCTGCGAAGAAAGTCAGTGGTAGGTTGATGGGGGAAGGCNGTGGTAACAGTACCATGCTGTTTTGTTTACTGTAGCCTTGTAGTATGGTTTGAAGTCAGGTAACATGATGCCTCCAGCTTTGCTCTTTTTGTTTAGGATTATCTTGGCTATGCAGGCTCTTTTTTGGTTCCATGTGAAATTTAAAGTAATTTTTTTCTACTTCTGCGAAGAAAGTCAGTGGTAGGTTGATGGGGGAAGGCATTGAATCTATAAATTACTTTGGGCAGTATGGCCTTTTTCATGATATTGGTTCTTCCTATCCATGAGCATGGACTGTTTTTCCATTTGTTTGTGTCCTCTCTTACTTCCTTGAGCAGTGGTTTGTAGTTATCCTTGAAGAATTTCTTCACACCCCTTGTTAAGTTGTATTCCTAGGTAATGTGTTTTTGTAGCAATTGTGAATGGGAGTTCACTCATTATTTGGCTCCCTGTTTGTCTATTATTGGTGTACAGGAATTAGCTGTCTAATATTGACAGTGTGGTGTTAAAATCTCCCACTATTATTGTGTGGGAGTCTATGTCTCTTTGTAGGTCTTTAAGAGCTTGCTTTATGAATCGGGGTCCACCTGTATTGGGTGCATATATATTTAGGATAGTTAGCTCTTCTTGTTGCATTGATCCCTTTACCATTATGTAATGCCTGTCTTTTTCTCTTTTGATCATTGTTGGTTTAAAGTCTGTTTTATCAGAGACTAGGATTGCAACCCCTGCTTATTTTTTATTTTTATTTTTATTTTGCTTTACATTTGCTTGGTAAATCTTCCTCAATCCCTTTATGTTGAGCCTATGTGTGTCTTTGCACATGAGATGGGTATCCTGAATACAGCACACCAATGGGGTCTTGACTCTTTATCCAATTTGCAAGTCTGTATCTTTTAATTTGGGGCATTTAGCCCATTTACATTTAAGTTCTGTATTGTTATGTGTGAATTTGATCCTGTCATTATGATGCTAGTTGGTTATTTTGCCTGTTAGTCGATGCAGTTTCTTCATAGCATCAATGGTCTTTACAATTTGGTATGTTTTTGCAGTGGCTGGTACTGGTTGTTCCTTTCCATGTTCAGTGCTTCCTTCAGGAGCTCTTGTAAGGTAAGCCTCATGGTGACAAAGTCTCTCCACATTTGCCTGCCTGTAAAGGGTTTTATTTCTCCTTTGCTTGTCAAATTTAGTTAGGCTGGATATGAAATTCTGGGTTGAAAATTCTTTTCTTTAAGAATGTTGAATATTGGCCCTCACTGTCTTCTGGCTTGTAGGGTTTCTGCCAAGAGATCTGCTGTTAGTCTGATGGGCTTCCCTTTGTGAGTAACCTGACCTTTCTCTCTGGCTGCCCTTAACATTTTTCCTTCATTTCAANTTCTCTCTGGCTGCCCTTAACATTTTTCCTTCATTTCAACCTTGGTGAATCTGACGATTTTGTGTCCTGCATTGCTCTTCTCGAGGAATATCTTTGTGGTGTTCTCTATATTTCCTGAATTTATATGTTGGCCTGCCTTGCTAGGTTGGGGAAGTTTTCCTGGATAATATCCTGAAGAGTATTTTCCAACTTGGTTCCATTCTCCCCATCACTTTCAGGTACACCAATCAAATGTAGATTTGGTCTTTTCACATAGTCCCATAATTCTTGGAGGCTTTGTTCATTTCTTTTCACTCTTTTTTCTCTAATCTTGTCTTCTCGCTTTATTTCATTGAGTTTATCTTCAATATCTGGTATACTTTCTTCCACTTGATCGATTTGGCTATTGATACTTGTATATGCGTCAGAAGTTCTCATGCTGTGTTTTTCAGCTCCATCAGGTCATTTATGTTCTTCTGTAAGCTGTTTATTCTAGTTTGCAATTTGTCTAACCTTTTTTCCAGGTTTTTAGCTTCCTTTCATTGGGTTAGAACATGCTTCTTTAGCTCAGAGGAGTTTGTGGTTATTCACCTTCTGAAGCCTACTTCTGTCAATTCATCAAACTCATTCTCCATCTAGTTTTCTTTCCTTGCTGGTGAGGAGTTGTGATCTTTTGGAGGAGAAGAGGCACTCTAGTTTTTGGAATTTTCAGTCTTTTTGCACTGGTTTCTCCCCATCTTCACGGATTGATCTACCTTTGGTCTTTGATGTTGGTAGTGTTGATACTACTCCTTTCTGTTTGTTAGTTTTCCTTCTAACAGTTAGGCCTCTGTCCTGCAGGTCTGCTGGAGTTTGCTGGAGGTCCATTCCAGACCCTGTTTGCCTGGGTATCACCAGCGGAGGCTGCAGAACAGCAAAGATTGCTGCCTGTTCCTACCTCTGGACGCTTTATCCCAGAAGGGCACCCACCAGATGCCAGCCAGACTTCTCCTGT
The DNA here is from genome assembly GCF_001698545.2 of Rhinopithecus bieti. Lineage (NCBI taxonomy): Eukaryota > Metazoa > Chordata > Mammalia > Primates > Cercopithecidae > Rhinopithecus > Rhinopithecus bieti. The sequence goes on from NW_016804139.1 coordinate 6,246,273, forward strand.
ATGAGGTGTCTGTCGACTCCTGCCAGAAGGTTTCTCCCAGTCAGGATACAAGAGGGTCAGGGACCCACTTGAGGAAGCTGGCGGTCTGCCCTTATCAGAGCTTGTACACTGTGCTGGGAGAGCCACTGCTCTCTTCAGAGCTGTCAGGCAAGGACGTTTAAGTCTGCTGAAGTCAGCTGCCCCTTCCCCCAAGGGCTCTGTCCCAGGGAGGTGCTATGGGCTCCACCCAGTTCCACCTTCCTGGCTGCTTTGTTTATCCTATGAGGGTAAAACCGCCTATTCAAGCCTCAGCAACAGCGGATGCCCCTCCCCTGACACCTTCCCAGGTAGACCTCAGACTGCTGTACTAGCAAGGAGAATTTCAAGCCAGTGGATCTTAGCTTGCTGGGCTCCGTGGGGGTGGGACCAGCTGAGCCAGCTGAGCCAGCCGAGTCAGGCGCCAAAGAGAACCTCCTGGTTTGCTGGTTGTGAAGACCCTGTGAAAAACACAGTATCTGGGCCAGAATGCACAGTTCCTCCTGGTACAGTTTCTCGTGGCTTCTCTTGGCTAGGAGAGGGAACTCCCCCAACCCATTGCACTTCCTGGGTGAGGCGACATCCCACCCTGCTTCAGTTCCCATCTTGCCAAATTTTTAAACTTTAAGTTATAAGAACTTCTTTCTTCTCTCTCTTTTACCGTCTTAAGCATTTTGTGAGTTTTTCATATTATGCCTTTTATGTAATTCAAATATGAATTTCAATAATTCACAATACTCCCCTTCTGCCATTCCAAGGGCTTGAGAGTTAATCTGTCATTCATTTTCTCTAATTCTCTTGCTTCAGTCATCGCTAGTGATTCACAACTCCTCCTACCTCTGCCCCTACCACCTTCACTCTACTAATCTCCATGGAGACATATTCCTTGTATTCTTTGCTAAAAATACGTTATTGGCTGCCCAGGTCTTGAAAATAGGAAATTTCACATATTCGTCACAGTTTGAGTGGAGAAACATTGTCTATTTTTACCTTGTTCATTTTCTCTCCTCCTTTGAAACCGTATGGTTTGTACTTTCACAACATATCCCCAAGCTCTTCCATCTCCAGGCTTTAACCATGCTCTTTTCACTTCCCAGAAAGCCCTCTTTTCTCAACTTTGCTTATGGAAATAATGTTGGCTCACAAAGACCTTCTCAAACATTATGTTCTCCATGAAATCTTTCCTCATCACCTCTCCCTTTCCTGGGGTCCATATGCTCTTGTTTCTCCTGCTAATATCCCCAAGGCCCTGTGAATTTCATTTGTAGAATTTCTCTTAGGCCTTATGCTCTGGAATTTTGTCTCCTTCTTTTGCAAATTTCAAGTTCTGTGTATTTTAACCACCTTGATAATACTTTCCCTTCTGAAGTTTAACACAGTACTTTGCATCCATTAAACACTCAGATCATCAATTGAATAGTATTATATAACCAGTTAAAATGTCTGGCAATGCAAGTATAATTAGAATTATTTATATGCAGTTTAAATAAAATTGTTTCATTATTCTCAGATTTTTTGCAAGTAACGAACACAAGTTGCTGTTTAGGCCTTTCTAACACAAGTACTTTCAACTAAACATCATCACAATATGGAGAAATTGCATTTGTATATGTTTGGGATTGAAATTGCTGTCTGCCTCCAAATTACTAGAAGACCAAAACTAGCTAACTCAAGATAGACTTTTAACAAGATACTTCCTTGTAATGATAATTGCTTTGGGTCCAAACTTACTTATTTACTAGCTTTTTGATTTGGAAGTCATTTCTTTTTAGGACCTGAAGGGTTTTTGCACTGCCTTGGGAATTGGGCAGCCACCTTTAATTAGAAAAAGGCCAAGATATTCAACATATGCTAAGATTTGTGACATTTGTGATGGGGCTGCATTAGGTGAGGAAAGAATATGGGTTGGGGAAGAATACATTTATTCATTTTTTTACCTTTTGTTATTATTTTTTCCTGAGTTACTGGGGGAAAAGAAAAACAAATAGTTCTGATTTGTATGTGTCAAACACAGTATAACTGGCTAAACTCATTGGGTATGCTACCATGACTGGTGACCAGCATATAATTTGCTCTCTGCACAACTACAGGAAATTTAAAACTCTTCAAATAAAGAACAAATGGTACTTGAGAAATAAAATAAATGTTTTTCAAGTAAGTATTGTTAATTATTTTTTTAAATGAGGGTTTACGTCTACATTTGATCCAATAATTCTTATCCTTAATAAAAACGGCATGTTGCAAAACTCCCACCAGAAAGCTGAGAGGTATCTGGAACACAGAAGACAGGTTTGGCTCACAACACAAAAGGCCCTTGACTCCCAGAGGCAATATTTTTCTTTGAAAATTATTAAGCCTTTCAAATTTTGTTAATAAATCTGTTTGAAGTAAAAATGTGAGTTGCGGAGTATATGCCATTGTTCGCTACAAACGAAAATGGTGCTTAATTTTGTGTACATATTTTGTATTTGTTCTTTAGTATTCTCAGGGTATTCACTCCATTTATACCAAAGGAAACAAGGGAGAAATGTAATGACATGGAAATCTCAAAGTATCTTTGAAATAAAAGGTTTTTTTTAAAAAAAATATCAAAAAACTTCCAGGGATTGGAAATCAGCAATACAATTTCACTTAGCAAGGGAACATATACCCCAACACAGATGTTAAAAAAAAAAAAAAAAAGGAAGAAGAAAAGGAAATAGACTTTTCCCCACTTCTCTCTAGAGACTTATGAAAATTACCAAGGACTGAAATAATTAATTGCCACTAAATGACACATTTCTCAAATATCATTTACATCAAATTTGCAGTTTCTTTCTTCCCAAATATTTAATAGCCAATTAAGATGTAAAAATGTGCTTGTTAAATAATATTACAGGCGGGTTAATAGTGAAGCAACAACTTTATGAAATCTAGAAGCTCATTCTATTTTTTCAGCAAAAGGATATTAGCATTGATAACCATCTTTCTGACTGCAGAAGAAAATGAAATATATTATTTCCATATGAGTCTATGATACATACAAATATATTTAACTTTTAAGAACACCTTAAAATAACAATTCAGCTTTACAAAATTGTCACATCAGGAGAAAATTGGTTGCCTTAGAAAATAAAATACCACTTCATCATTTGCTACTATAAAGGCCCCTAAATAGTGTGTTCCTGACTGCATTTAATAATTTTGTTTTAAGATAAAAAGTTATGGAGGCCAAAGAATGCATAACTTAAAATAATATAATGCAATAATTATTTTTGTGATTTAAATTTTTTCAATTCTATGGGCATTTTCTGTTTTCTTATTTTGGGTGGTGAGTTGTAGTATTGGACATTCTAGAATAATTTGTTCCTAAAAAAATATCTTTCTTTAGGGCACACTGACAAAGTTTTCATTTCTTTCTTTCTGGAAAACTACACACACACACACACACACACACACACACACCCCAAGTCATATGCATTATATATATTTAAGCATATATATACATAAATATGCATGTATCACTTGGTTGAGATATAATTTTTATTTGGTGAAATGTATCCATTTAAGCATACAAGTTGATGAATTTTGAAAAATGTATCTACCACCATAATCAAGAGAACCAACACTTCATCATCCCGTTGAGTTTCTTGTTCTCTTTTATATCAGTCTCCATAATCTCATTACAGATGAAGCAAACACAGGTCTGCTTTCTACCACTAGCGATTAGTTTAACCTGTTCTAATATTTCTGTATATAGGAAAATACAGCAGGCCCCTTTTGTATCTTTCTGCATTCACCCATCATAAAGCCTTTAAGATCCATACATGCTATTTCTTTTTTGGTCATTAGTAATTTGATTGAATGAATTCAGGTTTATCTATTCACCTGTTGATGGACAACTGAGTTGTTTCCAACCTGGAACTATTATAAGAAAAGCTGCGACAACCATTGTTGTATAGATATTTGTGTCCATATATGTTTGCCTTTCTATTAATAGGTATCTAGGAGGGAAATTTCTGTCATTCCAAAATTGTACGTTTAAATTTATGAAAAACACCCAAAGTAGTTCTTAAGTTCTCCAATGTCTTTTTCACATTTTATACTTCCCTTGCAATACATAATCATTTAAGTGTCTTTGTATCTCTGGCAAAATTTGCTAGTGTCAGTCTTTTTTAATTTTAGCTCTTTGAGTGAATATTGATGCATCCTGTAGTTTTAATTTGCATTTCTTTGATAACTAATGTTGAGTACTTTTTCATGTGCTGATTAGCTATTTGTGTTTCTTTATTTGCTGGAGTGTTCACATTTTGCCCATTTTAAAATTGTGTTGTCTTCTCTTTTATTATGAATTGTTTACGTAATCTGCATAAAGTATATTCTTAGAAAAATTATTTTACAAATATTTTCACCCAGGGTGTTTGTCTTATAAGCTTGTCATTTCATTTTCTTCATACTGTTTCTTTAAAAGCAGAATTTTAAAGAAAATAATTTTATTTTTAAAGAAAATAATTTTAAAGAAAATAATTTTATTTCTTCATTAAAAGACTTTGGTACTTTTGACAAAAATGAATTGACTTTATATGTGTGCTCTATGTGTAGAATCTATTCTGTTTTTTTTTTTTTTTTTT
>NW_016804139.1:6251287-6258830 GCF_001698545.2 Rhinopithecus bieti
CTAATTTATAATCCTTTGGGTATATACCCAGTAGTGGGATGGCTGGGTCATATGGTACATCTAGTTCTAGATCCTTGAGGAATTGCCATACTGTTTTCCATAATGGTTGAACTAGTTTACAATCCCACCAACAGTGTAAAAGTGTTCCTATTTCTCCACATCCTCTCCAACACCTGTTGTTTCCTGACTTCTTAATGATTGCCATTCTAACTGGTGTGAGATGGTATCTCTTTATTATTCTGTACATCTTTCCTTGTGCCAATATTGCACAGATAATTTTTCAATCTTACACTTTTTCTTTTCTTTCTGGGACTTTGATTACATTAACGCTCGCTCCTTTGTTATTGTTCCTGAGCTCTCTGTTGTCTGCAATGTTCTGTAAATTGTTGCTTCCATCTACCTTCTATTTTTCAGATGGGACAATTTATTTTGATAGATTTTCCAATTTATTACATTTTCTCCTCTCATCTCCATTCTGTTATTGAGCACAATTGTGAGGGTTTTTTTTGTAGTTTTTCTAATTGCATTTTTTAGTTTAAAATTCTAATTTAGTTCTACTTCATACCTTCTATTTTTTTAACCAAGACTACCCATTTTAAAAAGCTTGTTGCAAGAGGGTTTGCAATTGCTTTTCGAAACATTTGTAAGCTAGTTGCTTGTCTTAGTCACAGCGGGCAACCATAAGAGAACACCATGGACTGAATGGCTTAAACAATGGAAATTTATTTTTCATGGTTGTGGAGGCTGGGAGTTTGAGCTCAGCGTGCCAGTCTGGTTGGGTTCTAAAGAGGGCTTTCTCACTCCCTTGTAGGTGTCTGCTTTCTGGCTATATAGTCACAGGGCAGAGAGAAAGAGAGGAGCTCTCTGGTGTCTCTTTTTACAAGGACACTAATTCTGTCATAGCAAGACCTCATTCTCATGACATCTTCTGTTGCTAATTACCTCCCAAAGGCCCCATCTCCAAATACCCTCACATTAGGGGTTAGTTATGGCTTAAAACAATAAATTTGTGTGACACAATCATGAAGTCCACAACATTGCTATAACATCATTGTCAGATAATTTTAACACTTATGTCACCTCAGTTTTAGTATCTACTAATTGTCTTTTAAGTTGATATTAATATTATATTGGCTCTTGCTAAAATGAATAATTTTGAATTATGCTATACATTATAACAATTATGTTACCACACTGTGGCTCTGATTTGCATCTTTTATTTAGCAGGCAGTAAGCCTATTTAGCTCCAAAATGCATACACTTATCTACTTTTGTGGGTTGTGGTCCAAATGTCAGTTTGATTTTCAAAGCCTTTGCAGTCTAATTTGGACTGCCTCATTTGTGTTTGCCAGAAGCTTACCTGAATCCTGGGTGACGTTCCAGACCAGGGCTCAGTTCTCTACTCTTTTGCTTTGCTCTTTGCTTTGCTATTTCATTTTTATGCTCGGGTTACTCAGAGGTCTGCTGGGGAGTTCAGGCCCATACAGAGTTTGACAATCCTTTCCTGCAACTTTATCCTCTCTGAATTCATCCCCCAACTCTATTGTTATGAGGGGGTGCATTTCCTTGTTATTGCAGAATTGTCAATAAAGACTGGGTATTGCCCATAGCATCTGCAGCTGCAGAACAGAAATTCCATCGTGTTGTTCCTCAAGTCCTGTGACACCTAGGCAGACTTCCTTTTCTCCACCTATTATAGCATTTGGTGAGTTGTTTTAGTAAATCGTCTATGGTTTTTGTTGTTGTTTGTGAAATGATGGTGTTGGAATGTACTTATTATGTCAAAGCTGGAAGTTCTGTAGCAGTCTTTTCATCCTGTGATTTGAGGTCTTTGAAAGCTTGTCAATTTTTCTGTTATAATTTCCTAATATATTCTTTTTTTCTCTCTTCTCCTTCTAGGACTCCAACTAAACATGTGCTTTTTTTCTACTTTATTCACTATGTCCTTTAGTCTCTCTTTTGCATTTCTTCATCACTTCAGAATTTTTTTCTGACCTATTACCTAATGTATTGTAACTTCTTCAGTGCCAAGTACTCCGTTAAGTCAGTCCATTGAATTATTGGTTTCTGATATTATATATTTCAGCTCCAGGATTGCTATTTGGTTCTTTTATGCCTTAAACAATTTCAGTTCTATGCCCAAATAATCCATCCTATCTTTTATTACTTAATGTACTGAGCATAGTTACTTTAACCTCTATGCCAAATAATTCCATTACCTGGAATCCCCGTCTGTATTTTTCTGGGGTATATATGTGTCTGGTGATATTTTTATTGACTGCTGTGCATTGTATGTGAACAAATTGTACAAATAATTTGAAACTTAAGACGATGTTATATTTCTCCAGAATAGATGCATTTACCCTCTCTTCTGCAAGGAGGCTAGGGGTACTGGTGATACCATATGACCTAAGCCCAATTTTAGGGATTGGTAAGAGTTAAAGCTGGTTTCATCCATGCTAGAATTTTTCTACTTGCTGTTCATCCCTTCTTTAAAAACATAGTCTTTCAGGGCCCCAACCTAACGTGTGTGGGTTTTATCATGCACCTACCTACGGTTGGCCTTGGACTCCACATTTTAGATCTCTTAGCTCATAAGAATATCAAGATCTCTGTTAGGCTCTCAGTAGTTTCTTCTGCAATTAGAAAGTACCACTAGGACAAGCATGGAACAACCTTTTCCCGAATCCTGGCCCTGTTATCCTTACTGCCTTGTTAGCCTCTGGATGTCTTTGAGTAGAAATGACACTCATTTGCCTGTCTAAAAAAAATTCTCAACAAGAGGTTTAATCTGAATTTCCTATTTTGTCACTGACAATGCTTGAAAATTACATTGAGAATACTTATCTCTTTCTAGTTGAAAGAAAGATGTGGGAATTATAAACAGATAATTTTGAATTGACTAAGCATCTCATTATTAACAATAACCATCATGTGACTTGGCTTTTCCTTTTATTAAGATAGATTATATACAATTTCTATCCCTTTTTTGAACCTTTATTCTCAACCTCCTCCCACGCTACATTTTGCTGTCAAAGAAAAAAGCAAAATTCTCCTCTAGCAGATCTCAAATACTCTACTGTAGCAAAATCTTCCTCAACATTTGCAAGGGAGATGTTTCATTTTTTAAAACCATGTAGATAATATGCCCCTTCCACCTTATGAATTCTGGTGCCATGTGTTAGAATAAGCTGTATTTTACCACTTTGAACTTTATAAATGTTTGTTTTCTCTCCCAGGTGGATTATCAGCTCCTGGAAGTGAAAGAATTGCACCTTACACTCTTCATTATGGTTCCACCTGTTACATGGGCTCAGCTTTAGAAGGATCTCAACATGTGCTGCCTGGCTGTTCCTACTTGGAATTTCCAACACTATTTTTTTCCTTTTCAATACCTATTAATGCACAAAAAACTGAGACAACATACATTACAAATAAAATGCATATCTACAATATTTACATATATGGATTTGCTGGGAAAAATATTTTTATAATCACAAATTAGTTAGTGTGTGATCATAACATCACTAAAACTAGATTTGGTGCTTATTGACTATTCTTTGGAGATTTTTTCAAAATATCACCTCTAATCTGATGACTGCCACATATTTATTTTTAGATGATGATTCCAACCTTCAGTTTCCAACTGTGTACTGGATATATTGGTGCTCCCATCTTGTCTTCTAGTTATCTTTATTTTAGCACTTATCCAAAGCATATTTTCCTCTACTGTTCCTATACACAATCCTATACATATTTTCCTCTACTATTTCTATACATGTTTTCCTCTACTATTTTCTACAAACTACTGAATGGCTTGCCTCTATCTCTATGGTACTTGAGTTCTTGAGGCATGTATTTGATGTTGTATTAATTAAATGTAATAAATTACCATGTTAAGAAAAACCAAACTTCAGGGAAAGATACTAGAATATGTTTCCTTTGTGCTTTGATTATAATATTTGCTTTATGTACACATTTATAAACTCACATCCTAATGCCTCATACTACTACATTAGCATGGCTCATGTTCCCTTGATCCAAATGAGAAGGATGGAAACAAATTCATTGCCTCCACCTGTACAACATCCCCCCAGAACATCAAGATATATTAAGCACCCTTTCCTCCTCATTTCTCCTTGGCTTCTCTAGTTTTTCTTTATGATCTACTTCCCAACTCTTTAATCACTTCCATCGCCTTCTCTTGGGCCTTTTCCAGGTTATTCAGATGTCTATATCTACAATAAGCAGAGTAACAAATCCCCCTAGTGCTTTCGAAATAATCCAGTTGGTTAAAACAGACGAAGAGTAAGAAGACTTAACGTTGCGGTTAAGTTTAAGAAGATTTACAAAGCTTTACCCACATGTCCTGGTTTCTGATAAATAGATGATTAGCTAGAGATTCCAAGAAACTCACCCAGAGCTCGTCTCCTGCCTGCCTGCCTGCCATGGCACTGAGTGCTAATGAATTTCCTATTGGCTCCTGTAACTAGTCAAGGTCCACAAGTAAAAACAGGCCTGGCCCTGAAATTATGGCATTTCACTCCTGCTCAATATTATTTAAATATTCCATGATATCCATAGATAAAGCCACTGAACAGTAGTATCAGTACAAATAAATGAATATCACAGGAGAAATGAGGTTATCTGTTTGATGACCCAGTGAAAAAATGATGAGAGAAGTGGGTAAGAAAAGCACTTTTCTTGGCCTGTGGCCAAAAACTGAAGCTTTAAACAATTGTAGGAAACTTTCTTCGTCGTGTTCTAGGAATGAAATTCAGCTAAATATAAATCAAAAGAGTTATCTTTATTGTAATTCAAAGATACTACACTATTGGAGGCAAGGGAGATTGCCAGAGGAAGAAACAAATATTTTCTTCCTAATAAAGAAATCTCTGTAAATCATGGGTTTGCACTTCTAATTTTACACTTCTTTGATGCTGTGCTGTGACCTATGGAGAGGCATCAAGGAGCTGTAGCTAAGTGGATTGGTGAGAACACTGCAATGGTGTCAGGTGGCACTGAGGTTAAGCTCCACACAGCTTCACCATTACCTGTGTACTGCTGAGTTAATTATTCTCTCTATGACTCTGTTTCCTCATGTTTAGCAGAAGTGTAGTAATAGTGGTGATCTCAGAGGATTCAGTGGTTAGCACAGTATTTGGCCCAAAGAAAACACGCGGTAAATGTTATCTTAGTCATTAATTTTATGATTAGAATTTTTTTTTCAAAATCATTCTCATGATACCTATGGTGTCTGGTTGGTTCAGGTTTATTTTATTAGCTCATTACTAGTTATCTCCTTCTAAGCCTTTGGTTCAGCTGGTCTGGATAATTCTAGACATTTCCCTGGTCTTAATGGGCCTTCCCTTATGTATTTGCATATGTGCATTTTCAACATATTTGGTCTAATCAACTCCCACTTTTTATTTCAGATGGAGTTCTAACTTTATTTCTTTGCTTGCATCCTCAAACTTGACTGGATAGATATAAGTTCTCTCTATTTTCTGTTCTCCTAGGGCTCTATTTTTATTATTTTTACAATGATATGTTATATTCTTTGCATGTTTTTCCTCTAGCTAAGGTGTAAATTTTTCAAATACAGCTACTATATACTCATCATCAGATATCCCAGAACCTAACACTACCAGGAACATTGAAAGCTAGAAAGTGTCCATTAAATATCTGATGCAGAAATAAATTGTGTATAATATAATATGGCAATGCTAAAATAGAAAATAATGAAAAGGAATTTAGAAATAATAAGGTGATAATTTAGAATCATAGAAAGTAAATTAGGAAAAAATGATGTAAGGGTAAGTTTCTTTAATGCTGAGAAAGATACTTAAAAAGATATTTAAAAGAACATTGATGTGCCGAAAATATTTAAAATATTTTTGCTGAATTTGATACTAAACATTTATATTGTAATCCAAAGTACACACAAATATAAAATACAGAACAGAAGTGTACCACTATAATACAGATTGTCACAGATCATAGAATTATAAGTGAGTTATACTTGTGGTTTTCTAGTTTCAAAATCTGTAAAAAATATGTATTATTTTGTAAGTAGAGAACACTTATATACTTTTTTATACTTAGACAATGCTATACAATTTGAAATGCATTGGTATCATTGTGTGAATAATTAGAGATTTAAATGTTTTCAGGAATTTTTTTCAAACCTAAAACAATATACATCCATCTCCTTTATACTATCTATACACTCTTCTGAGTATGATATCTTTTCTTATGTCATTATGAACGACGCAAATGCCAGATGCTCAACCTATAAACCCACACATTTGATGGGCGAGAGGTCTGAGAAAACAGGCAGCACAAAGTAATCTTGCCAGTATACAAACAATATAATGCAGAAAGCCTTATCCTTTTTCGGGTCATTAAATGGAATTTTAATCTGCAAGGGAAATTGCAAGTCATAGTCCTTCATGTGTGTAGAGAAAATGACTTGAGCTCAGAAAGGGAGGAGTTAGGGAATAAAGTCACACAATTAGTTGGTGGCACAATTAGGGCCAGTTTGACAATCCGTGGCTCCTCCCACTTATGAAACATCATGGAATTATGGAAACAAAGGGATTTTAGAAAGACTTTCCTATTACTGCCTCCTTATACAGAAGGATAACTGAGGGCTTACAGCTATCCATTCTCCTAGATCACATTGCTTGCTGGAATTTGTCTCAAATTGGCATTCAGGACTGCCATATCCCAGTCAGTGTTTTTCTTTTTTTCCTGCAAAAACAAGACATTGGTCTTACTCTCACCTACACCACAGTTAACACAAATAGCATTGAAGAAAAACTTGCCCCAATACTTACATACTATTCAAATACCAAATTGAAGTCTACTTTTTTTCCAACCATGGCAAAAGAAACAACCACATATCAAATATAATAGCATATCATTCATTAATTGGGCTTAACAATTTCTCCAGAATTTATCTGAGATTCTTATCCTTTTTATTTCTTTTTCCATGAAACAATGATCTATGACAAATTCATTGAAAGTTTTGAAAACGCTAATTCATATATAGCATTGAATATATGTATGTGTGTGTGTGTGTACCACACAAAATATTTTCCTAACTTTAGAGCTACAAAAGTTACGGTATTTTATGCCTGTTTTAAATCTCGACAGATAGGCTATACATAGCTAAGGATACATAGGCTAAGGTAGCCATTTGATTCATTCTTCACATTAATAAGAAAAGACAATGTGCCACTTGTCTGTGCCAAGCTCTGACAAGTGGATGTGCCTGGGTTTCCAAAAATATAAAGCAAAATAGACCTCTTGGTGTAACGGAAAGTATGTGCTATAAGAAATAGAGAATTTGGGTTCTAGTTATGTTCCTGTTTCATGTGTTCAATAAAGGATTTCATAGGAAGTTATTTTTTAACTCCTAATAATATAGCCAAACTCCCACTGGGCCCTTTCTTTCTTTCTTTCTTTCTTTCTTTTTCTTTCTTTCTTTCTTTCTTTCTTTCTTTCTTTCTTTCTTTCTTCCTTCCTTCCTTCCTTCCTT
>NW_016804139.1:6259096-6323562 GCF_001698545.2 Rhinopithecus bieti
TTTTTTTTTTTTTTTTTTTTTCAACGGGGTCTAGCTCTGTTGCCAAGGCTGGAGTCAGTGGCGGGGATCTTGGCTAACTGCAAGCTCTGCCTCCCAGGTTCACGCCATTCTCCTGTCTCAGCCTCCTGAGTAGCTGGGAATACAGGTGCCCACCATCACGCCCGGCTAATTTTTTGTATTTTTAATAGAGACAGGGTTTCACCGTGTTAGCCAGGATGGTCTTGATCTTCTGACCTTGTGATCCGCCCGACTCGGCCTCCCAAAGTGCTGGGATTATAGGCGTGAGCCACCGCGCCGGGCTGGGCTCTTTCGAATAGCTAGATGCTTATCAAAGGCCTTTGAATCTTAAAAAAGTGATGCAAAGGCCGGGCGCGGAGAATGGCGTGAACCTGGAAGGTGGGGTTTGCAGTGAGCCAAAAAAGTGATGCAAAGGAGAATGGCGTGAACCCGGGAGGCGGAGCTTGCAGTGAGCCCAGGTCGCGCCACTGCACTCCAGCCTGGGCTGCAGAGGGACACTCCCTCTCACAAAAAAAAAAAAAAAAAAAAAAGGTGATGCAAAGACAGCAAGTAAGGTTGGAAGCCAAACTCATCAAGGAGACAGCGTAAATAGAAAATAAGCCTATAGTGAGACTTCAGGCACAGTTTTTGCCTAATATCGGAAACCGGAAACCCCCGATCTTTGCCATATTCTAACACCCCATTTGTATTGACCACCTTGAAGATCCTTACTGGGAAACTTCCCTTTTTCATCAGAGACAGAGTGGTTAGGATAGATGATTATCACAGTATATGACTGAGTGTCTGTAACTGAAGAGATATTTTTGAAAAATCAATGAGCTTCACAAAAAAGAGTATTAGACAAATTATATGCGTATTAATGCAATATCAAAATCCTTTTTTGGTAGATGTTAGAGGTGTTTTGTTGAAAAACAAAGATGAGGAAAACATTTGATTTGCTTTCAAAACCTACTCCTGTGTATATTCCATCAATTATTTCTGCCATTATCAATCTGAAAAACCTTTGCTCTTGGGAATGTGTTAATTTCAGATGCCACTGACCTGCTTAACACTCTCAATCACTTTCCACTGCAATCTGAACCAAACCCTTCATATGGCCTATGAGGCACGTTGACATCTGGTCCTTGATCTACAGCTCCAATTTTGTCATTCTCCACTTCATTGCTCACTGTAAGTGGAGTCCATGGGTCTCTTTTCGTCCCTCAAACAACTTAAATGCCTTTCCACATTAGAGGCGGTGTCCTTGCACCCTCAGCTCAGAATATTGTTCTGCCAGGATTTTGCCTAGCTAATTCCTTCTAGTTGTCCAGGTTTCTGTACAAATGTGACATCCTCAGAGAATCTCCCACTGTTTATTCCATCTAAATTAACATTTCTTTCCCATCCCCTCTTGATTCTCTATCACATTGTCCTTTTCTTCCTTTGCAATTCTTGCTACCAAATTAGCATTACCTGAATTATGTGTGCATTCACTTACTTTTGTGTCTGCTATCCTACACTCAGCGCACCATAAGCTCCCTGAAGCCAAGACCATATCTTTCTTGACATCTCTGTATCTGCAGCACTTACAACAGTGCCTTTGTAGGAGTTCAGTAATTAATGTCGGATAAACAAATGACTTAATAACAAGTCCGGGGCATACATGAACAAGTCCGGGGCAGTGGCTCATGCCTGTAATCCCAGCACTTTGGAAGGCCAAGGTGGGTGGATCACCTGAGGTCAGGAGTTCGAGACCAGCCTGGCTAACATGATGAAACCCCATCTCTACTAAAAATACAAAAATTAGCCAGGCGTGGTGGCGCATGCCTGTAATCCCAGTTAATTGGGAGGCTGAGGCAGAAGAATCACTTGAACCTGGGAGTTGGAGGTTGCCGTGAGCAGAGATTGTCCCACTGCATTCCAGCCTGGGCCACAGAATGAGACATGGTCTAAAATTGTAAAAAATACATAAACGAATGAATAAATGGATGATTTAATGCCATTGATATAGATCTGTTAACTGGAAATGCAAAATGGGATAAATTAATTATTTTACTTCAGTCTTTTTCAGATGTATCAAAATATTTATAATTAAAGCCAGTAATTTCAGGAAAAGGAACTAATGCATGTGACGTTGTCCATGATATCGGTAGTTTGCATGTCATTGGGCCCTTGATGCATTTACAAAAAACAAATAACTAGAAGTGGCAAATGACAGAAGGTGAGGAAAGGCGAGGGAAGAAAGAAGCATCGAGTTCTCCTACATCCTCTTCTAAGACTCTTCTAGCTTCTTTCCCCTTTCAATGACCTTTCTCTCAAATTTATGCTCGCAATGTCAGATTTTGTTTGTTTTATGTTTCTCACTGAAGTCTAACATCCCTTTTCTTTTCTGAAATATGCCAAGCCACTAATTTTGAATTATTTTTTCCACTCTGTAGCTGGCTGTTTTGCATCATGTAAGGAAGCTTAATTAAACAGTACAATGTAAGAACTACTCACAGATTCAGGAAAAAAACCTACTTTCTTCATTTAAAAAAAATAAGGACAATTTTGTTATTCTTTGCCTTCACACACATCTTATACCCCAATGCACAACAAAGCTGAATTTTCAAGTTTGTGACACTTCAGGTCTCTGGATTTTATTAATAATAATTGTCAGTCCATTAAAATGGATTATGATGATTCCCAAGGAATTGGTGGTTAACGTAATTAACAGCTGGCTTTAGTTTCAAGGCATTAATCAAAAGAGCAAGTGTCTGGAAATGACCAGGTTCTCACAAATGTTGCTAATTAGCAAAGGCATTGAAGTTGTATGACACTGATTCTTGCCACTGTTATCTGCATGATTGTATCACAACTTTAAATACCCATAATGTGATGTGTTTTCTCAAGTGTTATTAAACCAA
This sequence comes from Rhinopithecus bieti, assembly GCF_001698545.2. NCBI lineage: Eukaryota > Metazoa > Chordata > Mammalia > Primates > Cercopithecidae > Rhinopithecus > Rhinopithecus bieti. Next base: position 6,262,000 of record NW_016804139.1, read on the forward strand.
TAGGCATTTCAATAAACTTACTTTAAAGGCAACAAAATCTACATTTTTACTGTTTACTTTTGGACGGAAGAGAGTGTAAAATATTCGTGAAATGACGGCAATACACAATATACAATATTTTCTTTTCACAAATGGTGAATAAATGGAACATATGCTAATTTTTCTTTTATTAAACCAATGTAGGCTAACTAGCTTGGTCATAAAAACAATATTACTCTGAGAAGCAGGTTAAACACTACCATTATCTACTCATAGGACATCTTATTATATTTTAGACAATGAATGCTATACATTAAAGAAATTAAGGGAAAATATATAAAAGGGAATTGATATCCCAATTACCTTGATTTGATCATTACACATTCTATGTTTTATCAATATTTTCCACATTCCTAAAATATGTACAATTATTATGTAACATTAAAAAAAGAAATTTTAAAATAATCACCCCTGTTCCCATCAAGAAAGACCAAACTCTCCACATGTTGAAGTATTTGCTTCTATTATTATTATTATTATTATTATTATTATTATTATATCTTATTTTTTTGGAGACACAGTTTTGCTCTTGTTGCCCAGGCTGGAGTGCAATGCGCGATCTTAGTTCACAGCAACCTCCACCTCCTGGGTTCAAGCGATTCTCCTGCCTCAGCCTACTGAGTAGCTGGGAATTCAGGCATGCGCCACCACGCCCGGCTAAATTTGTACTTTTAGTAGAGACAGGGTTTCTCCATGTTGCTCAGGCTGCTCTCAAACTCCTAACCTTAGGTAATCCGCCCACCTTGGCCTCTCAAAGGGCTGTGATTACAGGCATGAGCCACCACACCTGGCCGATTTGCTTCTATTATCTTTATGGGCCTAACCTCTTTTGCTTATGTTGCTATAGTTATACTATGCTGGGCGTGATGGCTCACGCCTATAATCCAAACACTTTGGGAGGCTGAGGTGGGCAGACCACAAGGTCAGGAGTTCGAGACCAGCCTGGCCAATATGGTGAAACCCTGTCTCTACTAAAAATACAAACATTAGCCGGGCATGGTGGTGGGTGCCGGTAGTCCCAGCTACTCGGGAGGCTGAGGCAGGAGAATTGCTTGAACCCGTGAGGCAGAGGTTGCAGGGAGAAGAGATTGTGCCACTGAACTTCAGTCTGGTGACAGAGTGAGACTCTGTCTCAAAAAAAATATATATATATATACACACACACACATACACACACACACACACACACACACACACAGTGTGTTATTGTGTATCTTGCTTTCTCATAACATTAAGTCAAATGAATTTTTTCTGTCAACAGAATTAATAAAATAACATTTTGGGCACATATTATTTCATGAAAAAGATATTTTGCATTTTATTAACAATCCCCACAGGGTTAGATTCATAAATTTTACTTTTAAATACAACAGTGTAGTAAGTATCAAAAGCAGTCAAGAAACTATTTTAGGTCCTTTTGTGTCTGGATTATAGTCCAAGATTACTTCACTTATTCCTGGCACAATTGCTAGAATTTAATGAGTAAAAATACAAAACACCCAGTTAAATTTGAATTTTAGATAAATGACAAATAATTTTTTCATATTCACATATTTAAATATCTCGTATTTAAGATCTACTAATACTACATTGGACATAATTACACTGAAAATACTATTTATCAGAAATTCAAATTTATTTGGGTATCCTGTGTCTGGTAGCTTTCAACCAAGATGTTTCTCACATGTTATGGTAAGCAGCATAATAGCCGTGGAAGATGTTGATGTCTTAACCATTAGAACCCGGGTTACATGGCAAAGGAAAATAATGTTGCAGATTAAACCAAGTTTGCTACTGCACTGATGCTGATATGGGAAGATCATCCTCGATAATCTAGGTGGGCCCAGTGTGATCACCAGAGATTTTAAAATGAGAGATGGAGGCAGAAGAGCAAACTAGAGAGATAGTGGTGTAAGAAGCACTCAGCCCAACATTGCCGGCTTTGAAGATGGAGGAGGGTGCTGTGAGCCAAGGAAGTGGCTGGCCTCTAGAAGCTGGAAAAGACCAGAAAATGAATTCTCCCCTTGAACCTCTAGTAAGGAATGCATCACTTCTGACATCTTGATTTAAGCTTAAGGAGACCATAGTTGGACTTCTGACCTCTAGAACTATGATGTAACACATTGTGTTAAGACAATAAATTTATGGTAATTTTTATGTTATCTATAGGAAACATAGAGATATTTTTATAAATGTATTGAAGGTCATTGAGCTGTAAGGGTAGACTGGATTTCCTGAATCACACATTTTTGATAATTTTATAAAAGACATTCAAAAATATAAACCAAGACCTAGAAATCACCCTTCGTGGATGCATGCTGAGATTAAGCACCTTTCTACCACACTTTCCATCGTTTCTTATTTAGCCTACCTGGAAACACTGCACAGCGTGCTTTTGAATCTTGGAAAGCTCACATTGTTTCGTTCTTTTGTTAGTGATTGCATGTAAGCAGCTGTAGGAGCAAAGAGGATTTAATTCAAGCAATCAGCATTTTACAGCATTAGTCATGAAATAAACTCAAATCAGAAGATTCCATTTGAAAGTCAAGCTACAGAGTAAATCAAAGACAGCTGAGATAAGCAAATGTTCTTCACAACAAACTTTCTACATCTAAGAAGATGGTCAGGAAAATCCCATGTACAGCTTTGTGGGTATTCAAAATGAAGACCCAATTGTTAAATGCCATTTTACGTGTATCTCTTATATGGCGGGAGGTACACAGGAAAAAACGTTGGTTTACTATACCACTGTGAAATATAAGGGAAGCATCTCTTTGAGTGCTGTAGTCACTCTGCTTTTCTGGGAATGTCTCACAGCTCACAAGTTTGTAATTAGGGAAGGGAGGATTTTACAGTCCATGTAAAATGTGCATGTTTCACAGAAAGTTCTCATCAATTTAAACTTAGAGATGTAGTGGTGGTGAAGACAAAGCCCTCATATTCAAGAAGTTCCAAGCATACAGAAGGGGACTGACTCATAAACAAACAATAGCTGTACAACATGATAAATGTTCTTACAGAGGAATGCACCAGAAGCTGGGGGAGCCCTCAGTGGGAAGGAATCAATGTTCAGAGGCTTATCTGAGAAGGCAATGGTTGGCATGCATTCTTAAGAATGAGCAGGGATTTTTCAGACACAACTACAGCCTGTGTTAGGAAGTAGAAAGGGTTTTGTGCTGAGGAAGTGGAGATTTTCTTTTAATGAAACACTGCAAAAATGAGATGGAATGACCTTGATCCTATTTATCTGGGTGAAAGGTGGATATTAGGTACGTCACAATTTCTTAAAATAGGGCTGTTCTTAAAATGGATGTTTGTACTGAGAGTGACAGTAAAAAGACTTATTTATTAAAATGTGTAATATTCTCTTTATTGTTTCAGAGCATGTTTTTTGCATTCATGCTCTTAACTGAGCATGTTAGGCTAGGATAACTGTTAGGTAATTTCTATGTTATTTTAAGTCTCCGAACAGCCCTTAAGTTAAATTGCCCTTTAAATGCCAGTGTCTGGCTTGAAACACAGGTGGTCTGTAGTACTCTTTAATGAGATGGAGAATTCAGGATGGAGATACAGAAAGAATATGATGAGCTCAGTTTTGCACCTATTGCATTTAAGGTCCTGTTGAAGTATAGAAAATATTTAAAGCCTTAATAGGTATGTGCGTCTGGTTCTTTGAGTTCAGGTTAGTGGCAGGAAATATTGATTTTGTATTCATGAAGAATATGTGGCAATTGGAACCCTAAGAAATCTTGAGACAATCTAGAGAGAAGGAACCACAAGAGAAGAGATACAAAGAGAGTACCACAGAAACACCAAATATGTAAGAGACATAAATGTGAACAATAACCAGGAGAGAGAGTCAATAGAGACGTAAGTGGAAAACCAAGTCAGGACTGATGCCTTCACCAGCAATAGCACAAAATATTTCTGTATTGCACATCTAGTGGAGCAAGATCTGAGCAGTGTTCATTCAATTTTGCAACAAGGTCATTAGTAATAATTTTGTTACAAATTATTTCAGAGTTCTGTGGTGGGAACAGAACTCAGACTGAAAAATGACTAGATAATACAATAAGAAATAAAATGGTGAAGTAAGAGAATAGAGACATTAAGGGCATACAACTTTATTAAGTACTTAGTGTAAAAGAAGAAAAAGAGGGAGAGTGAGAGAATGAGAGAGAGAGAATAACAGTATCTGGATAAGAACATGGTGTCAGAAAAGGTAATGTATTTTGCTTTTAACAGGAAAGGATTGAGCATATCTACATAATGGAAAGAAGAAATCAGAGCAGTGGACACATATTCAGGACTCTTCTGGTTGCAGAGACTTATATCAAATAATTAAAGAAAATGAAAAAATAAGTACTGATTCAAAAATCAGCGATATTCAGGAATGGGACTGACTGAGAATCTAGGGCTCTAAATGATGTTGTTTCACATTCCATAGAAATAAGAAAATACCACTCTCACAGCATCAGCACGTATATAATCTTAGAGAACTTTGATCAGATTAGGCTCATCTGTCCACCTCTGAGACATTAGCTATGAGTAGAGGACTATAAAATATAATTGGTCAGGCTCGCAGTAGGCGCCATTCTACTACAATCCAAAGGGGGCAGAAAACTATGACCTAGAATGCTGTAGAAACAATTAGAGATGGTGGAGGGGTTGTTCTCTTTAGAATGGCTGATGTTTCCAGTGAAAGGGAAAAAGGAGGCCTAAAAGCAAAAATACATTGGTGTTCAGTACAGAGGAGGAGTTGAAAGATACCAGTCAGAGAAATAATAAATTAATAGAGTAAGGTTTCCAAGAAAACTGAATGAGATTCAGAGAACTGGTAGAAGGGTCAGTTTTAGACAGGAAGCTGCACATCCCTTCTGTCACTTCAGAGAGAAGCCCTTCCTGTTTACCCACCTGACATCATCACATCTCTGAAGAAACTTGCCATTCTCTACTCTCTTGAGTTCTTTTCCTAACACCTATTATTCTGCTTCTTTATCTTTCCTACAAATTTTCTTACTTAATAGCCCAGCTTGTTGGTCTTTCAAATATAAGATCCATCATATAAGAAACTGCCTTCTTTCTGATTCAAACCCCACCATTTGAAGTCTACAATAGCACCTAGCACATACTTAAAACTGAAAAATTTGTCAAGTTAAAGGAGAAAGAGAGAGAGAGAGAGAGAGAGAGAGAGAGAGAGAGAGAGAGAGAAACATGAGAATGCATAAGACATCTTCTTCTGGCTATAACTACAGACCATTTTTTTTTTTAAATGACAAGCAGGTACCACAATGACAAGCATGTATATACCTGGACCATTTTTTGATTTAAAATATGTAAATTTTTTGTATCATCAGATACAAAGTATCAAGGGTGACTCTGTCCAAAACCAAATCTCAACTTGAATTGCAACGATCCCCATGTGTTGTAGGAGGTATCCAGTAGGATGTACTTGAATCATGGGGGTGGGTTTTTCCTGTGCTGTTCTTGTGACAGTGAATGTGCCACTTGAGATCTGAAGGTATTATAAAGGGGAGTTCCCCTGCACATGCTCTCTTGCCTGCCACCATGGAAGACATGCCTTTGCTCTTCCTTTGCCTTCCACCATGATTGTGAAGCCTCCCCCACCATGTGGAACTGTGAGTCCATTAAACATTGTCTCCTTTATAAATCACCCAGTCTCAGGTATGTCTTCATTAGCAGCGTGAGAACTGACTAATACAGTAAATTGGAACCATGACTGGCTGCTGCTGTAAAGATACCTTAAAATGTGGAAGGGACTTTGGAACTGGGTAAGAGGTAGAGGTTGGAAGAGTTTGGAGGGCTCAAAATACAGGAAAATGTGGGAAACTTTCTAGAGACTTGTTGAATGGCTTTTACAAAAATGCTGATTGTGACATGGACAGTGAAGTCCAGGTTGAGGTGGTCTCAGATGGAGATGAGGAACTTGTTGGGAACTGGAGCAAAGGTGACTCTTATGCTTTAGCAAAGAGATTGGCAGCATTTTGCCCCTGTCCTAGTGATCTATGGAATTTTGAACTTGAGAGAGATGATTTAGAGTATCTGGTGGAAGGAATTTTTAAGCAGCAAACCATTCAAGAGATGACTTGGGTGCTGTTAAAAGCATTATGTTTTGTGTATTCACAACAATGTGGTTGGCAATTGGACCTTATGTTTAAAAGGGAAGCAGAGCATAAAAGTTCAGAAAATTTGCAACCTGATGATATGTTAGAAAAGAAAAACCAATTTTTTGAGGAGATGTTTATGGGTTCAAGTTGACACAGGGTAGAATTGTGATGGTTAATGTTGTCAACTTTAGTGGATTGAAGGATGCAAAGTATTATTCCTGGGTGTGTCTGTGGGGAGTGTTGCCAAAGGAGATTAACACTTGAGTCAGTGGACTGGGAAAGGCAGACTCACCCTCAGTCTGAGTAGGCACAATCTAACAAGCTGCTAGCACAGCCAGAATAAAAGCAGGTAGAAGAACATGGAAAGACTAGATTGGCTAAGTCTTCTGGCCTCCATTTTTCTCCTGTGCTGGATGCTTTCTGCCCTTGAACAATAGACTCCAAGTTCTTCAGGTTTTGGACTCCTGGACTTACACTAGTAATTTGCTAGGGGCTCTTGGGCCTTTGAACACAGCTAAAGATTGCCCTCTTGGCTTCCTTATTTTTGAGATTTGGGGACTTGGACTGGCTTCCTGGATTCTCAGCTTGCCGAAGGCCTATTGTGGGACTTCACCTTGTGATCGTGTGAGTTAATTATCCCAATAAACTCCCGTTTATATATAAATCTATCCTATTAGTTCTGTCCCTCTAGAAAACCCTGACTAATACAGGTGACGAGCTAAACAGTAAAATTTTTTCACTGAGTAGGCAACACATAAGCATGTACTGGATTTTATGCTGTGTGTATTCACCTAGATTTTTGTCTGTGACCAAACTGAAAGATGTAGAAGTCTGTAAATTTTATTGAGAAATGAAGATAAAGAATGTGCTCTAAAATTTCATCACAAGCACAGACATGAAATATCTAGAGTTTATTTAGTGGAATGATTCTCTAATGTTAAACTACAAGTTTGTGTAAAGTGACCTTGTATAATTTGTTTAATAAAAATGTTTCCCAAACATCACCATAGTAAAATGAATTGAACAGCCTATTATTGAAAGCTTTGGCAACCAGATACCCTCTTGTCTCCAAGTTAGCAGTAAGCTATAAGTTTAACACATGTGGAAACAATATATTAGGTGAACTTGCAAGAGGACTTTTGACAACTGCTTTCTTTGAATATCTAAGAAGAAAACTTTTCTAAAATGCAGACAAAATTTGCCTGGTATCATTTAATTCTCTTGAGAAGCCCTATTGATAATACAGGACATGCACAGACATACACAGAAAGGCTTTCCATTATGAACATTCCTAGTACTTCTTCATCATAGGGACTTGTGTACTTGTGTGTTTCATATACATTTGCATAGAAAAATCACTGATCTTTTTCAAAAAAATTCAAAATGTCGTTGAGATAGATACTGCAGTAGTTCCAATGTCCATCTTAAATTAAAATTGCAAGCCCTCTAGTAGTCTTGCAGTACATGTTTGAGCTGTAAACATAAAAAAAAAATGATATTTTTCTATAAAATAATAAACAGATTTTAAGCAATAAGATTACATATAGGTAGATAAAGGAGAATGTCTTAATATTTACGGATGGAAATAGAACATAAAAGATGTGCTAGCCCAAACCAAGAAAATATTTTTTTCTTGTCATTACTGAGTGAAGATGGATAAAAAAATCACATTTTTACTTTTCAATGTCAATGATGTAAATTATAACAACTGGGAACTAAATAGGAAAGATATGATGCTTTAGAGATTTAAAGTCCTAGAAGAAATCTTTCTAAGTCTCTATGGAAGTTAGATGGTACTTACAACAATAATATTAACCTACTCATTCAATTATTCATTTATTTTTTAAAGCATTTGTATTAAGTGAGTTCTTGTAGCAGACACTGTACTTATTACTTAAAAAAAATGAAAAATGAAAAAAAACCTTCAATAGGCTGACTTTTGTTTGGAATTAACTATTCAGGCAATTCATAAAGACTTTTACAATATACACAGTGATGCAGATTTAGTATCATGAAGGTAAGAAGGGTCTTTTCCCACAGTCCCTTGCTTTAGAGGACTTCACACAGGGAAAAAGTGAATAAATGTATTAAACAATTCATGGATGCCTCTGTGACTTGAGGTACAGTGTTCATTAGTATTGCAGCACAAAACAGTGACCTTAAATATGTGATCTCATGACTTACTTCTCAGTGCCTATGTCCTTGAAACAAAAGGTAAGTGCATCTGAGTTCTCTAAACGTTTGTGGTTGCTCTGCTTCTGATATTGGAGAAGAATGCTATTTTGGAGTTGAGAAAGAATTTGACAGTGCAGTGCATAAATAAAAGCAAAGACAACTCGGCCAAATTGTCAGTTTCTTTATCTGACATAGCATGGATACAATATATTCTTATATATCAAAATATGTCTAATTTCTTACATAGTTCTAGGGTTCCAATGTGTGGTTGATGTATTAAAATATATACATATATACTACATAATATAATATGAATATCATATTATATCTATATTAGGTATAATATACTATACAGCAAATTATTTCAAATTAAAAATTAAATGAAATGTCAGCCTTGTTTTATTCAATTTAAACATTTCTACTAATTTATTATTCTTTGTACTTAATTTTTAATTTTAAATTTATTTAATATTTGAGAAGAAAACTACGTTTTGAAAAACATGAAATCTTAATGTTTTATTTTTAAGCTGCTTTTTATTTTGTGAATGTATATTCAGATTGTGAATAGTTTTAATACAGTTACATTTTATGTTAATTCATTTGATTATCATTATTTGAATAAATATATGAATATCTTAATTTTAGTACATAACATAATTTTGCAAGAACAAAATAATGAGCTATTATATACATATATATTTATTTAATTCATTTTCACACTGCCGATAAAGACATATCTGAGACTGGGCAATTTACAGAAGAAAGAAGCTTAATGGATTTAAGTTCCAAGGGGCTGGGGAGGCCTCACAATCATGGTGGAAGTGAAGGAGGAGCTAGTCACATCTTACATGGATGGCAGCAGGCAAAGAGAGTTTGTGAAAAAAAACCCCCTTTTAAAGCCATCAGATCTCCTGATACTTATTCACTATCATGAGAACAGCATGGGAAAGACCTGCCCCCACAATTCAATTACCTCCCAGCAGTTCCCTCTCATACCATGTGGGAATTCAAGAAGAAATCTGGATGGGGACACAGTCAAACCATGTCATATATTTCCATTCTTTTTAAAAATTACTCTTCCAGATATCTCCAGACCATCAGTAGAACTCCCAGACACTTGCAATACTTTAATTTATTCATTTTTAACATTTTTTCTAAATTTTAGTTATATAAAAATCATAGCCTTAAGCATATTGAAATAAGATAATAGATACTACTAATAATGAGTAGTGTGATTGAACCAGTAATAAATAAAAATCTCTCAATGGAAAACACATAGAACCAGATGAATTCACAGCCAAATTCTACTAAACACACAATGATGAACTGATACAAATCCTCCCGAAACTGTTCCCCCCAAAATAAGGAGAAGGTAATTCTCCTTAACTTGTTCTACAAAGACAGTATCACCCTGATACCAAAACCAGACAAAACTCAACAAAAAGTAAAACTACACACCAATATCCCTGATAAATATACATGCAAAAATCTTCAACAAAATACTAGCAAAGAAAATCCAACAGCACATCGATAATCACCATGATCAAGTGAATTTTATACCAGGGATGCAAGAATGGTTCATATATACAAATCAATATATTTGATTCATCGCAAAACCCAAGTACAAAATAACATGATTATCTTAATATATGCAGAAAAGCATTTGATAAAATTTAGCATTCTTTCATGATAAAAAGCCTCAACAAAGTAGGCATGGAAGGAAAATATCTCAACCTGATAAAGGCCACATACAACAAACCCACAGCCAACATTATACTGAATGAGAAAAAGTTAAAAATATTCCCTGTAAGAAACTGGAACAAGGAAAGAATGCCCACCTTCACGTTTCAACATTAGTACATGAAGTGATAGCCAGAGCAATCAGGGAAGAGAAATAAAAAGGCACACAAATTGGAAGAGAGGCCGACAAATGATCTCCCTCACTGATGACATAATCTTATATTTAGAAAATCCTAAAATTCTACCAAAAAAGCTCAGATTTGATAAATAAATTCAGTATAGTTTTGGAATATAAAATCAATATACAAGAATCAGTTGCATTTCTATACACCAATAATGATCTATCAGAGAACCTAATAAAGAATAAAAAAAAGAATTCAATTCCAATAGCAAAGGCTCTAAAAAATTAAAATACCTAGGAATATATTTAACCAAAAGGTAAAAGATCTCTACATGAAAACTACAAAACGCTAGTGAAAGAAATTTTAGATGAAACAAACAAATTGAAAAACATCTCATGGCCAGGTATAAGAATAATTCATATTGTTTAAATGACCATATTGTCCAAAGCAATCTACAGATACTATGCGAACCCTATCAAAATACCAACATCATTTTTCACAGAACTAGGAAAAAAAAATCCCTAAAATTTGTATGGAATAAAAACAGGAATTTGAATAGCCAAAGAAATCCTAAGCACAAAGAAGAAAGCTGGAGGCATCACATTACTTGACGTCAAATTATACTACAATACTATAGTAACCAACACAACATGGTAACAGAATAAAAATAGACATATAGATTAATAGAACAGAATAGAGAACCCACAAATAAAGCCACATATCTTCAGCAAAAAGATCTTGGACAAAGTCGACAGGAATATACATTAAGGAAAGTGCAACCGTTTCAATAAATGGTGCTGGGAAAATAAGACTGTCATCTGCAGAAGAATGCAAGTGGACCCCCTATCTCTCACCAGATAAAAAAACAAACTTAAGGTGAATTAAAGACTTAGATGATAGACCTGATTCTATAAAATCCTAGGAAAAACCTAGAAAAATTCTTTTGGACGTTGGTCTAAGCACATAATTTATAACTAAGACATCAAAAGCACATGCCACAAACCCAAAAATAGACAAGTTGGACTCAATTAAACTAAAAAGCTCTGCACAGCAAAACACATAATCAACAAAGTGAACAGACAACTTGCAAAATGGGAGAAATATTTGCAAACTTTGCATCTGACTGGGTACTAATAACTAAAGTACATGAGGAAGTAAAACAAGTCAACAACGACAACAACAAAAACAAGAAATAACCCCTTAAAAAGTGGGCAAAGGACATGAATAAACATTTTTCAAAAGAAGACATAAAATTGGCCGATAAACATATGGTAAAAATGTTCAGCATCACTAATCATCAGTGAAATGCAAATTAAAACCACAATGAGCTATCATCTTATACCAGTCAGAATGGCTATTATTAAAAAGACAAAAAATAACAGATGTTGTTGGTAAGGATGCAGGGAAAAGGGAACACTTATACACGGTTTGTGGGATTGTAAATTAGTATATTCTTTATGGAAAACAGTATGGAGATTTACATTTCCTACTGTTTGTGGGGTTGTAAATTAGTATAATCTTTGCAGAAAACAGTATGGTACCACCTACCATTCAATCCAACAATTCCACTACTGAGAATCTACACAAAGGAAAAAAAAAATCATCATATCCAAAAGATACCTGCATTTGTATGTTTATTGTATCACTATTCACAATAGCAAAGATTTGGAAGCAACTTAACTGTCCATCAACAGATGTTTGAATAAAGAAAATTTGGTATATATACACAATGGAATACAAATCATCCATAAAATGAATACAATCATGTCTTTTGTAGAAACATGGATGGAATTGGAGGACATTTTCTTAAGTGAAACAACTCAGAAACAGAAACAAAAACACTGTATGTTTTCAGGTACAATGGGAGCAAAATAATATGTATACTGTTAGGCAGGGATCTAGACCCGACATGGCGGCGCCACCCCGCGTGGCAGGCCCTTCGTTCAAGACTTCCCTTCCTCTTTGAACACACCCGCAGACTTGCATATGTCAGACGTTCTGGCAGGGCAACCACACTCCCCCATGACCTGCAGCTCACCTGCATTCCATAAGTTCATAAACAGCAGTTTCGGTTAACAGTTTCCAAAGACCCCTTCCTCATGACCCTTACTCGACTCCTGCCCTAGTAGTTTCAAGATCCCCCAGGCCCTGTTTGTACAACCAGCTTCTCTACCTCTCGGGCTATAAAAAAGCCCCTAACCTCCTCCCTCAGTGCAACTTCCTCGGCCCGCACCTTTGGATCGAGGAACCTCGCCCGCGAGTCCTAATAAAGGCTATTCTCACTGCCATTTGCCTTGTGTCTTCGTTCCCGGTTTGGCTCCAGCCTCAGTTTACCTTTACATATACATGGACATAGAGTGTGTAATGATAGACATTGAAGACTCAAAAGAGCATTGGGATCAGGGGGTTGGACGATGAGAAATTACTTAATAGGTACAACGTACATTATTTGGGTGATGGATACACTGAAAGCCCAGACTTCGCCACTATACACTTTATCAGTGTAACTAAATTGCAGTTGTACCCCTTAAATTTATAAAAAAAAAAAAAAAAAAAAAAAAAAATACTTGTTAAAGTGGCATATAACTTTTAAATATTTGGACATCTGTTAATTTGGGCTTCAATGTACCCTTTTGCCCCAAGCCATGCAAATGTTACATGCTGGTCTGTGCAGATTCATCTGCTTGTTAATTAAATTGGTAAGTATGAAGACAATATATTATGCCATACCAGGCAACTGATTATGTTGCTGAGGATATAATGAGGAAAAAATAAATATGGGCCCTGCCATCAAGGAGGTTATTGTTTTGCAAGAAAAGGTAGTAATTGCACAGGCAATTGTAAGTCAATGTGGTGTAAGTCAATGGGGAATAAAATACAGCACATCACTGGAGTACATGAGAGTCCACTCTTAGAGGAGGTTCAGGGAAGGCTTTCTAGTGTAGCTGTCTAAATGAAGATCTGAAGGATGAGTACAAAGAGGCAAGAGAGGAGTAATATATAGCCACTGGACAAACGGGAAATCATGGCAAAGCCCTGGTTGCTGAAAATAGCTTTCTCTTTAAGGGAAAAAACAAAAATATTCACTTATATGTAGGTAGAAGATAATATGTTCCGTTCTTTTCATCCACTAATGCTTTCTTTGGCACTGCCACAGACTCCAATTTGGTAGGGAAAGATGAAAAACACAAAAAGCAAATATCTGTAGTGAACAGAAGATAGACCAGGCATGGTGGCTCACACCTGTAATCCCAGCAATTTGGGAGGCCAAGGCAAGTGGATCACTTGAGCCCAGGAGTTTGAGACCAGCATAGGCAATGTAGGGATACCACCCTCACCTCTACAAAAAAAAAAAAAAAAAAAAAAAATTAGCCAGACAAGGTTGGATGTGCCTGTAGTCCCAGCTACTCAGGAGGCTGAGGCAGGAGAATCACTTGAGCCTGGGAAGTTGAGGATACAGTGAGCTATGACGGCACCACTGCACTCCAGCATGGATGGCAGCAGACTGAGACCCTGTCTCGAAAAATAAAGAAAAAAAAATAAGGGAAGGGAAGGGAAGGGAATGAAAGGGAAGGGAAGGGAAGGGAAGGAAGAAAGATGGAAATAAAAGAAAGAGAAAAAGAAAGAAAGAAAGAAATGGTTGGAATGTCTGGTGAATGGAGGGCTGTCAATGTTAGTAGCAGGGGAAGGATGTGGCAGATAAAGCGAAGCAGCATATGCAACATTCAAAGAGGGGGACAGAGAAGGATGGGATGTTTGTGTTGAGATGGAAAACTGAGAGGTTGGATAGAAAGAAGAGGTGTACCAATTTAAAGAGCCTGTAAAAGAAGAAGAAAAAGGAATAGAGACTGAAAGATCTCAAAAAGAATGAAGCCAGGAAAGAAAGAGAGAAAGAGCGAGAGGAGAGAGGAGAAGGAAGAAGAGGAAAGAGGTGGACTGATGAGAGTTTCAAAATAATGGGGGCAGAATGTGATAGCAGGTGTGGAAGTCTGACAATCTTGTTTTTAATTCGCCACATACCTTAGAGGTATCCCGGGTGCAAGGCCATAGCAGGTGATTTAAGTTTCTATAAACGAGATTGAATCCTTTTCTTTTTCTCCTCAGGGATTGTTTTCCTTTTTGCTTTTTACAGGTTTTGCCTTTGGTTCAACTCATTGTCTGTACGTTTTGGCAGAAATTTTCATCTGGGAATAATCTCCATAAATGTGAATTTAGCCGATAATTTGATTGCAGGGTACTGTGTGCATTTGTATCCTTTTAAAGCCTTGTGGCACCAGGGCGGAAAGTGAACTTCCCATGAACATTGCTCAGATTATACACTGTGCACTGCAAGATATTTATATCTTGGCTTCAACTCAGTTGAATGCAATTACTACCATTGCTCCAAATAGACAATTGCAATATCATTTTAAAATTAATTAGAATGACTCTATTTGTCCCCAGGAATGTTTATGACATGTAAATGAAGACACTACAGGTCATTCTCATTATAGTCTATACTCGAATTTCTCAGTTAGCCTTTCTTTACAAGAACAAAGTTACCATGGCATTATAATCAAAGCATATCAATCAGTGGCATGTAAACCAAGAGATGTAGGGGCATCTGCGGGATTTCTTGTTTTTTTTTTGTGTTTTTTTTGTGGGGCCAAGAAACGAATTCTGTAATAGCTGAATTTCATCGTGCAAGTCACATTGTAAAGATGGGCCAGGAGCTGCAAATGACTGGATAGATGTAGAATCTTTACCCACGTGGGAGTTACCAGGAACGCCAGTAACTGCGTGATGGAAAGGAGTATAGATTAATGTCAGTCTCCATTGCCTCAAAAAGGGAGATGCAAACCAGTTATGCCAGTGTGACAAGTCTGATCCATCAGTATATGTTCAAGCGCCTTGCGTGATTTCGATCCCCTTTGTCTGTGATGCATGGTGTGTATTAGCACTTTCTGGCATCCATATTTATTAAACTTTGACTACACACGAGTCATCCGTTGTGCCACTATAACAAGCTGTGTAATAAAGCTACTGGGGGCTATCCTGCCAGCTTGGCCAATGGAAATGGACACTGGTAGTTACCCTGAAGGGACAGGGACAGAGAGCGAGCCCCGTTGTAGCTCATAAATCCAGTTTCAGGCTGAATCTAGAGATCAGAATTTGTGTAGTCAAAAGGTTAAAAGATGACTCCAGGACCTCAGGAGGACCTCTAAAATTACATCTCCCCAGCTTACTTAGAACCAATTAGAAATCCATAGGATTTCGCAGACACCCTGCTCTCACGTCATTTCTTCTAAAGAGTCCTCCATCCCACTGTATGATTTTGAGGCACAATTATTAGTGCCATCTGAAAAATTGGCTTTAAAAGCTATCTCCTATTTGGAAATAATTTATAGGCATGGCTTAAGTGGCCTTAACAAAGAGGTCTAAAATTAGTTGAATTTAAACAAGTCACGTAACAGCCTGTGGGTAGGCCAGATTTTGTTGCAGGGTTCTACTGTACAGGACCAGCCCCCATCTCTCTTGTGCTGCCGTCTCCATGTCCCTCTCACATGGCTCAGAAAACAGGACACAGACATACTCATGAGAGAAGTGAGAAGAAGTAGGAAAAGAAGAAATGGAGCAAAGAACAAGAAATGATGGAGTTAAGACAAAGTAGAGCCTCAGAAAGGGTTGGCATATCATTCTGCTATACATTTACAAAGCATAGACGACAACGAAAAGGAAGAGAGAAAAGAAAGAAAGAAAAAGGAAAGATCAATGAAAATGATAAAAAATGTATAATGCACAAGAAAGAAGAGAGAAAGACTTCATGAGCACAAAGGATAATGGTATTACAAGAAGCTAACTATTAACTGAAACTCTTGCTAAGAGTAAGCTGAGTCATAGGGATCGGCAGACTTAGAAGAAATGGCACTGTATATAGTGGATCGAATACCTTTTCAAATAATATTCCACTTTACTCTAAATACAACTCTAAAAAACAAGTATGTAAGAAGGTAAGTGCATCTGTTATTTCCACTTACAGAAAATGCACACATATTCTAAGTCACAAAAATATTCTCACTTTGTTCTAGATGCCATAACTCAATAACATGCATGTCCAGGGATGTATTTAGAAGTTAAGAAGGTACTTCAAATAAAACAATGATACTACCTAATATTTATTTTATATTTAGGTATAAGATTATACTATGTTCAGAGACATATATTATACATTTTATTAGTAGTAATATTAACATTTATAAAATAACATATATTTATATATTAATATACATTTTATGTTATTTTTATTATTATTGACCCTACATGTACTTAGTACTGTGCTAAGTACTTTATACTCTTTATCATGTTCAATCTTTAAAACTGTTGTCACCTTACTACAGATGACGACATTGAGCTTTAGAGAGATTAAGTAATTTCTCCACAATGACATAAGAGGTGAGGTAGCTGAGAATCAAACCTACTTATTGTGATCAAGAAAAATTATATTTTGCCAGGATAACCTGTAATCTTAAGTGAGAATAGCTTGCAAATATTTTCAGAGTATTGTTGGGTAGACTTACAGAAGTTTCTCAGAAAATTCTTAAGGGCCTTCTAATTTACTAATAAGGAGGAACATGACTCTTTTTGTTCCTTTTTTCGAAAGAGAATACTAATTTCAAAACAAAATAAGCCCAAGTTTAGTTCTTTCATGGGTTTTCCTTTTCATTCCATATTTCAGAGTTCAGAGGCAAAATCAAGCCTGATGATGCATTTTCTTAAAAATGAAGAAACTAGTTGTTCTCATTTTTAATATGGCCACCACATGTTTTATTTTTTAATGACAACGTTTCTAAGCCTGATAGTCAGAAAAAAAATCCCAATGATTTAAAGCTCTTTATTATAAAATGCAGATAAAGCAAAATTGGTTCAAGTCTTTCATTTCTCATATTTCTATATATTTTCCTCATTTGAACTTTGGTATCTTTTCATTTCCCAAAAGCATGTTACAGACTGTTCCGACTTTTGTGGCAAAGAAATAACAAAAACTATTTTTGGTCAGGGAACTGAATTGCTTGGTGTCTTTCAGGCCAAGTTTCAGAATATATACCATTACTTCCTCAGAATTGTTGTTGTTGTTGTTGTTCGGCTAAAAAACAATCTTCTCCAAAAACAGCTCCCTACTGTTATGTTATGAAGTTTATAAGGCTCCACCCAACCTAATTTTTCTCTGTCCTCTGTCCAATGTGGATTGCATTAGGGTGGGTGATCCAAAATGAAGAGATTATAAACATATGCATACAGAAAAATACATGTTATGGATTTATGTTCTATTCTAGTTCATTTATAATGTATTACCAGATGAATTGCACAAATGCACATTAATGAGCAGTTGCAGTCTTATTCATTATGGAAGTTATGATGAAAATAAACATTTATTGAGATATTTTTAGGTATTAAGTACTATGAAAATTGCCTTGAATCTACCACTTTACTTTCATTTTTCAAAAATGTATTATGTAAAGGACTATTATCTCATAATACAGATAGGAGAAAGGCTGGCAAGTTTAAAAAATGGGGAAAAGTTTACCTGTCTAGTAAGTGGCAGTAGCAATGGTTAGAAGTGAAGTTAAAGTCTGAGCCATCAGAATTAATGAAGAAAGTTTCTGATGTTTATAACCAACTTATGTTTCTATAAGTATTCTAGGGACAATATCAACAATTTTTTTTTTCTTAGAACCGTCTAGTCCACCCACCAGTCTTCCACAAATTGACTATTTTGCTAATTCAATAAATTTTTTTTAAATTAGTGTTTAAGACATAAAATAAATTAGATATAAAAACTAAATCTTAATCTTTATCAGATGCTGCAAAAGGTAGCATCTGTTCAAATATTTTTCAACCAATAAATGCACCAATTTGTAGTATCTATTAGAGTATGGCCAGATTCCCAACACTCTGACAAAATTAATGTCTGATAAATATTTATTATAAACTTGATATGTATATTTTACTATAAAGCCTATTAAAATCCATCAAGCATAATTTTACAAAATGTTTAAGTGTTCCTAAAGGCTGGTGTTTATGCAAATATTTTCTCTAATTTCCAAAGAAAAGAAGGTATATATTTTAAAACCTAAACTAGGGAAGCAATGAATGAATTCCACAAATTTCTGGGAAAGCAATGCTAACTTAATAATATTTTAGGACTCAGAAATAAAGGTGGTATCACAGGAATTCAAAATACTTTTATTAAAAATAAACTATGCCAAATGATCCTCATTTTCATATTGATCACATGAATGGATTATTTAATCAAGAGTTCTCTCTTTCCCATTTCCTCTGTTTCTCTCTTTAAGTTTCAGTCTCACTTTGTCTGCATCCCATCATTTGAGAAATTTCCTCAAGCCACCTTTGGAAACAGAAAGAGTAAAGTAGAGTTGGATTACAATTCTGAGGAAGAATACTATAAATGTAGTTGATTTTGAGACCCACGCCTATAAGAGAAAAGGCCATTTGGGCCCTCAGTGTTTTATAGTGGGCTTCATTGGGCAATATTTTTATCAAAGCTTTGTATGAAGGCAAATTTGTTGCTTCTATAAATCTGGGAAACAGAGCTCATATTTTGGAATATCCAAAATGATCTCAACAGGTTGAACTCCTAGATTAGCAAATGTAAAAGAAAATTTAACAAAGATAAATGACAATCAAATTGCCCTGTTATTAAAAATATCAACAATAAAAGTTGGTTGGAGGACACTCATTAACAGAACGTGTGGAATTACTGCACTCTGCAATAGATCACATTTGGAATCATGTATTTATGCTGGGTAATGCACATAAAGAAAGATATTAACAAACTAAATTTGTTTAGGCAGGCATTTACTTAATAGATATCAACAGGATTCTCTTTCATTTATAATGCTAGGAATTGGAAATTGTTATAAAAAATATATAGATACACACTTAATGCTTTCATGAATCATCACTTCTATATAATATAAAATTCATAAATATGGTGTTTTTACCATATTGTAAATATTTATATTTATTGGCTAGTGTGTGGGGACACTAGCCAATAAATATATAAAAAATACAATGTATACATATGTATGCAAAATTGTTTGCATGTATGTTGCCACATTTTAAAAAAAAGTTGACTAAAAATGATCATGAAATTCAAGGATATACATAAGAAGGTATGATTATAAGCTACACAGCATGTAATAAATTTGCTTTTTGAGATTCTGTGTATGTGGTGGGAAATGTTAAAGAAAAGCATTTTCCAGAGCTGCAAAGTATAAAGTGTAATAAGAGGCCTGTGAGAAACATTTAACAGATACTCGGTTGCCATGGATAGAGAAAACGAGGGGTGGTTTCTAATGAGATCCCCAAAATTGCTACTGATTGAGATATGGGTAACACTTCTCACATGGGCAACTCTACACAACATGGGCAGAGTGAATAAAACAAGAATTTGTTTTCATAAAGAACAGTAGTTGCTTTAAAGAGTGATCACAGAGGATCTTATCTCAAAATTTGACATGTTAGACCCAGAAATGAGCTATCAGATACAATTTCAGACACAGAAAATGGCATATTTGAAAGCACTGAGTAGGGAAAGTGGACAAAATTAAGTTAAAACCAATACATATTCTTCCTTTTGTCCTAAAATTCTCAATATGTTTTATAAACAACTATTCCAGTTGGAAAATTTCCTTCAAATTCCAGAAAGTTGCACGTTTATTGAACTGCTTAGAAGAATGTCAAACTGTGATTAGTAACAGTCTAGATGTCATGTGACTTGAAGGTAGAAATTCCAGACCATATTTTCAAACTTAGGCAGAACATGACCAGCACATTTTCTTTCAACTTGACAATGTATTTTCTTTAAAGCTATAGTTTCCACTCCATCTCTCTCTCTCTTTATTTTTTTTTTCCTTAACAATTTATCTCTCAAAGACCCAGAAAATTTGACCCACAGAGTTCCCTACAATCTGGATTTGGTTGACTGTATATTGTGCTGTGTTCCAACATCTTCTTCTTAACTCTGTATTTAGTGTAAATGGACTGGTGGAGTCTCGATCAGACTTGAGTTCTATCCCTACGATAAACTTTTAGATAGCTTTGTTCTGTTATCGTAGTACCTGCTTTCTCTTTTGTGTTGTCAGCAGCCATTGACATTGAATGTCTAGATTTAAATTTTGTAATTTGGCTTTTATTTTAACAGAGATAATTTTATAAGGTAATCATTTTATTTACACAATATTTGGTTACTCAGTTGTGCAGTTCATGTAGAAAAGAAAGATAAATGCTTGACTTCTTTCATTACATATCCCGTTTTCAAGATAATAAGTTGGTTCCTCATCATCTTTCAAAATTACCAATTAGTTTTTTTTAATGTTTTTATAAACTCATGAGTTTAAATATATTTGATGAGTTTCAATCCACTGACATTGTTATCCTTATTGGAGCTTAAAATTTCCTATTTGAAGTCAGTGGTGAGCTTTTCATGTTTGCCTCTGAGTCTATTAATATGACACTAGTAGTCTCATTTGTGATGTATAAAGATGTTCCAGTTTTAGTGTGTAATTTTTCTTCAGACTTAAAATCAGTCATCTTTTCTGCAAAAGTGCCAACATTTTTAATAATAGATAGTATTTTAGGACCAAAATCTGGGTGCTAGAGATACTCACTGATATTGAGTTACTTATTGTTTATAGATATATGATGTACACTGAGTTCATACATAATTTCCAATTTAAATTCATAAATATGGTGTTTTTACCATATTGTAATTTCTTCTCTATTACATTCTTATCTCCTTGACTCCAAATGGAGAATCCAGGTCCTCAAGGGTATAAAGAATAAAAAAAAGTACTCATTTGTGATGACCAAAAACAATTAAATATTTTCATGCATACTGTCTCCAGTGTCCCTTTTTAGAGTTTCTCTGGGTCCATACTGTCAGATCACATAACTATTACACAGGCTAGTATCTTCCTTTAATCCTCAATAGCAATTCTATAAAAACTTATATATTTAATTATCTTTACTAGTCTTAATATACATGTCTCTCTAGTCATTTTGGTTGTCTGACATCATTCACTAGTAGATTTAAGAATAACTTAGGTTTTTGTTGAACTATTGCATGCTGACCACATTTTATTTATGCTCTTCATTCAGCTTTGCTAAATATAAACTCTTTGGTTCACATTATTTTCCTTTTCCTAAAAAATTTACTCCATTATCTTCTGGGATAAAGTGTTGCTGTCAAGAAGTCAGATAAAAGTCTAATTTTATATTGTGTGCTATTTTGGCTCATTGTTTAAATGATTTGTTTTTCTTTCACATAACTTTACTAGAATATGTTTTGGTGTTGATTTTCCTGATTTGACATATACTTTTGAAATGTAGTACTCTCTCTGTCTCTGTCTCTCTTTCTCTCTTTTTCCCTAATTTTAAGAAAGTTTTCTTTATGGTAGCATTTAGTATTTCTTCTATTCTCTCGCTTTGTTTTTATTCTTCAGGGACTTCTATTGTTTGTAAGTTGGATCTTCTTTACTTATTTTTAATATTCTTTCTCTCTTGAATCCTTTTAGTTCTTTTTTATTTTGTTATAAAGTTTTATGCTTTTCAGCATTTCTTTCTTTTGAATCATTATTTGCTGTGTTCATTAGTTCTTAATTTTATTCATGTTTTGTGTTTAATTCTGAAAAAGGTTTTATTTTTATTTCTTTTTTGACTATTTTCAAGTATTTTATTAGTTTTTTAAAATTATGTTTTATATTGTTTCACTCTGGCATCATTTTCTAATGTCTTCTAGCTTGCTTTGATATTGTGTATTACAGCTTTGATTTTGTGAGCATGTCTATGTAGTGTGCTTTCATGATTTCCAGGGATGTTACTTTGCTTTTTATTCTTTTTACATTTTGTAGTAGCATTGCATCAGATTTTGGCTTTATAAATTTCCATTGCTTATTTTTATATAAATTTAGCTTTTAACTTTTAGAAGAAATTATATTTTCTAAAGTTATATATTTCTAATTTTTTTCCTTTTCTGTTGTTTTCATGGTGTACTCTAAAATATAATGGCTTGATTTTCTGAGATTCCTTGGCATTGTTTTCCAATTCCACTTGCATTTTAATCATATCTATTCTTCAACTATTTTTATTTTATTCTTCTCAATTCTTCTTCCATTTACAGCACTGTTTCCAGTGTTAGGTTCTCTTTTAAAATAGCTCCCCAGATAGTCCATTTCTAGAATTCATAGGGAATAGACAATTTCAGCCCCTAAAATTCCTGACAATGACTCCTTGTATTAACTAATTTTTTGAGTGAACAAAGACCTCCTTAGATTCAGCTGTTGTCAAGTACCCTTCCGTGATTTCCACTGATTATATAAGAGTTTTGCAACTGTTGGTGTTTTTGTTGTTGTTGTTTGTTTTCTTTTTGTTTTTGCACTTGCTTACTGCAATTTTTTTTTTTCTTTTTTTAACAGATATTTCCAAAGGTTTCTGGTTTTTCTATCTAGTTGATCTCCTTTGTTTTATGTGGGGAATTTGGAAAATCCAAAGTATATGCTGCCACCAATTCTGCCAAGTTCAGAGCTCACCAGAACTTGTTTTAATTATTAAATTGGAAGTTTTGGCCCTAAGATATAAAAATTATTTTGCTATCTTTGATGTCTTTATTAATTGTCAGAGACCAATTCTGGGCCTTCTATTTCAGAAAAATTGTTTTATTCGGGAGCAACAGATATCCTTTCTCTGTTAAGCAAGATGATTTTGTACTATTACACACCAAACAATGACTTTGATGTTTGCCAAATGGCAAGTCCTGAATCTCTGCCACACAACAATCTTCTAATTCCAATTTAGAAATATTCTATTAGTTATTATCATAATCTCAAATCCTAACTGAAAATCTTACTGTAGGTTACTAATCTCTACTACAATAAAACCAATAAATTACATAATAAGCCAATTATCAGATTTAGGTGGACACTTATCATCTGAAAACAAGCAAGTCCAAACGTCTCCAAATCTACAGCCACGCAAAGAGCCCAAATATTGTTTGGACCACAGCAATGTATGATTTGTTGTTGCCATTAGTTATCGTGCTGTGCAGGAATATGATGGGATTTGGGGCCACATATAGAGTGATGTGGATATTAGATGAGTTCTTTTTGGTTAGCAGGCCAGGCCTTTGAAGGAACGGAAATAGCCAGTGCCCAGAAAATGTCCTGGTCCCCAGTCAACATGTCCAGTTTCTTCCTAAACATAAGTTTCAAGTTTAATATGACATCACAGTGAGGACTAAAATAGATGACATTTTCTATATTAGAAATCTTCTGCTTAACAATAAACTCTCCCAGATCTAAGTTGTAAGGGCAGGGGTTGCAATTCCGATGCCCGCAGAAGCAAAATGCACAGGGAACATCAACAAATCAAGTGAATCAAGTGAGCAAGGATAAGAACATTTCCTATTTTCAGCCCAGACACACTTTACGTATTAAAGACAAAAAAAGTTATTTCCTTCTATATACTAGTATGTACTCTCATATTTTCTAAAATGACAAAGTCCTCTCTATCATTTACTTAGCTTTTTTTCATAGAGACAGAGTTAATGTTTATCTTTACTCCTAACTCTATCACGCAGAAAACAGCACAAGTATGACAGCAGCAACACCAACAAATGCCACTTGACAGTTGGCCTAATTATGTCATAAATGAGAGGGAGTTTTATGGATATTTTAGAACTGCAAAGTGCAGGTTCATTCAAAGGGAGTATTTCCACTCAGCTCCAGGTGATTTTTGTCAAAAATTAATATAGGACTAATAATGGTAGATCCTCCACTTTTTAAAAAGAAGCAGGAAATCCAGATTATTGTGTAAAATGTTTCAGGATTTAAACGTTGACAACTAATTCAATTAATTTTTAAACACTGTGTAGGCAAATATGTTATGGGCCAAACAAAACACATCTGCAGGCAATGAAATACAGTGCATTACTTCTGCTTAGGAAGCCCAAACAATTTCTTTCTCCTGTATTTTCACTCTTTGGTTTCAAGAACAAGCTGAAGGAGTATCTTTTTTTAAATGCAGTCTTTCTTGAATTCCCTCCAGATGGTACATGTTTTACTCCTTTGTGCCCCCACTATGCCATGTACGGACTTCTGTCACAGGATCTGTAAAATTCTAGCATGTATTTGTTTGCCTGTCAATTTCCCATGTTAAATTGTGAATTCCTCCGGAGAAGAAATTGTAGTGGGTTGACCAGTGGCCCTCAAAAGTATGCCATGCCCTACATCCCAGGTCTTTTGAATGTGGCTCTCTTTGGAAAAGGGATCTTTGCAGATGTAATTAAGTCGGGGATATCAAAACAACATCATCCTGGATTATGAGTTATCTGATTACCAGATTATCTGAAAATCTTGCTGTAGGTTACCAATCTCTACTATAATAAAACCAATAAATTACATAATAAGCCAATTATCAGTTTTAGATGGACATTTGTCATCTGAAAACAAGTAAGTCCAAACGTCTCCAAATCTACAGTCATTCGAAGAGCCCAAATATTATTTGAGCTACAGCAATGTATGATTTCGTGTTGCCATTATTTATCATGCTGTGTAAGAATATTATGGGATTTGGGGCCACATATAGAGTGATGTGGATATCAAATGAGTTCTTTTTGGTTAGCAGGCCAGGCCTTTGAAGGAACGGAAATAGCCAGTGCCCAGAAAATGTCCTGGCCCCTAGTCAACATGTCCAGTTTCTTCCTAAACATAAGTTTCAAGTTTAATATGACATCATAGTGAGGACTAAAATAGATCACACTTTCTATATTAGAAATCTTCTGCTTAACAATAAAGCCTCCCAGATCTAAGTTGTAAGGGCAGGGATTGTAAGGGCCCTAAATCCAATGATACATGTCCTTAAAACAGACAAAGGAGAAAAGCACAGACACAGAATAAGAGCATGTGAAGACAGAGGCAGAGATTAGCGTGATACAACTAAAGGCCAAGGAATTCTGGGAGCCATATTCAGAATCTCAAAGAGGCAAGGAGGAATCTTTCCCCCATAACCTTCAGAGTGGCCATGGTACTACTGATAACTTGATTTCTGTTTCTGTCCTGAAGAACTGTGATAGAATAAAATTTATGTCATGTTAAGCCACCACATTTGTGGTGATTTGTTATAGCAGCCCTAGGAACTAAGCAAAGAGAGACTATGCTTATATAACTTTTTACCCCAAATACCTAGCATAAAGTCAGCATGTGGAAGACAAGCGTAAACTAGATGATAATATTTTGGAATCAAAAGTATAAATTCTCACTTTTTATGAGTTTATGAGTTTCCCTGCACACTTCATGCACTATATCAGAATTATTTTACTCCATGCCTCATAAATAAGGCTCTTGAATGGACTTATTAAGGCTCAGTATTCAAACCAGTAGCAGTTTATTAGTGGTAGGAATCTTTATGTCCTGTTCCTCTCAGCAGAAGTATATAAAGTATGCATCTCTATAGATAAACAAAGAAGCAATTACTTTCTCTACATCAGATGTGCTGTGCTATCTCAAATGCAGCATGAAACATCATCTCTTTCTTAAGGAAAAATGATTCATTGTCACTAAAGGCAGAGTTGTTTAGAAAGAGGGGGCTCTGATAACAGAAATACTTGAATTTGAACCATGTGCTACTCGTTCCTAGCTGTTAGACATTGGGTAAGTTATGTAAACTCATTGAGGGTGTGATGGTAAGATTAGGAAATAAACATGGTAAATATTAAAATAACATGAAAAGTTAAAGTTCTTACTGAGTATACGGAATTAGAAGGAGCCAAAAAATGCTACCTGCTTTCTGTAGATTTCTAGTATGCCGTATTCTGTTGCTTGTGTAATTAAAATTTGGGAAAATGGATACACTTAGCATACTGGTTTGAATTTAAGGGTATTAAGCTGGATTTCCTATTGTTAAAATGTAATCCAGATTTCTCTTTGATAATTCCTAAAAAGCTGGTCAGGGTGTGGGACTCAGTACCATCAGGATCATTAAAACTTGGAATTGTTATTTCCTTTACTAAAAAAAGGGGAAAAATCAACTTCCGCCTTGGGTGTACATTAAATACCCTTCTTCTTGTTGATTATTAGTTGATGATAATTATCAATATTATAATCCATAACAAGAAGTTCACAAAGATAAAATTGTGTACCCACAACTAGAATCACTTCAATGCCAAGGCTTCTGGTGAGAAAGATATCCTCCTGCCAACTGTGTTTAGCTTATCAACCTGGATTATCAGTTGGCAAAACACATTCAGCCAGTGCTAGAGTTGTTGGTACTTATGTCAACCAGCCTGTAAATCTTCCTAAAAGGAGAAATATACCCACCATAAGACCTGTTGTGGGACAATGGCTTTTACTTCATTCCCTGTGAGCCAGCCCAAAGACTTAAGCAAGGAGCAAGCAACTGAACTAAAGGAAGCATCTTTAGGCTTATCGGTATCCAAACATATCCAAATAGTAACTGAAGTTATATAAACATTTTGCATAAATTGGTTGTTCTTAGTTGGGTGTTATTTCAAACCCCAGATGACATTTTGCAATGTTTGAAGACATCTTCGGTTGTCACAACTGGGAAAGCAAGGATAATTCTGGCATCTGGTGGGTAGAGGGGCCAGGCATACTGCTAAACATCCTACAATGCAGAGGACAACCTCCAGAACAATGAATTATATGGCCCAAAATGTGTGTAGTGCTATGATTGAGAAACCATAGAATAGACAAACATGAAATAAAGGTCTATGAAGAAAAGCTCATTTAAATTTAGGGCTGTCATCCTCTCCAAAGCAATTTATAGATTCAATGCTATTCCTACCAAATTACCAATGATATTCTTCACAGAACTAGAAAAAAAAAAAAAAAGCTATTTAAAAATTCGTGTAGAACCACAGAAGAGTCCGAATAGCCAAGGCAATTCTAAGCAAACAGAACAAAGCTGGAGGCATCACATTACTCAACTTCAAACTATGATACAGGGCTACAGTAACCAAAACATAATGGTACTGGTACAAAAACAGACACATAGCCCAGTGGAACAGAATAGAGGCCTAGAGGCCAAGAAATAGGGCCACACACCTAAAACCAACAGATATTTGACAAAGCTGACAAAAACAAGCAATAGGAAAAGGACTCCATAGTCAATAGATAGTGCTGGGATAAGCCACATGCTGAAGATTCAAACTGAACCTTTTCCTTACACCATATAAAAATTGTCAACTCGAGATGGGTTAAAGATTTAAATGAAAAACCTAAAACTGCAAAAGCCCTGAAAGACAACCTAAGAAATACCATTCTGGACATATGCAAGGGTGAAGATGTCATGAAGAAGATGCCAAAAGCAAGTGCAACAAAAGCAAAAATTGACAAATGTTATCTAATTAAACTAAAGAGTTTCTGCACAGCAAAAGAAACTATAAGCAGCATAAACAGATAATCTACAGAATGAGAGAAAATTTTGCAAACATCTGACAAATGTCTAATAGACAGTATCTATAGGAAGTTAAATGAATTTACAAGAAAACAACCCCACAAAAAAGTGGGAAGAGGACATGAACAGACATTTTTTTCAGAAGAAGGCATACATGTGGCCAACAAGCATATAAAAAACAAACAAACAAACAACAACAACAACAAAAAAAAACAAAAAAAACCTCACCATCACTGATCTTTAGATAAATGAAAATCAAAACCAGAATGAGATACCATCTAACACCAGTCAGAATGGCTACTATTAAGAAGTGAAAAAATAATAGATGCTGGTGAGGTCGCAGAGAAAAAGAAATGCTTATACACAGTTTGTGGGAGTGTAACTTAGTTTAGTCATTGTGGAAAGCAGTGTAGGTGGTTCCTATACGAGCTAAAAACAGAACTACCATTCAACTCAGCAATCCAATCCCATTACTGGGTGTATTAGTCCATTTTCGTACTGCTATAAAGATACTACCTGAGACTGGGTAATTTGTAAACAAAAGAGGTTTAACTGACTCACAGCTCTGCATGGCTGGAGAAGCCTCAGGAAACTTACAATCATGGCGGAAGGTCTGACAATTACATGTGTCAGACAAGAGCAAGAGAGAGCAAGGAAGTTTAAAACCATTAGATTTCATGAGAACTCCCTCACTCTCACAGCATGGAGGAAACCACTCCTGTGAGCCAATCACCGCCTACCAAGTCACTCCCTTGATGCATGGAGATTACAATTTGAGATGAGACTTGGATGGGAACACAGAGTCAAACCATATCACTGGGTATAACCAAAGGAATATAAATCAATCTGTCATAAAGATACATGCACATGTATGTTTGTCGCAGCACTATTCACAACAGCAAAGATATGGTATCAACTTAAATGTTCATCAATGGTTTCCTAAATAAAGAACATGTGGTACATATACACCATAGAGTACTGTGTAGCCATAAAAAAGAACAAGATAATGTCCTTTTCAGTAACACGGCTGAAGCTAGAGACCATTATCCTCAGCAAACTAATGAAGGAACAGAAACCAAATACCACCTTCTCACTTGTAAATGGGAGCTAAATGAGGAGAACACATGGACATACAGAGGGGACACACACAGACACTGGAGCCTACTGGAAGGTGAAGGGTAGGAGAAGGTGGGAAAGGATCAGGAAAAATAACTAATGTGTACTAGGTTTAATACTTGGATGATGAAATAACTCTACAACAAACCCCCACGACAAGAGTTTACCTATATAACAAACCTGCACATGTACTCTGAACTTAAAGTTTAAAAAATAAATAGAAAAATTAATAGATTTGGCACTGAAGTAGTTGTTATGGAGCATACTCATCAGCCAAAAGGAAACTTTAGAGTAAAAGAGAAAAGTTTTGTGAAGACAAGTAGATGTATACATTCAAAATATGTGTAAGGATTTGGAATGATCAATGGAAGACTTGTTTTAAATTTCAGATCTGATGCTCCTA
The DNA here is from genome assembly GCF_001698545.2 of Rhinopithecus bieti. Taxonomy (NCBI): domain Eukaryota; kingdom Metazoa; phylum Chordata; class Mammalia; order Primates; family Cercopithecidae; genus Rhinopithecus; species Rhinopithecus bieti. Next base: position 6,291,195 of record NW_016804139.1, read on the forward strand.
TGCAAAATGTTTCCAACACAAAAGTGATGACAATGTGAGGTAACGTAGATTTTGATTGGTTAGAGTTTGTCATTTCACAATAGATATACGCTTGAAAACACTAGTTATATATGGTAAATACATAAAATTTTATCTATCAATTTTAAGTATAATTTAAAATAAAACCAAAACAAAGACAAATCTAATGCCCTATATTTATACTTTTAATTTTAGGTTCTCAGACACGTTCTTGTGTCTTTGTTTCCAGATTTGCTCTACCTACTTTACAAGCCAGGTAGATAATATAAACTGCTATTTAGAAAAAAAAAAAAAAAAAGAAAAGAAAAGAATGCCCATGTATTTTCAAGCCAAGGAACAATGACATACTGTGTTTTTCTATTATTATTTTGACCATAAATGGTCAACTTGATCTCAAGAAATATCAAATTAATCACTATCAAATTGGTTGGTCCCAAACCATAAACTTGCATTCATCTCTTTTGACCCACTTACATGACTCACTGAGCAGTGAGTTATGCCATTTCCTAATAGGACACCCAATACCAAAATAAGATCACTGCAATTGAATGTTTATTTTCAAATATAGGGTCTACATGCATCCACATGATTGAAACTTTTCACAATACTATTGCAATCAATAAAAGGTATTTTCCTCTAAGGTTGTTTTTTGGTATCAAGCTCATGACCCAACTAAAATTCCAAATTCAAAAACAAAACAAAATAAAACAAAAAACAAGAAAATATGCATTGTTCCCCAGTGTGTATCTCAGTGTTTCGTGGAGTTAGAGGAGTGGGCTATCTGTCAGAGCCAAGAAACTTTCCTCCTGAACTGTCAGCTAGAATGAAAAAAATCACCTGGATTTATCATAAATATATTTAAATGCCTCCATGATTGTTTCCTGCTACTGGTGGGATACAGACCATTGATAAACAAAAGAAATTTGCAATCCAGAATGTATTTCATAAAAAAAAAAGACACATTCTTTACATGTGGTCTACTAAAAACATAAAGTATTCATACTAAATGGACATTTCTGAATAATTCTTGAAACCCTAAACTCTAGTATCTGTCTTTCTCTAAATGAAATGTGCAAATTATTTTCACTTGGGAATATTGGGGGCATAGATAATGCTTGATATGCAAATTTTTAAATGATGGTCTTGTAAAAGTTTCTGTGCTTATCTGAAATTTGTAAAAAATGTTTTTTAGAGTCTCACAAGTTTACGTTCTTATTCATATAAAATGGAACCACATAAATATTTGTCTTTTGTGAGTGACTTGTTTCACTTAGCATAACATCTTAAGGCACATCTATTTTGTGGCATCCATTAGTATTCCCTTCCTTTTTGAGCTTGAATATTTCATTGTACATATATACTACATATGCTTATCCATTCACCATTCAATGGGCATTTGGATTTTTTCTCTCATTCAGCTATTATGAATAATGTTTCTATGAACACCCAGTGTACAAATATTTGAGTCTCTTCTTTGAACTCCTTTGGGTTTATACCCTGAAGGGGAAATGCTGGATTGCATGACAGTTTCATATATAAGTTTTTGAGAATATATTATTATGTATAAAATACATAATACACACACATATTTGTACACATTTATGGGGTACAAGTGACATTTTATTACATGCATAGCCTGTGCAATGATGAAGTCAGGGTAGTTGAGGTGTCCTTCCTTGAGTATTTGTCACTTCTATGCATTGGAATCATTTCTAGTCCTCTGTCCTAGCTATTTTGCAATATACAATACACTGTTGTAAGGTATAGTGACCCTACTCCCACATATGAATGAGAGCTGACAATATTTGCCCTTCTGTGCCTGGCTTACTTCACTTAACACAATGACCACCAGTTCCATTAATTTTGCTGCAAATAACATGATTTCATTATTCACTAAGGCCAAATAGTATTTCATTGGGCATATACATTCAACACTTTATTTATCCATTCACCTGTTAATGAACTTTACATTGCTTCTATATCTTTGCAATTGTGAATAATGCTGTAATAAATGCAGTGCAGGTATGCCTTTGAAATACTATTTATTTTCCTTTGGATAAATATCCATGTATTAGTCTGTTTTTATGCTACTGATCAAGACTGGATCCAAAACTGGAAAGGAAAAGAGGTTTAATGGACTTATAGTTCCACATGGCTGGGGAGGCCCCACAATCATGGTGGAAGGCAAGGAGGAGCAAGTCACATCTTACACAGACAGCAGGCAAAAACAATTTCTGCAGGGGAACTACCATTTTTAAAACCATCAAATTTTGTAAGACTTATTCACTATCATGAGAACAGTATGCGAAAGACTCACCCCTATAATTCAGTGATCTCCCATTGGGTCCCTCCCACCACTTGTGGGAATTATGGAAGCTACAAGATGAGATTTGGATGGGGCAGAGGCAAATTGTATTAACCCCGTAGTGGATTGCTGGATCACATGAAAGCTCTGTTTCGTTATTTTAGAGAAATCTTTATACTGTTTTCCATAGTGGATGGCCTGATTGACATTCCCACCATCAATAATTCCTTCTTTTGCACATCTTCCCCAGTATTTTTTTCCTTTTAATAATAACCATTATAACTGGGTAAGATAATGTCTCTTTGAGGTTTTGATTTGTATTAATCTGATGATTAGTGATGCTGAACATTTGGTCTTATATCTGTTGGTCATTTGTATGAGTTGTATTTAATTATTTACGTATTTGTTTGTTTTTAATTTTTATAGATTCAAGGAGTACACGTACAGGTTTGTTACATGGACAGACTGTGTAGTAGTGGGGCTTGGGCATCTAGTGTTCCCACCAACTCAATAGTGAACATTATACCCAACAGCTAATTTTTCAATTCTCACCCCCCTCCCACTCTTCAGTTTTGTAGTCCCCAGTGTCTAATATGCCCCTCTGTATGTCCATATGGTGCACCCATTTTTGAGCTCCCTCTTATAAGTGAGAACATGTGGTATTTGATTTTTTGCTTCTGAATTATCTCACTTAGGATAACAGCCTCCAGTTCCATGTTGCTGCAAAAGACATGATTTTATTCTTCATAATGATCGTATGGTGTTCTGTATATGTACATTTTCTTCATCCAGTTTCAGTCATCCATTGATGGACAATTCAGTTGATTCTATGATTTTGCTATTGTAAATGGTGCTGCAATAAACATGCAAGTACAGGTGTGTTTTTGAGGTAATAATTCATTTTTCTTTCTTTCTTTTTTTTTTTTTTTTTTTTTTTTTTTTTTTTTTTTTTGAGACGGAGTCTCACTCTGTCGCCCAGGCTGGAGTACAGTGCCCGGATCTCAGCTCACTGCAAGCTCCGCCTCCCGGGTTCCCGCCATTCTCCTGCCTCAGCCTCCCGAGTAGCTGGGGCTATAGGCGCCCGCCACCTCGCCCGGCTAGTTTTTTTGTATTTTTTTAGTAGAGACGGGGTTTCACCGTGTTAGCCAGGATGGTCTCGATCTCCTGACCTCGTGATCCGCCCGTCTCGGCCTCCCAAAGTACTGGGATTACAGGCTTGAGCCACCGCGCCCGGCCTATTTTTCTTTCTATATATATCCTATAGTGGGGTTGTTGCATAAAATGGTATTTCTGTTTTCAGTTGATTGAAATATCTTCATACTGTCCTCCATAGAGTTTGTACTAATTTACATTCCCACCATCAGAATGTAAGTGTTTCCTTTTTCCTTCATCCTTGTCCATATTATTTTTTCATTTTTTGTAACACCCTTTCTGACTGGGTGAGATGCTAACTTATGGTGGTTTTAATTAGCATTCCTCTGATGTTGGACATTGTGTAGTATGTTTGTTGGCTGTTGATATGTCTTTTTCTTGAGAAAAGTCTGTTCATATCATTTGCCCATTTTGTAATGAGGTTATTTGTTATATTTTTGGGTTGTTTGAGTTTCTTCTAGGTTCTAGATATTAGCCCTCTGTTGGATGCACAGTTTGCAAATATTTTTCCCATTCTGTAGGTTATATGTTTACTCTGCTGATTATTATTACTATTGCTGCGAAGTTTTTCAGTTTGATTGAATTTCTGTGTCTATTTTGTGTACGTTGCATCTGCTTTTGAGATCTTAGTCATAAATTCTTTGCCTAAGACACTATCCTGAAGACTTTTTCCTAGGTTATCTTCTATAATTTTTATAGTGCCAGGTCTTACATTTAAGTCTTTATTCCATCATGAATCACTTTTTTGTAACTGGTGAGAGCTACGGGTTTAGCTTCATTATTTTGAATATGGCTAGCGAATTTTCCCAGTGTCATTCATTGAATAGGAGGATATCCTTTCCTTATTGTATATTTTGTCAGCTTTGCTGAAGATCAGTTGCTTGTAGGTAAATAACTTATTTCTGGGTTTTCTATTCTATTTCACTCATCTATGTGCCTATTTTTATGCTAGTATTATACTGTTTTGGTTAATATATCCCTGGATTATAATTTGAAGTTGGAAAATGTGATGCATACAGCTTTGTTATTTTTGCTTAGGATTGATTTGGCTATTCAGGCACTTTTGATTTCATGTAAATTTTAAAATTGTTATTTTCGAATTCTGTGAAAAATTATGTTGATTTTTTATAGGAATTGTACTGAATCTATAGACTGCTTTGAGCAGTATTAATATTCTAATGCTATTAATTATTCCATTCCATGAGCTTGAGATATTTATCTGTTTGTGTTACCTGTATTTTCTTTAATTGGTGTTTTGTAGTATTTGTGTAGAGATTTCCTTCACCAATCTCTTTAGTTAAATGTATCTCTACATATCTGTGTGTTTGTGTGTGGCTATTGTAAAAGGGATTGAGTTCTTGATTTGACTTTTAGCTTGAATGTTATTGGTGTATATAAATGTTACTAATATTTTAAGGTTGACTTTGTATCTGAAACTTTACTGAAGTGATTTATCAATTATAGTATCTTGGAGAAGTGTTTAGGATTTTCTGTGTATAAGATCATGTTGTCATTGAACAGAGGAAATTTGAGTTTCTCTTTTCCAGTTTGAATGACTTTTGTTTCTTTTGTCTAATTGCTCCGGCTAGGACTTCCAGTGATATGTTAAATATGACTTCCAGTAATATGGTGAAAATAGGCATCCTTGTCTTGTTCTAGTTCTTAGTAGAAATGATCCAAATTTTTGTCAGTTAAGTATGATGTTGGCCATGGGTTTGTCGTATTTGGCTTTTATAATTGCAAGGTATGTATTTTCAATGCCTAAATTGTTGAGTGTTTTTATCAAATGCTTTCTCTGCAACTATTGAGATAATTATATGTTTTTTGTTTTCAGTTCTGCTTATGTAGTGAATTGAATTTATTGATTTGCATATGTTGAGCCATAGTTGAGCCCCTGTGAGGGCGAGGGATGGGGAATACACATTGTGATGTATTACCTTTTTTTTTTTTTTTTTAAGACAGACTCTTCCTCTGTCGCCCAGGCTGGAGTGCAGTGGTGCAATCTTGGCTCACTGCAACCTCTGCCTCCTGGGTTCAAGCCATTCTCCTGCCTCAGTCACCCAAGTAGTTGGGATTACCTGTGCCTGCCACCATGCCCGGCTAATTTTTGTATTTCTAGTAGAGACAGGGTTTCATCATGTTGGCCAGGCTTATCTTGAACTCCTGAACTCAAGTGATCCACTTGCCTCGGCCTCCCAAAGTGCTGGGATTACAGGCGTGAGCCACCACGCTTGCCCTGCATTATCTTTTTGATTTGCTGTTAGATTCAGTTTGCTGATATTTTGTGGAGGATATTCGTATCTATGTTCATCAGGGTTATTGGCCTATAGTTTTCTTTTGTTGTTGTGTCCTCGTCTGGTTTTGGTATTAGGGTAATGCTGGCAGCATAGAAATAGAGGGAATTTCCTTCTTTTCAATATTTTGGTAATGTTTGATAACAATTAGTATTAGAGTTTCTTTAGCAGTTTGTTAGAATTTGACAGTGAAGCCATTTTGCCTTGACTTTTCTTTGTTGGGAAATCTTTTATTACTGAGTGCACCTCATTGCTTATTATTGATCTATTGAGATTTTCTCTTCTTAATTCTAACATGGTAGGTTGTATGTATTGATGAATTTATCCATTTCCTCTAGGTTCTCGTTGGTTACCATATAGGTGTTCATAGTAGCCTCTAATAATCTTTTGTTTTTCAGTAGTATCAATTGTAATGTCTCCTTTTTCATTTCTGATTTTGTGTATTTGGGCTGTCTCCCTCTTTTTGATTTGCTTAGTCCAGTTAATAATTTGTTGATTTTGTCTGTCTTTTCAGAAAACAAAGTTTTTATTTCATTTATTCTTTGTATTTTATATGTATGTACATAGATACACAATGAACATACATACTATATATATAAAATGAAATACAAATATTGGTTTTTTTTCTGATCTCCAGTACTTTCATTCTGCTATGAAATTTATTCTTTCTTTCTTTCCACTAGTTTTCTGCCTGTTTTCTTCTTGCTTTTCTTTTTGAGGTGCATTGTTATATTCTTTATTTAAAATACGTATACTTTACTGGGATAGGCATTTATTGCTATACAGTTTCTTATCAGTACTACTTTTGCCATATTCCACAGGTTTTGATAAGATTTTTTAAAATTTTAATTTGTTTCAAGAAATATTTTGATTTTCATCTTAATTTCTTCCTTGACCCAATGGTAATTCAGGAGCATGCTATTTAATTTCCATGTATTTGTACAATTTACGAAGTTTTAAAAAAATTTCTGATTTCTAGTTTTATTTTATTATGGTCAGAGTACAAACTTGATATAACCTGATTTTTAAAAAATTGTTGACACGTGTTTTGTGGTCTGATATATGGCCTTTCCTAAAGAGTATTTCATATGCTAATGAGGATAATGTGTATTCTGTAGCTATAGGATGAAATATTCTGCATATGTCTGCTCTGTCCATTTGTTCTAAATTGGAGTTTAACTCCAATACTTCTTTCTAAAGCTTCTGTCTGGATGATCCGTTTAATATTGGCAGTGTGGTTTTAAAGTCCCAACTACTATCGTATTGGCATAAGATTTGCTTTATATTTTTGGTTACTGCAGGGTTGGGTGTGTATATGCTTAGCATTTTTCTAAATTCTTTTATTTGATACCTTTATTATTATATATTAAACTTCTTCATCTCTTTTTATTATTTTTGACTTAAAGTCTGCTTTACCTGATATAAGTATAGGTACTTAGGCTTGCTTTGGTTTCCATTTGCATAGAATATATTTTCTATTCCTTTACTTTCACTGTACATGTGTCTTTATTGGTGAGATGAGTTTTCTTATAGGCAACATATAGCAGAGTTGTTTTTGTTTACTCATTTATTGGCATATAGCCAGTTAATTTATATCTTTTATAAAATTTACATATAAAATTTACATATTTTATAAAACATATATTTTATAAAATTCCATGTAAATGGAATTTTAACCATTTACATTCAATGTAAGAGCTTATACTGACATGCAAGAGCTTATTTTTGTCATTGTATTAAATTATTTCTGATTGTTTTCTATCGTTTGTTATTCTTTGTTAATTTCCTACTGTCTTATTTTTTATTATTGTCATTTGGTGGTTTTTCTGTATTGGTAACATTTCTTTCTCTTCTTTATTTGTGTGATTGCTCTACTAGCAGGCTTTAGACTTTCATGTACTTTCATAAAGGTAGATATTGTCCTTTTACTTCCAGATGCAGGACTCTCATTTCTTGTAGGACCAGTCTTTATGTATGAATGATAAGTTTTCTGGATATAGTATCCCTGGTTGGCAATATTTTTCTTTCAGTACTTTGAATATATCATTCCATGTTCTCTTGGCTTGTAAGGTTTCCGGTGAGAAACCCTCTGTTAGTCAAATGGGGGTTCCATTATAGATGACTAGACAGTTTTTCTTGCTGCTTTTGGAATTCTCTCCATCTTTGATTTTTTACAGTTTAACTACAATGTCTTATGGAGAATACTTTTTGGAATTGTACCTGTTTGGGGATCTCTGAACTTCCTGTAACTGTATTTCTAAATATCTTGCTAGACTTAAGAAGTTTCCAGCTATTATTTTGTTAAATAGCATTTCTATCCCTTTTTTTTTAACCTTGTGGGATACAGAAAATTCAAATATTTATTTGCTTTATGATGTCCCATATGTCAAATAAGCCTTTTAAACAAATTCTTCTGAAAATCTTTGTCTAAAATTCTTTCTTCTGCTTCATCTGTTACATTGTTGAAACTTTTGAGTACATTTTTTATTTCATTTAATAAATTCTTAGTTCAAGAATTTTTGTTTGAATCTTTTTTGTGGTATTTCTCTTTAGTAAGTTTGTCATTAGTATCCCAAGTTGTTTTTCTAATTTCTTTGTATTGCTTTTCTGCATTCTTTTATATGTCATTTGGCTTATTTAATATTATTAAAATACGTTTTTTTGTGATTTTTATAGTTTTTTATTCAAATATTTTANTGGGGATCTCTGAACTTCCTGTAACTGTATTTCTAAATATCTTGCTAGACTTAAGAAGTTTCCAGCTATTATTTTGTTAAATAGCATTTCTATCCCTTTTTTTTTAACCTTGTGGGATACAGAAAATTCAAATATTTATTTGCTTTATGATGTCCCATATGTCAAATAAGCCTTTTAAACAAATTCTTCTGAAAAATCTTTGTCTAAAATTCTTTCTTCTGCTTCATCTGTTACATTGTTGAAACTTTTGAGTACATTTTTTATTTCATTTAATAACTTCTTAGTTCAAGAATTGTTGTTTGAATCTTTTTTGTGGTATTTCTCTTTAGTAAGTTTGTCATTAGTATCCCAAGTTGTTTTCTAATTTCTTTGTATTGCTTTTCTGCATTCTTTTATATGTCATTTGGCTTATTTAATATTATTAAAATACGTTTTTTTGTGATTTTTATAGTTTTTTATTCAAATATTTTACTGAAGAATTATTGTTTTCTTTTGGAGGCATTATATTTCCTTGTTTTTTTTTTTTTTAATGATTCTTATGCTATTAAATTGCTATCTGTGCATCTGGTGTTACAGTCACTTTTCAAATTTTTTATTTTGCTATTGTAGGGAAAAACTTTTTCCTAAAGATATTATCTATGGTGTTGCTTGGGCAGGACATTTTGGTTTTAACTCAGGATGTTTGCAGTAGTGTAGTCTACATATGATTTCTTCAGCTATAATAAGTGTCAGCAGTGTCTGTGATTTCCTCAGTGGCTTAAGGTGCAGTTGTTAGTACAGGCTACGGTTAAGTTTTGCTGGTGACTTGGATGCTAGGTAGGACCGTCTTCAGGTTCTAGTCACAGCAGTGGTAAGCCAAATATTCCTTTCCTTGGGACCCAGGGCAGTGCATACTGGCATTAGTGTTAGTTAGTCCAGATAGACTGATTCTTGAACCTCCAGGTGGGTTGCTTGGTTGCTGGTAGTGACAGCAGTAAGCCATTGGGTGAGCAGGTTTTTGGGCTCCTGAGCCTGAAGTATGCTTTGGGCGATAGTAGTAGCAGTGGCAGGACAAACTTCAGGCTTCCAAGTTGTCCATCCTGGTACTGACAGTGACTGTGATTGGCTTGGCAGGCCAATCTCAGTTCCACAGGTAGCTTGTAGCAGCAGGTTTGGTGGGCCCAAACTCAGGCACCTAGGAGGAATTCTCAGGTGTCAATTGTCGTGGACTGGGCTAGGCAATTCTCTGGCCCCTAGAAGGTGTGCTCAGGCATTTGGGGGTTGGAGCCAGACCAGTCAGACGTGTTTTCAGGGCCTCTGGTGACGTGTGCAGGTGCTGCATGCAGTAGGTGCGAGTGGGAGGTGATACTAGACCTATGCTGTAATGATCAGGTCATGTTGGCAGTGGCTGCACTGCAGCCCTGCTCCAAGTGAGAGGGGTTGCTTTCAGTGGCAACAGCTGTATGCAAATGACTGGGAAGCACACACTTCTCTTGCATTTCCTCCCTGGCAATGGCAGCCCACAGCAGCAGTTGCTGTGGTCAAGGGAGCTTGCCCTACAAGTGTGCAAATATGCACTGAGGTGTCACTGCCGGGCATAGGAAGGTCTTTGCCAATGGCTTATGCTTCAACCCTGACAACAGCAGCTGTGGCAAGAAAATGTCAAAGTGACTCCAGAGATGTGGAGATACAGAAGCTACTGGCCCCCAGGTAGGATGGCGACTGATGGGGGCTTGACCCTCCAAATGGCATCTTGCTGTAGTTGCTTGGAGCACGAGAAGGGGGGGTGTATGGGACCCAGGATGATCTTCCTCTTTGGAGCAATATCTTCCCACAGTCCCCAGGAAGCTCCCTACATCAGTCTTAGGGTTCACATGAGTCTAAGGCTTTTCTCATGGCTGCAGACTTCCAGAAGTCTGCAGTGCGAATATGGTCTGCTGGGGGTCATTCACTTATGCTTTCACTGCATTTGGGAGACTCTCAAGGCTCTGAGCTGATCATGGCCAAGTAGTCTGGCTCATTTCCCTCTCCTTTCTTGCTTTAGGTATTTCCTCTCACTTCTCTGTTGAATTCCAATGTTCTTTCTTAAATAATCTATTCTAGTGTGGCTATCTACTTTCTATTTTAGTTCTTCCTTGTGAAGGGCGTGAGTAGCAGATGCCTTAAGTCAGCTCTCTTGAAGATCCCCTTGATTACATTTTCAATTGTTACTTGGATCACTCTTTTACTCATTACATTGAAACAACCATGGAGAAAAGTATAACTTTTGCACATTACAAAGAAATCCTCAGAATGTGGCTTACATAGTGTACTTTAAAAATACTTGGTGAATGAATGGGTCATTGTTCTTGTGGGCCAGCAGATTATGCAATGAATATAAGGGTAGAACACAGTGGTTCAAGTCCAAGCAGAAACATGACCCAGCTTGTCTGCCTGACTTCTGGGCACTTTAGTCACTTAAGTTCCTGAGGTTCATTGTTCTTTTATGTATAAAACGGAAGGGGAGAAACACCCTATTGTGATGAACAAATAAGTAAATTATATAATGACAATCTGAAATGCTATAAAGGTACTAACATATTATAGTCAATTTTTAACCATTATTCATTTGAAAACAGTTTTTTCCAGCATGTTTTCAATGCATATGTATTGTGGTGTGATATCACTTACATATTATTTTTAAGTATATTTTAGAATTGCTTCCTTGTAAAAATAATGAATTGTGGTTCTATTCATTTATACAACCAAGTACAGCAAAGTATTCTTAAGAAATCAAAATATTATTTTTTGGTTGCAAATTTTTCTGAACATCAGGGTCGAGGTTACACTAATTATGTGAAATGCTGTGAAAAATCTACATAATAATACAGTTTGAAATATATATGAGAAGATAAATAATTTAAAAAGATAATTTATTGCAACTGCATAAGTAGGATAAAATGCTTTCAAATCTGTACAACTTATCTCCTCATTGTTAGGTCTGGAAACACAGTCATGTGGAGATAACCATTTAAAAATATAAGCTAAAAGAAGAAACACAGATACTCTTTGGTCAGCTGATTTAATACCTGAAGAGGATAATATGTTGCATGCATTTTTCTATCTATATGTAGAATAGAGTCTATGAACCCTATCAATATATCCCAGACTTTAAACTTTTGAAACCAGTAGGCAATATCTTTCAGTATTTATGAGTGATTTTCTGCAAAAATCTAGCATTTTTCTAACATTGAAACCAATGACATCAAAGATTGACAACTCTGGGGAACACCTAATTACAACAATTATCCAAGGCCTAAATTTCCTTTTCCTTTTTTTTTTTTTAGATGAAGTTTCACTCTTGTTGGCCAGGCTGGAGTGCAATGGCACCATCTCGGCACACTACAACCTCTGCCTCCTGGGTTCAAATGATTCTCCTGCCTCAGCCTCCCAAGTAGCTAGGATTACAGGCATGCACCACCACACCTAGTTATTTTGTATTTAGCAGAGACGGGGTTTCCCCTTGTTGGTCAGGCTGGTTTCGAACTCCTGACTTCAGGTGATCCACCCATCTCGGCCTCCCAAAGTGCTGAGATTACAGGTTTGAGCCACTGTGCCCAACCCCCAAGGCCGAAATTTCAAAGCACTATGATGGAAATACTGGGACTATGCATTTAACTTTCTTAGGCCTAGAAAATAGAAAAGTGAATGACTTTGTCCTACTGGATGTTAAAAAAAAAAAAAAAAAAAATCCAGGGGGTGCTCATGTACAATTAGAGTGATTTCTAAATCTTTACAATCACTCTATTTCCCAACCCCATGTTTCACATATTAGGTACAGGCAGCTTGTTTAATTTTTAAAATTTTCACTGCACTTCTATCTTCCTAAATTGTTGATCATATTTAGGAAGTAAATGTATGCAGATGACTGGGAAGCCCACACTTTGCTTGTGTTTCCTGTGATTTTGCAAGCACTCAATTGTTAAAGATGTGCTGTCTTCAATTGCTCTCTCTGGGGCTACGGCAAGATTAAAAATTAACTTACATAATCAACGTAAGGGTAAAAGCTGGCACAATAGTACACAACTGCCTATTTGAATCTTGAAATGCAATGATAGATAAGCTTGCTGATTAGGTACGATTCACTCTGTGTGTCCCTGGCAGTACTAGCACTCATAGCTATAGATAACAAACAAACAAACAACTTAATTTTAGTGATTTTAGTGAGAACATTGAGAAGGGAGAATAGTATGCTGATCCCAGAACACAGGTAAGAAGAGCTGAGCAATAAAAATGTAGGAAAATCAGAAAGAAATTTAGACTTCAGTAACAACTGGAATTCAGTAGTGAAATGTTACCTGTCAATTTCCCTGTCCCTCACAGCTGTCTTTTGACATCTGTCAAAGCTGTCATCTTTATGCTCATCTTTATGTTCTTATGGTATGAAGGGACATATGAATGCCAACAGCATACTCCATCATTGCTTTTATTAGAGGGGAGCTGATTTTATTTTTTGAGTTAACAGACTTTATATTTTAGAACAGTTGTAAGTTTTCAGAAAAATGAGCTGACAGTAGAAAAAGTTTTCACAACCACCTCACAAATCCCCCCTCCCCATTTCCCCCATTATTAACGTTTTGCATTAGTGTGGTATATTTGTTTTAATTGATCATCCAATACTGACACTTTGTGACTAGAGTTCATAATTTACATTAGAATTCACTCTTCATATTGTACAGTCTCTGGATTTTGACAAATGTATGATGACATATATTTACCATTATAGTATCATACAAAGTAGTTTCACGGCTCATAAACTCTCCTAGACTTCACCTATATATCCACCCTCCTCCAATACCCCAGGCAAACACTGATCTTTTTACTCTCTTAATAGTCTTGCCTTTTCTAAAATGTCATGTAGTTAGAAAAATAAAGATGTAGCCATTTTAGATTGGCTTCTTTCACTTAGCAATATGCTTTTAAATTTTTTCAGGTCTTTTTATGACTTGGTAGCTCAATCTCATTTGAATATTATTCCTTAGGCATGAAAAATCTCTTTAGGAAAATAATCAGAAGATTCTATTATTTATGCCATCTAGGTAGGCTTAAAGACTAGTTCTGTGGCACTATTGTTTCCATACTATGTACCAAACTATTTACATTTTATGCTCCATGCTCTGCACATTTGTCTCACATCCTTGTCCCATATATAAACATTTTAAATGGACAATTTAAAAAAAAATTAAATAGTTTATTTATTATGATAATTTAATATAGTTTAAAGATCTATGAAACATGTCCATATTGGATCAATCTAATTCCCATTATTATCGTCATTCAACTTCCTATCATTCTTGTTATCTGGAGAATGCTTGCATTTCTTGGTCTTTTCTGTGAAAATTATCCTGATAGGTATTTTAAAATAGAAAAAATAAAAGCACAACTTGTTATATAACAGAGTAGTAAAAAGGTTTCTGATATCATAACATTATAACTGGTTAATAATAATAATGATCATAAAATTAATACCTGCAAAACATATATTTTCCCATTATTAAATCTATCCTTAAAGAAGCAATCGGGGCAGGGGCTGTGGCTCATGCCTGTAATCCCAGCACTTTGGGAGGCCGAGGTGGGTGGATCACTTGAGGTCAGGAGTTTGAGACAGGCCTGGCCCACATAGTGAAACCCTGTCTCTACTAAAAAAACACAAAAATTAGCCAGACCTGGTGGCGCATGCCTGTAGTCCCAGCTACTCGGGAGGCTGAGGCATTGAGAATAGCTTGAACCCTGGAGGCAGAGGCCGCAGTGAGCCAAGATCGCACCATTGCACTCCAGCCTGGGTCACAGAGCAAGAATCTGTTTCACAAAACGCAATAAAATAAAATAAAAATAAAAAAAGAAGCAATTGTATTTAGTGAATTATTCCAAAGTTGCTGAAACAATAATTTATAGTATTATTTATAATTGCACAATTTTAACTAGAGTGAGTCAAATGAAATTGTTTTGCATATTTGACTTGATTTATGTTTCTATTATATGAAAATAGACCCCAAAATTTTCACTTATATTTTCCTAGTTTACAAATGAAAATGGAAGGTTTTCAAAGGAGAACAGCTTCTAGGAAGAAAGGTTTTCTAGTTAAATCAGAACATCCTCTTCCAAAAACCCAGGACCAGAGGCAATTCCAATATAGTCAGTAAAACCGCATCTGGAGCCATGAGGAGAGATAAATGCTATGGCAAGTAATGTCTCCTGCAGCCAATGCTTTGTGCTTTGCTCTGTGACTATCTTCCAAAGAAGAGAAGGATATAAAAGAAAAGCCTTAAGTTCCTCCCTTTTTCTCACAAATCAGCAATGATGGGATATTGTGATCAAAATACTGCTAGAAAATAACAAAGTAATATTCTCAATTCAATCTATTTTTAGGGTTCCTCCTTTGTTCATTATTGTGATTACCATTATTGGGAGTTAAATTTTCCTTACTGCCTTCAAGGAAGGCTTCACATTCTCATTAAGGATAATATCTTAGCAGGAATTGATGAAGGAAAAAAAAAAGTAAATAAATAAAACAATGACAATAGGATCAATTACTTTGTGATAAGTTTTACTTTATGGAATCATATGGTTTAAAAATTACCTTAAATTTATATCAATTATTTTTTTCATACAAAGGTCTTTCTATTGTCAACTCAAGAATATAGAGATATCCAGATTTGGAGCTATGCTTCTACTACCATTGATTTAAAGAATTAGTGGTGATATAAATTGTGTAGCGCAGCATTTTTTTTTTTTTTTCTGCTTTGCCTCAGGAAACTATGAGCTGGGTAGGAAGGAAGATCTCAGTATACTTGCGGCAGAGTTACTGCGACAGGACAAAGTGATGGTATCACACAGTGCTATGGCCTGAATATTTCTGTCCTCTCATGATTAATATCCAATTCTAACCCCAAAAGTCATGGCATTAAAAGGGGCAGGCCCTTTTGGAGATTATTAGGTTGTAAGGGATCTTCTCTTATGAATGGCACCTGTAGAAAAGAGACTTCACAGAACTAACTAGTCATTTCCACCAAGTTAGGATGCAGCTAGAAGACAGCATCTATAACTCAGAAAATGGGCCCTTATCAGACAGATAATCTGCCAGCACCTATATCTTGGACTTCCCAGCCTCTGGAACAGTGAGAAATAAATTTCTATTGCTTATAAGCTACCCAGTCTGTGGTATTTTGTTATAGAATCTCAAACACATGAAGATACATTGTTTTTGGCTTCGAAGATTACTAAACACTTATTTAGCAATATTTAAAGAATTTAAAGGAATAACTTCAGATTCCTTCTTTATAGGGAGGATATATATCACCTTTATATTGTATTGAGTAGTACCGAGAATTCATTAAATGATGGAATTAAAGACCCTGGCACATGGTGGGCCCTTACTAGCTTCTCTTAATTGAGAACATGTAATAAATTTGATTTTTCTCTTTCATAGGTTATAAGGCAGACAGGATGAACAATTTAGGCTAACTTTACAAGAAAACAATACTGGAAAGTCAAGAAACTTTGGACCAACTTTTTTAGTTAACACAAATTTTATGATTGTCCAGCTTGCAAAGTTTTGGGAGTGAGTGTGTAGGGAAGTAAGAGGATGAAGCTAAAACCCTTTGGTCTTTTTATTCTCCAGATTACCTAGCACAGTTCTTTGTATCTGATATTTAAAGCTGTTGATGGGAATCTATATGACCCACTATTATGGACTGAATTTTGTCTCCCTTCCATAAAATCCTATATTGAATCCCTAACGCCCAATGTGACTGTATTTGGAGATAGGGCAACTAAGTTTAAATTAGGTTTTAAGAATGGGGACATAATATAATAGGAATGATGGCCTTATAAGGGGAGACAGAGACATCAGGTATGCACATGCATAGAGAAAAGGACACGTGAGGACATAACAAGAAGATTGCAATCCAGGAAAGAAGATCACCAAAAAGAAAACAATCCTGCCAGCACCTTCATCTTGGGCTCTCAGGCTTCAGTACTGTGAAAAATTAATTTCTGTTATTTAAGCCACCCACTCAGTCTGTAATATTGTGTTATGGCATTCCTAGCAGACTAATATACTCACCCAAATTCATCACCTACTATCAAAGCTGAAAACAAGAATTGTCTCTAATTTGCCTTCAGAATTTTATTTCCTTATGATAGGCTGGTCAAATACATGATTTCAGTTACTAGGAGCAAGTGAATAGGGAAAGATGCCTGGATCAACAGAATAACTCTCAACTGTAACAATATTACATCTGAAAAATTATGTCAAAATTGGGAACCGTCTTCTCCCTTTAGATTTGTAAAGAGGAAAAAAAATCCTTTCTTCATTAATTACCTTTCCCATGGGATAAGGAGTCACAGGGACTAAGAACACATGTTCATTTAATAGGCAAAACTCTCCTTCTACCATATGCATCAAGGACCTGCAGCTTTGGGAGTCCAAGCTCCAAAGGCTTTGTACCCTCTCTCATGGTCTGCCTGAGCCTGTTTCCCAGATGAGTCCTAAGGAATGATCATTCTGCCAATATAGGCATCCCTAGGCCACAGCAGTCGTCAAGAATAGAATGAGCTTTTTTGCTGTGTCGAGTGGATAAAGTTTTGACACATTGGTTGGAATGCCCACTTGTGTGTGTACAACACCTGTCATGGTATGGATGAATTTGGAGATGGGAAGAGAGGGAGAACATTCTGGTGGTAAAGGACCAGAGGTCAGAACTCCAAGGGATCTGAAAATTTTCAGGTTGAACCTGACTTTCTAGGTTATTTAGAGGCATGTCTTTCAATACAGGACAGAAGATTTTTTTTTTTTTTTATTTAACAGAATAAATATTAGCTTGTGTGGTAATTATTTAGACATATGATAATATGGGCATCCATTTGTACTTTGCCCCTTGCCCCTAGAGTGGGAGGAGACACTTAGTCAAATATATGTTCAACAGAGAGGTAGGGGAGGGAGAGAGAGAGGAATTAAAACATTTATCTTTAAGGGCAGATAATATAGTGTACGTTTATAGGTTTACTCCCCCGATCCCTGGGTTTCCATTATGCAGGTGCCAGATGTAGGGATTAGGTGAGCAGTAATAAGTGAGGATAGAGGATGGGTCTTAGGCATCCTGCTACAGCAACAGTTCCATCCAGTTTAGCCTTGGAACTTTCACATATGTAAAGGGTTCCCCTCCCCAAATGCCAGGATGCATTAACAGTGTAGGCAGAAAACACTTGAAGGTGACATGCAGTCTGTAAAACACACCCTATTCAATTCCAACCAAAGCAACCATCTTATGAGATAGGTGGCACGGGGCAACTGAGCCTAAGAGAGATCAACAAAGGTGTCCAAGACTCTATACCCAGTAATTAATAGAGAGCCAGGAAATCAATCTTACATTTAGAACTCTAGTCCATCCTATATCCATGGCTCTGCGGTGTCACTCAGCTCATGCTGTGCTAATGACAAGTTTTCTCTAAGTTGTATTCAAATCTTCACTGACGTTTCATAAGAAGGTAGATGAGAATATAATATTATATATAACAAAACATATATATATTATTTTATATTATATTCTTACATTCATAATTTGTCGTAATATTCACAAACTTTAACACTTTGAAAACTTGTCAAACAACTGTATTCTTGAGTATAAACACATTATTATTCAGTTGATTATGCAACCCATCCAGAAAGTGGTAGTTATACCATACCTTACAATTAATATCAGATGGCCTACACAGAATAAAATTAACTACGTTTGTACTCTTGAGTAATTTTCATTGCAGCACTGTCACTAAGGAATTTAAATAACTTCAACAGAAGGTTCTTTGTAATCCTCCTATATTGCAAAGTGTTGATGGACGCATCCAGTGTTTGAGGTGGTTTCACTGGTCTTGGGGAAAATCAATATTAAAATATCCTCAATGATATTTTAATGCCATAGCACAAAAATAATGCCATAGCACAAAATAAATAATAATAATAATGGCAGACTTCACCACTATATAATGTATCCACATGACAAAATTGCATTTGTCACCTCTAAATATATACCAATAAAAGTAAAACAATATAATAAAAACATCATTTGTAAGGACAAATTAAAGCATAAACACACTATTTTAAATGTGGCATTCATGATTTGGGGTCTAATGAACTGGATTATTGTGAGAAACCTGATTATTTTGTAAGTTTTCCTCATATTGCCATGAGATAAAAATTATGAAAATGTTTAAACCACATGATATAATTACTTATAAAGCAAGCAAGAAAGAGCTTGCTGTTAGAATCAAAATGTGCCTTTGAGATAAACTTTAAAAGACCGAAATAAATTCTGATTACTTTTTATTACTCTATTGTGGCATCAGAGAAGGACTGAAATATCAATTTTTGAGCAATGGATTCTCATGACACAGTTTGGCCCCAATGATCAAATATTAGGGCTGGCTTCCTATGGGCAGGCATTGATACCTGTTGTTCACAGCCATTATGAATGAAGTGGATACAATTTAAGTCTAACTTACTATAAAATGAAAACATTTCTCTTAGAATCACTTTATACTCAGCAATATTCTAGAAAGAAATAATAGGCGGTGGTCATTGATAAGAATTGTTGATATATAGAATATATGCACTGTGTGTTTGACAGGCTCCCCAAACTTCAAGCTGTGTGATCTTTTCATAAGTTACCTAGCCTGAGGAGAAGGTTTAACAAAAGTCACCCAATGATATCAATTTCTAATTTCTGGAACCTGTAAATGTTACCTAATAAGGAAAAATGATATTTGCAGATGTGGTTGAATTAACAATCGTGGGATGAGAATTTTGTCCTGGATTTTCAGCTGGGCAATAACTATAATCGCAAGTATCCTATAACAGAAAGGCAGAGGAAGACTGATACAGACAGAAGACAAATGGCACACACATAAAGGTGAGAGCAGTATGAAGACAAAGGTAGAGAGGGGTGATGCAGGCCCAAAGAAGGAATGCCAGAAGAGCAGCCAGAAGCTGGAAAAGTCAAGAAACGATGTGTCCCTAGAGCCCAGAGATGGTGCAACTCTGATGACACCTTGATTTGTCCCAATGATAATGATTTTGGATTTCAGGTTTCCAGACTGTGAGAATAAATTTCTCTTGTTCTAAATCACTCACTTTGTGATTACTTGCTGCAGATGCCAAAGGAAATGAGTAACACCTAGTTTTACTTTAATTTCTCCAGCTGTAAAGTGAGGGTGAAAATAGTACTTCATAGAGTTTTTAGGACAATTAAGGAGTCAGTCTATATAATGTACTCAGAATAATGCCCTGCACTTAGTAAGCAGAATTTAAATGTTAGTGTGATCTCTATCTTTGTCTCTATCTGTATACATCTACATCTATATTGATATATATTTCTATTACATACAGATGCCCTTATGTCTACACCTTATACTTATATCATCTATCTATATTACCTAGAATTTTCAATTATTATTTATGTTTGTTCTACACCTTAGGCTAAGAGTAAATGAAAATTTTAAATACTATTAAAATTTAGAAGAAAATGTTTTACCAAATGACATTAAACAAACAAAACCCCTAAAGCCCATGAAATTTACATTATTCAAAACATTTATGTATTCACTGATCTGTGCATAATGTTACAAAATAACAAATAACATGGCATCAATTTTCCTGTATATTTATCAATAAAAGATGTGAGGTGACAGGCCCTTTTGGAGGTAATTAGGTATTAAAGGATCCTCTCTCATTCATGGGATTAACACCCTTAAAAAAGAGACCACACAGAGCTAACTGACCCTTTAGACCATGGAAGAATGCAGCCAGAAGACATCATCCATAAACCAGGAAATTGGTTGCCTCAGGCAAAAACGTGGTTTTTGGCTTTCAATATTACTAAACAACCTATTTAACATCAGATCCCTCTTTATCAAAGAGGAAGAATATATCACCCCTATAAAGCTGTATTGAGAATTCAATAAAGGATGTAATTAAAGACTGTGGCACATGGTAGGCCCTTACTAGCTTCTCTTAACTGAGTGTATGCAGTAAATTTGCTTTTTGTCTCTGATGGGATATGGGGAAGACAGGATGAGCAATTTAGGGTAACTTACAGATAACATTACTGGGAAGACAAGAAACTTTGAACCAACTTTTTAATTTGTTAATACAAGTCAATTACTGCATGTTCTCACTTGTAAGTGGGCGCTAAATAAAGTATAGACATGGACATAGAATGTGGAAAAACAGTGATGTCGTTTGAATTTGTGTCCCTTCCCAAAACTCATGTCAAATTGGAGGAGGGGCCTGGTCGGAGGTGATTGAATCCCGGGGTCTGATTTTTCCCTTGCTGTTCTCATGACAGTGAGTGAGTTCTCATAAAATCTGATGGTTTAAACGTGTGTGGCACTTACTGTTTTTCTTGCTTTCTCTCTTATCAACTTGTGAAGAAGGTGCTTGCTCCTTCTTCACCTTCTGCCATGTTTGTAAGTTTCCTGAGGCCTCCCCGTCATGCTTCCTGTTAAAACCATGCTTCCTGTTAAACCCATGTAAACCTCTTTTCTTCATAAATTACCCACTCTCAGGTAGTTCTTTATAGAATTGTGAGAATGGACTAATGCAGTCCTTGGAGAGCCAGAAGGAAGGGAGGGTGAAAGGGGAGGGAGAGAGGAGAAATAACTTAATGGGTGCAGTAAGTAATTTAATGCATCCACTGAGTGATGGATATATTAAAAGCCCAGACTTTACCACTATATAATGTAACCATGTAACAAAACTGCACTTGTCCCCACTAAATTTATACCAATAAAAACAGAACAAAATAATAAAATGTCATTTATAAGGACAAATAAAATAATAAACACACTAATTTTATCTCTGATATATTAAGTCTAATTTTTAACGTGATATCCATCTTTAATAGAAGTTACTTCCCAATCAAAAAATCCTTAATTCTAGGATATCATATTCTGATGAGGAAGAAATAATTTTCATCATTACTTTTCCTGGAGCATACAAAATAGGGTCACATCACTGAATTTAAAGCTAGAAAGAAGACTTTTCTTCTTTGCCTCTTCCCTGAAAAACTATAGTCTTGGGGCTTAAGGTCTTCCGAATTTAGTTTTTTATTTAATGCCACTTATAAAACTTTGACCCAAGATTGACATTCTCTCCCTTCTTTTAAGCTTCCATCAAACAATCTCTTACGCTTATTATTTTACCCTTTTTGATGAGATAATTATTCATTTTATATGTACCCACTCAACTGTAAGGTCCTTGGAGATGGAAGCCATAAGTAGCTTCTATGTGTTTGCCTTTCTTTCCATCCAAGAAATAGAGAGCATAATACCTCAACTTCTTCCCCAGATCCCGAACTCACAGAATGCCTAGCAGTGTACAGGGACACCTACACACCTACCCCTATCCCCTCAACACACATGGCTTTCTCTCCTTGCCTTAAGAGAATGAATATTGAAACAAATGAAGAAACAGGTTATAAAATAAGCTTGCATTCCTTCTAAAGTTTAGCTTTTTAAATTCTTAATCAGTTTAGGTCTCTTGTATTTGCAAGTAGTTGTCTCTAGCTGGTCATTGATATGTTTAGAAATATCCTATATAAATGAGCTATGGAGATGAATTAACATATTCCAAAGATAAGTATTGGCATTTTGCAAAAAAAATAAATAAATATGTTGAGGGCATTCAGGCTGAATATATTGACTTTTCTTTATGGATTGCACTAAAGTTGATTTACTGAATTTTCATAGGCAGCCTGCAAAATGACCAATTGATTATGAAGAGAGACAAAAACTTTTCTAATTATTCCAGTTCTGTGAGGCAGTGGTATGGAAGGCCAAACACTGTTCTTCATAAGTTTATCTTATTTAAGAGCTATTATTATTCACTCTTGCCAAAAGATTAATCTTGAAGAGTCATGTGCTTGTAATCCTATTGTAATGGCCTTTTTACTTGACTTTCTTCTCTGAGATCTATCAGCTTACCGATAATTACTGAGCCGTCCCTTCCCCTGGGGTATAAGAGTACCCAGCAATAAAAACACACACAAATATTTCTATCATATATGAATGAATGAAAATCTGACTACAACTTACAATTAAAGGTAATTTCTTTGAGAGAAGTTGGAGGGGATGGAGATGGAGGATGCAGGTGTTATTTTATTTGTATTTCATTATATTAGGTCCAAAGACTTCCATTGGATTATCTGTACAGATTGATCATTCTAGCATAACTATGGTGACTTCTGAGAACTTCAGAAGTAATGACAGCAATGTATCATTAGGTTTTGCAAAAGCCTTTGGAAGAGACTATCACATGTTCCAAAGTAGATTCAAAATTCCACCTCAAATGGTATAATGCACACTTCACTTCAAAACTGAACCTTCTAGGCTGACTGTTCCCTATGGACTTGTGTTCAGATTTCTTCTAAAAAGACTAGAGTGACAGTCTGAGCTAAAGCTAATAAAAAGCAGCTCCAGCATGACTCAGTATGTGCACTTACGTAAGAAAATCCTCTGAAAGGTGAGTGTGAACTATTACAGCTAGACATAAACATGATATTTGTGTATATTCCAAAGCAGATTTAAAAATGTTAATTTAAAATGAGTTTAATACAATCACAAAAATAAAAGATACATTTTACATATAATTCTGTCATCTGACCAAATAATGTTTATCCTGATAAAGCACTATAACATAGTGGAAATTATTTGGAGTCCCATAGAACACAATTTTATATGCTTATGTAGCCATATATCATTGGGCACATCACATTTTGTAGCAATGGCTTTGTTTTCCTATTTATGTATGCCTATATCTACATATCTGGATTGTTTGAAGAATTATATACAATAATATAAATGAAAAACCTTGAGAAATGCTTGAAATACAGTAGTTGCTCAAACAATGGAACTTATTGTTACAGGTTTTAAGATTTGTTGTGTATTTTTCTAATCTCAGTCCTTATGCCCATATACTTTAAGCAATTGCAATCAAAATTCATAAATGTCCTTGATTCCTTCATGTTGTGATTTGATTTCATCTATTTTTTCACAGTAGGCATTTAGTTTATTTTTTAACATCATCAAATGTTCATTTTTAATCACTTCAAATACTGCCTATAGTGAATTGACCTCCGGATAGAGACATAAGCTTTCTGAGGCAGATCTTTAGAAGTGACTTCTTAAATAAGGGGCACTAAGCCCTGACTAGGAATAGCTGTTTGTTATTTCCATCTGCACTTGATGAGGAAGTTGTGGCCTCTTTTTTCACTGATGTGGATTTTGCCATCATTATCCATGCCTCTAACCTGCAGCCTTGATTACTATAATACTCTTGACTTTGGGCTACTTTTGAGCTTTGGCTGGTGAGGAATGCAGCAATCTGTTTGCTTGTGGGTAGCCACTGCAGGAAGCATATTGTATCAGTGTTCCATCGTAAAATGCAATGGAGCTGCACTTTAATGAAGCCACAGCAAGGCTGAGTATATTTGAGGAATCACTTGAATATTTAATAAGTCTAAATGGAAAGAAGATACTTTTTTTTCTTTTTTTCTTGCACTATTTTGCTATCCGTGGTTGAACAAAAGACACTTAATAAAAACATTTTAGCTGAAGTGTTATCGTTTCCAACACCATAGGCATTATACAGCAGAAAAGTTTTAGATTCACAGCAGGCCTTAAAGGTCCTTGCTTCTAAATTCAATGTAAAGTATTGCTGAGGAATTATGGCTAACACACACACACACACACACACACACACACACACACACACACACCTGCCTTCAGCTCTTGGCACCATCTTCATGAAGAATGAAGAAGTAAAACTCAAAAAGTGTCTATCAATGTGGAGAAGGGAGCTATATAATTAGGTAAAAAAATGAAAGATAAAAAAAGGCAGACAAAAGTCATGTCATGACCTTATCAGAGGCAACATGTGAAAACAGATATTTTCGGTGATTTCATACAAAGAGAAAGAATAAAGAATTACCTTACTTCAGAAAATCTTTAGATATACCTACATGCATTTAAATTAGATATATATATTTACTTTGTCTGTTTCCATACTATATAGTGTCCACAAATACAGAAATATATATGTCCTTGATTTCTCTCAATGAACACTCCATTTCTGCCTTTAAGATGTGTTTTCAGCCATTATATTATCAAGTACCTTGCTTTATAATCTGAAACCATCTTACCAGATTTCATTTCCTCATTGTATTTTCTTTTTTGATAATATGGAAATGCTACAATTATATCATCCACTTTGTTTCTGCATATTCTTTTGTAGTTACTGGTGCTCTGTTTTTATTTGTGGCTGAAATTGACTAAGGAAATTTATAGATTTGGTGCATCCCCCTACTTCATTAACTCACAAGCAACAAAAGCAGCTGTTAGTGAATTAACATCAGTCCACTTTCAAAAACTTGTGGGCAGATAATTCCAATTATAGTTAGTTATGACTGACTTCTGCTTTCATGAAGATTGACCGAATGTGCTAGAGATATGGGATAAGGTTTACGACTGGAGTTGTGGTTCAGACCCTGAGTTGACTGTTGGGTCTGGGAGACAGAATTAACGTAGTGGTTTGGGTTTGGGTGTCAGTTTGGCCACAAACCAAACTTCATTGCTCCCTAGTTGTGAAATGTTGAACAGGTTAGAAAACTCTAAAACTCAGGGTTTTTGTCTGTAAAATGATGATGTTAATTATACTTTTATCAAGGATTTTGTGCATATTAAATAAGACATCTTCATTCATGGTGTCTGCATTACGCACCCAATCATTTTAGCTATGATTGTTCATACCGTCCTGTGTGAAATAAGACGGGTATGTTCTCTTACCTTTTAGGCTTATCTAGTGTCAATATTGCCCTCAAGAAGTCAGAAAAAAAAAAATTAGACATTCAAGAGTTTCACTGTTGTTTAAAGCTATTGTTTGTATGATTAATACCATTAAGTCATTTATTTCATTCATTCTTTCTTTTTTTAACTCAGTCAGTATTACTGAGTGTCTACTATGGGCTAGACGCTATGCAAATTGCTGAAGCTCGAATGATGAATAAGGCAGAATTTCTGTCTACAGGAAACAGGTCTATGACCTATATAAATATCTATTGGAAAACAGAAATTACAATCAACTATCTCGATATAGGAATGCACCTATCTCAGTCTTGGGAGTGACGGGGAGAAGAAAAGTCCTACAGAGGAGATAGAATCTCATCTTAATTTCTGAGGAAAAGTACGTCATAACTAAAAGAGGCATTAGAGGTTAACAAGTCCACAGAATTAATTTTAGAGTTGAGACTGGGAGAGATTACAGGACATGGCCACACAGTCCAGAACTGAACAGCCTGAGCTCCTTCTACTCCACAGCTTGTGCTCAAAATCATCTTTTCCAAGCCACAAGCTGTGTTGTTTTCCATAGATCTTAGAAAATGGGCCATGACCTTCAAACTTAACATTCTGGAAAACGTGGTCCCTAAGTCAGGCAGTCAGCCCATCTGGGGAATGTTGAAAATCCTATAATTTCCACCCTTCCCTACAGCAATATTTCCCTTTCATTTGATTGTAAGGTGGCAATTAAAATAAAACGCAATACAGTACACAAGAAGAGGGCAGAGGCAAAACATGAGAGACTCCCAGTGGAAAAGGAGGGAAGCATATGGTAAAGGTAATTGGCTTCTCTCTGTTACATGAAGGCACATAACTGAAGAGTTGCATATAGCAATCTATGTATTTCTGAATTTATAAGAAACTCACTTTATAACCAGCACTGACTTTCAATAAATGTGTCATAAACAGTAGGGATCCTTTTCCCACTCTAATGTAACTTGGACAATTTCTTTATCCTAGATGCACATTGAGCCCAAGGCTTTCCATATCTATCCTAAATATAACTGGTCACCATTGCAAAACAAAATTTAGTGCTTTTCTTCGATGGTAAGAGACTTTTTTACAATGTTTACTGATTTTTCAAAGTCCATAGTAGCTAACCTGGTTTCCAGTTCATCAAATCCACTTGAATCATGGTGTGTGTTTGTGTGTGTGTGTGTGTGTATGTTTTTTTTCGTTGTCAAGGTTACAAGCAGCATAAGGCACTCAGCATGTATGAGTGAAGAACATGTCATAATATTATTTTATTCTAAGAAATCCCAACCTGTTGATAAGTTATCTCAATCAAACTTAAACCCAAAAGTATAGTAGGCAAAATGCCTATTTAGTACCCTCTTGGGTAATTCCTAATTAGGATGTATTAATAATTATGCATGCTCTGTACCATATAGACTGTTGTGAATAATGGTTTCCCCAATGTAATAAAAATTTAGTGAGGCTTTGTCTTACACTGTCAATTAAGTACATTTCTGGCCTACTGACTAAATTTTGATTTATGTTGCCTTCTTCTTACTTTTTACAAAAGTGAGAAATTACAGAGCTATCTTAACGTTTCAAAAGATTAATTGTCCACAACGCCAATTTGGTTTGCATGAAGTCTGAACAGCTGTAATTATGCTCACCTTCCCCAGTGAATATACCTAAGAAAGTATTTCTAGTTACAAGTTCCATCGTGTTACATTTAAGAGGCCAAACTAAATACAATGAAACCTACTAATTTCACTCTTCTCCCGAATGTTCTCTTGCAGTTCACATTCAAATTTGAAAGTCTTAGCAAAGTTTCTAAACTGCGGGGCTGCCAACATTTTACTTTTCTTTTCTTCTTTTATCTTCTTTGAAAAATTAGAAGAAAGTTTTTTTCTGACCAGATAATTATTTTTTGATTAATACCTTATTTTCTACTTGCATGCAGTCAGCTAATAAAATGACAAGAAAAAGTAGATACATTTGAATTTCAAGTTCTTCTTTCAAAGGTTTAATCACAGTGTTTAAACTGAACTCAGTGATAAGTTATCTGGAGTTATCCATTTTGTCATAAAAATCATAATATTGCAATCATCTTAAAATAGGCCAGTTGAAAATATTAGCTCAAAGTCAACTGTAGGAGGGCAGAATTTTCACACTGACTCATTAGTGAGTACTTTTAAAAAATACATATTTTTTAATTGACAGTCATTGTATACATTTATGAGGTATAATGTAATGTTTTGATATGTGTTTGTAATATGACATTTTAAATACCCTCATAGATATTACTTTCCAATGGACATTTTTTTTTTTTTTTTTTTTTTTTGAGACTGAGTTTTGCTCTGTTGTCCAGGCTGGAGTACAGTGGCGAGATCTTGGCTCATTGCAACCTCTACTTCCCGGGTTCAAGCGATTCTGCTGCTTCAGCCTCCCTAGTACCTGGGACAACAGGCGCCTGCCACCACACCTGGCTAATTTTTGTATTTTTAGTAGAGGCAGGGTTTCACCATGTTAGCTAAGCTGGTCTCGAACTCCTGACCTCAAATGATCCACTCACTTTGGCTTCCCAAAGTGCTGGGATTACAGATGTGAGCCACTGTGCCCGGCCGACAGCATTATTTTTAATCATTGCTTTTAATTATTAGAGAAGGGGCTTAGAGATCTGTACCATGTTTTAAAATTTTAGTCTAATCTCTTCAGAAATGGGGAGAAAAATGCCAAAACTATTCATTCAGTTCCAGAGGCAGCTACATTCAAAATACACCTCAAAAGCTTTCAAGAGTTTTTTGGTTTTTTGTTTTTTGTTGTTGTTGTTGTTGTTGTTTTGTTTTGTTTTTTGCTGCGTAGTGTTCTAGAAACGGTTTTATCTTGAGTCCTGTATTCCATAAAGTAAGCTCCTTTTAGCTCTGTGGGTGCAAACACAAAAAGAAAAGACTTGAAAACAACAAGTCTACATGAATATGTAGACTTTAGAATATTTACAGCTTAATAGACACCAGAACTAGGCATTAGCCAGAGTAAGTCAACAGTTTAAAGATACCTTAGAGATCAATACAGAAAAGTCAAGGCCAGATGTCCCAGCATTACTTAACGAGAGGCAATCTCAGAAAAAAAAAAAAAAAAAAAAAAAAAAAAAAAAAAAAAAAAAAAAAAAAAAAAATACACGTCAGAATCTGATAGACTGAATTTAGATCTCAGTTTTTAACTTACTGTATGACATTGAGGTAGTTATTCAAACTCCCTAACTTCATTAATTTTATTTTTAAAATGAATATTGCAGTATTTATGTAGCATTGTAATAAATAAGTATGGGTTAACCTCCAGCCCACAATGACATACATTCTCCTAGAACTACCCATAACTACCACACCCAATATTAAGGTTAAAAGTTAATACCTACATTTGTACATTTTGACCTTCCCTTCTCTGGGAATATAGAGTATCTCACCCGTCTCAAGCTAAACCAATCCACTTTTATTCCTAAAAGACTGGAATTTCGTCTAAGACATTAAGCGTAGCTTGACTTGACTGTTGAACTGAAGTGATACAAGGCCGCCATCTTTTGTCATGTGTACAGGAAAGCAGAGAAAGCCATCTACAGACAGACATGAATCAGGCAGATAGTGAAAGCTGGTTGTGAGAGATTCAGAGAGACCGAAATATGGGCTGCTTGGGTTCTGGATGATTTCCTGTGCCCTGGATTTAATCCTCTGTGCCTGTGTCTGTCCTTGGCATATGTTGCAGTGATGCATGTCTGTGTTCATGTAATAAATTTTCCCATCATGCCTAGGTTAGCACAAATTGAGGTTGTTTCCCAGCCAAAATAAATAAATAGAATATAATAAAAAATTAAAAAAAACAAAAAAACAAAAAAACTCAATAATTTCAGCTGAGAAAAATATTAACCTCATGAAGTAACTGTGAAATTTAAATTAGGCAATTTTAAAGTATCACACAGTCCGATGTCTGGCATAGAGTTTTAATAGCCACACATATTTCAGTTGCCTACCAGAGCCAGGTGTTTGTGCAACTTATGCAGATCATTCTACGTAAACTGTTGACTGGTTAAGTGCTCATGTTTCCATCTGTTTCCATCTTATCGATGAGACTAACTAAGGAATGGATAGATTTAATGACCTGGTCATAGCCATACATCTATGTGTTTATTCAATACATATTTATATGTTACTAATGCAAGGCAAGCATATGTCAAGCACTTGAGATATTATGAAAAATTAGATAGAAATCATTCCTGTCTTCAAAGTTTCACTGAGAAGTGGGAAGAGTAGGTTTCAAGCGTTTTATAAAACTGCCAAACTCAGGTTCTCTTTAGACATTCATTTTCTATTTCTGTTGGGTGAAATGTTTTTACATAGAACAGGAGTCTCTTGAATTCTGAGACTTCCATATTAATAATACATCACAAAGCATTTCAGTCATTAATTTAATTTTAGTAAATTTGCTCAATTGCTTGTTTTTGTAAGCCAAAAGATATGTGACAAATTATAGTTCATTTTTCACAATTCCAGAAAAGTTTTCTTTTCAAAAAGAAATCTTTTTCATGTCTCTTGTGTTAACAAAAGCTAACATTCATTGAATTGTTCCTGTGTGGCAAACATTGTTAGAGGTAATTCCCATGCAGTTACTATTCAATTTTCTTAACAACTTCATGTGACTTTTTTTTTTTTTTTTTTCAATTTTCTGATGTTTCAGTAGAGGAAACCAAACCAGAAACGTCTCATGGCTTGGTCAATATTGAATAGGTAGTGATGGAGCAAAGATTTCAACTCAGACAGTGTAACAGCACAGCCCATTCTCTTAACCACTCCTCCATATTTCCTTAAAAACATAGCACAATCATAATCACACATATAGAAGTTATTATACATGGAATAATTATCATATGCCAAGTTAATGCTGAACATGTATTTATTATATTATAGTTCAGTAACAAGAGGAGTCAATGCTATCACTGCAAATAATTTTAAGGAAATTCCATATAGCACAATTTAATGTAGATCTTACCACTCCTCTATTATTTCAAGTTATATTTGATTAATTTAAGTCCTGTTAAATGTGACTTGAGTTTTATTAAAATATGACTTCACATCCTTGACAAAACAAAATGAAAATAGAAATAAAATAAAATAGTTGTCTTTAGTAAGAGTCCAGAATGTAGATTAGATAATATTTCAATGTATTTTAAACAAAGAGCTTATTCAAAATTTAAGACAACAAATTTCATTTACCTCGTGGCATGAAATTCTACAGCATGTTGGGATAGAGGGACAGCCCTGATATCTACGGTTAAGTTAATGCCCCAGATGATTTAGGTTAAATGTTATAACCTCTCCAAGCCTTTAGTCTATCTGTAAATTAAATTATCTGTGAATTATTATCTGTTAATTAAAGAGGGTTACTAAAGTGACCACCAGGTTTCACTTTGTGTCATGATTCTATTCAACTGACATTGACTCTGTGCAGTACTGGATCTTGAAAAATTTTGAGCTCTATGTTAACTCAGAAAAAAAAAATCAATAGGAAGTCACAATAGAGAGGCGTGGCTGTACAATTGCAGGGCATTTGCAGATTTCTGTTTCACTCGACGTAGGTGAACTGCTGTATACAATAGACTCCGAAATGTGCATTGGTTAACATACAGTTGATGTTTGTTTCTAGGTCTCACGAGAATATGGCACAAGTGAACAGGATTGTGGGACAACCCTTCCTGTGCAGTCATTCAGTGACTCACCTGTTGGACACTATTTCAATTCTAGCTGGAATGGAGAAGATATGTTGAGTGTCACCATATGGGAGGTATACAGGAGCCAGGTCTGAAGATGGCAAGCATCACTTTTCACTTTCTATTATCTAGGTTTCATTGACATGGCCAAATCTAACTGAAAGGGATGCTAAACTCATAGTTTCTGTGTGTCACTAGGAAGAAAATGAAAATATGGATGTTGGTGATTAGCTATCAGTCTCTTCTCTGATATGTAACACATCTTTAAATTATAATGTTCATCTTGGCTTTTATTTGTGATAGACTCCTTTACTTAGTATGTTACAGATTTAAGTTACAGCTCTGCTTGGTCAATTTGAGGATTGATTGATTGCTTGATTGACTGATTGATTTAGAGATGGAGTCTCACTCTGTCTCCAGGCTAGAGTGCAGTTCTCAGCTCACTGCAACCTCCGCCTCCCGGGTTCAAGAGATTCTCCTGCCTCAGCCTCCCGAGTAACTGGGATTACAGGTGCATGTCACCACACTCGGCTAATTTTTTGTATTTTTGTTAGAGACGGAGTTTCACCATGTTAGCCAGGATGGTCTTGATCTCTTCTCTGATATGTAAAACATCTTTAAATTATAATGTTCATCTTGGGCATACCTCATGTTCTGCCTGCCTTGGCCTCCCAAAGTGCTGGGTTTACAAGCATAAGCCACTGTGCCAGATCAATTTCTTAATTTCTTAAATGACATTAATAACTCCCAAAGTGACCAGTTGTTTAGCTCAGTCATAGGACATTAAAAAGTGTTGGATGAATGTTTCTAGATTGGTGTCAGTTGGGTAACTTTGTTCTGATTAAATTATTTTATTTTTTTTGCCCGGGCGCGGTGGCTCAAGCCTGTAATCCCAGCACTTTGGGAGGCCGAGACGGGCGGATCACGAGGTCAGGAGATCGAGACCATCCTGGCTAACACAGTGAAACCCCGTCTCTACTAAAAAAATACAAAAAACTAGCCGGGCGTGGTGGTGGGCGCCTGTAGTCCCAGCTACTTGGGAGGCTGAGGCAGGAGAATGGCGTAAACCCGGGAGGTGGAGCTTGCAGTGAGCTGAGATCCGGCCACTGCACTCCAGCCTGGGCGACAGAGCGAGACTCCGTCTCAAAAAAAAAAAATATTTCTGAGGACTCTGTTCTGTTCCATTGGTCTATATCTCTGTTTTGGTACCAGTACCATGCTGTTTTGGTTACTGTAGCCTTGTAGTATAGTTTGAAGTCAGGTAGCGTGACGCCTCCAGCTTTGTTG
>NW_016804139.1:6325459-6334860 GCF_001698545.2 Rhinopithecus bieti
GGCATAAGTATACATATGTAACAAACCTGCACGTTATGCACATGTACCCTAGAACTTAAAGTATAATAAAAAAATAAATAAATAAAATAAAATAAAGAAATTATAAAAATAAATAAATAAATAATTTTTTTTTAATATATTTTTTTAACTTTCATTTTAAGTTCAGGAATACAAGTGAAGGTTTGTTACATAGGTAAATTTGTGTCACGGGGGTTTGTTGTACAGATTATTGCATCGTGCAGGTATTGAGCTTAGTACCCATTTGTTATTTTTCTTGATTGTCCCCCTCATCCCACCCTCTGCTCTCTGAAAAGCCCCAGTGTTTGTTGTTCTCCCTAAGTGTCCATGTGCTCTCATTATTTAACTCCCACTTAAAAGTGAGAACATACAGTATTTAGGTTTCTATTCTGGTGTTAGTTTGCTAAGAATAATGAATTCCAGAATCATCCATGTCCCTGCAAAGGACATGGTCTTATTCTTTCTATGGCTGTGTAGTATTCCATAGTGTATATGTACCACATTTTCCTTATCCAGTCTATCATTGCTGGGAATTTAGGTTGATTCCATGTCTTTGCTATTGTGAATAGTGCTGCAATGAACTTATGTGTGCATGTATCTATATAGAATAATTTATATTCCTTTGGGTATATATTCAGTAACGGGATTGCTAGGTCAAATGGTATTTCTGTTTTTAGGTCGTTGAGGAATTGTCATACTGTCTTCCACAATGGCTGAACTAATTTATACTCCCATCAACTGTGTATAAGTGTTCCTTTTTCTCCACAACCTTCATTCTCTATATTTTCATTGCAATATAAATTTCATAAAGCAGGAACCTTGTCTATCTTGTGTCCAATATATACCCAGCAGCTACAGCAGTGCCTGGCACATAGAAAGTACTCAGTGAGTATTTATTGAATGGATATATACTTAGATAATAAACTATTGTCCTATGTAGTGAGGTCATGCAATGTTTCTTTAAAACTATTACCTATTGATATGGTTTTGCCCTGTGTCCCCACCTAAATCTCATGACGAATTGTAATCCCCATGTGTCAAGAGAGGGACCTGGTATGAGGCAATTGGATCAGGGGGCAGATTTTCTCCTTGCTGTTCTCTTGACAGTGAGTGGGTTCTCATGAGATCTAATGGTTTAAAGGTGGCACCTCCCCCTTCTCGCTGTCTCTTTCTTGCTCTGCCATGGTAAGACGTGCTTGCTTCCCTTCAATTTCCCCATGATTGTAAGTTTCCTGAGGCCTCCCAATCATGATTCCCATTAAACCTGCAGAATTGTGAGTCAATTAAAACTCTTTTCTTTATAAATTACCCAGTCTCAGGTAGTTCTTTATAGCAGTGTGAGAACAGAGTAATACAACTATAAAAACCTAAACAGACATATAGGACTGCTAAAGTAGAACATCTCCAACCATCGCATTTTCATTACTCCACTTCAGAATTACCACTATGTCTATGAGGCTATTTAGTATCAAAAATAAAAAAATCACTGAGGGTCTACAATTGGACTAAGAATGATGATCACTAACACTGAACAGTAAAAGGTGATCATACATCACATTGTGCTTGTGATAGCCATAGATTTCACCTGGATGTTGCATCATGAGACAACATGAAACTCACAAGTGTCCCAGTTTAGATAACAAATTACAGTACATAAGTACTCTAGTAATAAGATTTTTGTTTTGCTTTATGTTTGAATTATGATATATTTCAATCCTTCCTGATTTTTCTTGAATAGCTTTAATTTCATTGAAGCTTGTGTGTCCTTAATAATTGGAATGACTTCTAAATAACAGACATCTTGAGATAATCTGGCCCTGTTTTATGAAGCATTGTGCTATTTTTATTTAAGCATTTGTTAATAGGGGAACTTAACTATTCTGGTTAAGAAGCAAAGTGAAATTCATTAAAATACACCACTGAGCAGTACACTCAGATGTACTTGGCAACAGATTTCCCAAGCATAATTGTATCGGCTAGAAGCTATGGCTAATGCCACTGTTGAAATTTCAAACATAAATCATAATAACCAATGAATTGGCAAGAGTTACTAAGCACAAATGTGTCTGGTAGCAGCTACAGTTGACTGTTGCAGCTGAAAGTCCAAACACCACTCATAAGCACAGTGATTTAGGTCAGAACATAATTCTCAATGGAATATTTTCTAATTTGTTTGAATACTTTTTGGAAAACTTCAAAAGATAATCAATTCTTTTCAAATTGCAATGATTTGAGAAGTAGGTTGTTTATTGATATAGACACACATATTTTGATTTGTGTATACAATGTGATGATCAAATCAGGGTAATTAGGATATTCATCACCTCAAACATTTATTACTTCTTTGTACTAGAAACATTAAAATTCTTCTCAAGAAGCAGTTTTCCTTTTTTTAAATTAGTAGGATAATTTCTGGCTTAGGGTCTAGTTCTTCAGTTAATTAAAAAGCAATTACCTGTCCTTTCTTTTGTACTACATAAAACTATTATATTTACTACTATTGTTGCTCATTCTCCTCCCCTTCCTAGTACTCAAATACAGGCCATCTATTACTCTAGTATTTACAAATATACCTACTAAGGCAATACCATTTGTTTCCCCCAGGAAAAGTCCACTCAGGCCTCACTCCTTCTATAATAACTTTTATATTTCCACAGCTGACAGAAATCTCACCTCTCTTAACTCTTTGCCTAAAGAACAGGTGGCACAGCTTTTAATTTGAAACAAAATAATTATTTTCTTTAATTACATTAATAACTACCATGCATCAGGCATACTGCTAAATGTTTTTATACCCATTATCTCATTTTTTCATTATAATAATATTGTGAGATAGTTACCATACTTTGCTCTTTGTGTTATACACACCTGGTCTTTTCCAAAAAATAAACATCCTTGAGGTCAGTAAGCATATGTTTACCCTAGGATGAATCTTGGCAGATGATAGGTGCTCAGCAAATAACTGTCAATGAAAAATCTGAAATCAGGAGGATACTATGTGATTTGTCTTAGTTATCTATTGCTGCATTGCAGTGGTATTGCAACCTTTGTGACTTAAAACAACACGTATTTATTATTTCATGCTTTTTGTGGGTAAGAAACTCTAGGTTTCCCTAGCAGGGCCCTCTACTTCAGGTTCTCACAAAGCTGCACTCAGTTGCAGCGAGGGCTGCGGTCTCATCTGAGCTTGACTGGCGGTGGGGGGTGATATACCTCTCCAAGCTTATGTGAATATTGGCAACTTCCAGTTCCTATCATGTTGGAGGACTGAGGACCTTAGTATCTTGCTGTCTTTCAGCCAGAGGCTTATATCAATTTCTTGCCATGTGTGCCTTCTCAAAATAGCCCCTCGCTTTCTCAAAGCTAGCAAATCCGGGAGCCTAACGAAGATGGGTGTTATAACTCATGTGTTGTGATCATATGCACATACACACATCTCCTCTCCCTTGCTGTATTCTGTTGGTTAGAAGCAAATCACAGGTCAGACATACAGTCAAGAGAAGGGAATTACATGTGCAGGGTTATGACCATTTCAGAGTTTTATCATCATACATTCTTTTCTAGCAAGTTTTCTAAAAGGAAACTTGTTCAACTGCAACAGAGTGTTTATCAGAAAGGGCCATTTAAAAAAATATATGAGTAAGGATTTTTAAAATCTGCCAATTTAATATATGGCTAGTTTAAGAGGAAGGTGGGGTGGTTTTGAGGTTAAGTTTGCTCTACAGAAACTGGCTACTCTCTCCATATCTTTTACAGTGCGTGGACACACTATAAAATATTTATACCACTTGCCTAACTGCATCTAGAAATTATATATTGGACGTAATCTATTTGACCACATTTTATTTTTACCCTTTCTTTTAAAAGCATTTTTGGCAACTTGATCTACCTGCCTTTCATGGTCCAAGGCACGTCAGCACTGTAGCTTGCTAGGTAGCCAAATTCATCTTAAATTATAGCAGGATAGGTTCAAGGGAATATATATCATTGAAAGGAAGTCAGATTATTATGTCTGAATCTTTATGTGACTTCTCAACTACTTTCATATTTTAAATTACAGCTGATACAATTTCTCATGGAGTAATATTAAAAAATCATAAAATAACATATGCAGATCCATATGAATTCTCATTTATGATTTTTTATTCTCCTATGATATTTCCACGTTTAGTAAAGTAGCATTACATGTTTCAGTACAGTTTTACTGAAGCAGGAAATTAATTTTAAGTTTCATAAAATTCTTCCCTTCCTATCTGTCTTCGTATCTTCTTTCTAATATTGCTAACAGAAAGATATTTGTAGTTAAATAAAGGTAAGTGCCAACTGTCAATTCCAGCTCCTTCCCTTACTAGTTGTCTGGTCTTGAAAATTCACATAATCATTTGAGCATCTATGTCCTCATCTGTTAAATAAAAAGAAAAGAAAAAGGATAATTATACCTGCCTCACAGGGTGGGGGTAAGGATTAAATAAGATTAAATATCTAATGTGCTTAATACAGTTCCCAGCACTAGGTTGGTACGTAGTCCATGTTAATTTCTTCCTCCCATTTCACATTTTTAAATCTTTTGTACAGTTTAAAAACTGTGATTTCATTGGCATTATTTCCAAATAAAGTTTATGATCCATAAAGGGATGGCTCTTTCTAAAACTGGGTTGACTATGATCACTACAATCACGTATGTACATTGACTTCAAGCTTCAGTAAATGTTTTTTCAATGTGCTTTTGATAAATCGATGCTAAATAGCTCATTGCTGGATTCAATTTTAATTTTTGTTTGGTAATTTCCTTTCTTTCTGAATGAAATTTGAGTTATCATTTGCCTACATTTATGAAAGTTTGTCCTGTTGTAGACTAATTTCATTATACTTATAGTAAGCCCTTGAAACACCATATTGAAGTAATTGATAAAGAATTTTGTTTCATTTCTCCATCAAATAGTTCATGAACATCTGCTATGTGCTAGTCACTTTGGAGACGATAAAGGAAAAGGAGCAATTTTAAGAACAAAATTATTATTAATAATATTGAGTGCTTATTGTGTATTAGTCACTCTTCTAAGTAATGTATTTATTTATTCACTTAAACCTTAATCATCCCTTAAGGTAGGCACTATTTTGTGTTTGAGAAAACTGAGGTTCAAAGAAGTTAAATAACTTGTTGATCACATGACTAATAACGGCAAAGCCAGAATTCAAATCCAGGATGTCTAACTGCAGAATTCTTTGTTTCCATTAGTGCCAAAGGCTTACATCTAGACGCTCATGATCTACTACTGTATTTCAAATGTCTTTTAGCCCATTAGTTAGATAAAACATTTGTTTTAATCATTTTTTAACTGCATTCTCCCCATCCAGGAGAAATACCGTTAGAAAGTCGTATTGGGCCAGGTATGATGGTTCATGCCTGTAATCCCAGCAACTCCTGGGGAGGCTAAGGCAGGAGGATCACTTGAGCCTAGTTCAAGGCTGCAGTGAGCTATGATCACACCACTGTACTCCAGTCTGGGCAGCAGAACAAGATCCTGCCTCCAAAATAAAATACAGGGAAGTTACATGGGATGACCCCATGTGACCACTCCAGTGTGAGTCAGGAAGCTCTTCTCCAGTGCTCCTCACTCATTCATGCAGTTTTTCTGAAGATGGAGGCCTTTACAGAGGTGCTGAGAGTGACCTGGTTGGCGTCAGTCATTCGTTCATGTTTCTCACTTGTGGTGAAAAATCTATTGAAGACTCTGAGTATGGAGTGGGCATGGGTAGTGGCTTTGTTCCCTTGCTTCTTCCTGATGCCTTGAGATTAGCAGGAGATATTAACCTGGCATTTGTGTGTATTCTGCAGACTCAATCTTTCATTGGGACTGTCATTCCAGATGACACCTAAAGGATAGGGAGCTTAGAGTGCACCACCCTTGCATGTGTAAGAGAGTCAACTCCTTTACATTACATCAAACTTGGTTCCAAACTGTGGTTAGAAAAAGGGGTGCTATTTATATGCCTT
This sequence comes from Rhinopithecus bieti, assembly GCF_001698545.2. NCBI lineage: Eukaryota > Metazoa > Chordata > Mammalia > Primates > Cercopithecidae > Rhinopithecus > Rhinopithecus bieti. Next base: position 6,331,476 of record NW_016804139.1, read on the forward strand.
TTTGTGGACCTCATGTATTAGTCAGCTAGAGCGGCCATAACAAAATACCACAGGCTGGGTGGTGTTTAAGCCAAACAGAAATTCATTTTCTCACAGTTCTGGATGCTGGAAATACAAGATGCAGGTACTGGCAGGTTTAGTTTCTTCTAAGCCTTCTCTACTTGCCTTGGAGATGGCTGATTTCTTGCTATGCCTTCCCATGTCCCTTGATCTATGCACAGGTATCTCTGATATCTCTTCCCCTTTTTATAAGGACACCTGGCATATTGGATGAAGACCCACCATGGACCTCATTTAAGCTTAATTACGTGTTTAAAGTCCCTATCTGCAAAGACCATCATACTGGGAATTATAGCTTCAACATAAATATCTGTGATTGGGGTGAAGGACACAATTCAGTCTATAACACCCCATCTAGGAACCCTGGCTGGATGCCATTTAAAGTGAACCATTTTGAAAAACTAGACCAAGTCATTGCGAAAAGGCTAACTTTCCCGTTTCTTCAACCAATAAACATAAACTCTCACATTTTCTAAACTTTCCTTCAAAATAAATATTTATTGAAATAATAGCTAATACTTACTGATTGCTTATTTATGCAGCAGCAATGCATCAACTCACTGGATCCTTATGACAACTCTCTGTTTTGGGTCCTCTTATTAACCCATTTTACAAAGTAAAAGTGTAACAGAGAGGTCAAGCAACTTGTCTACATTCTTCCTCCCCGTGATGGTGCTGAAATTTGAACTCAGATTTTGTGTCCAGATATGATCACATAGCTGATACAGGCTGAATGTCTTCGTACTTTCTTGATATGTACTTTCTATTTGTAATGATAGACATGTAAAATACAGACATTGATGTATTTTTGACATAATTATTTATACCATTCGGCTTTGCCAAAATTTGAACTCAGATTTTGTGTCCAGACATGCTCATATAACCTGACACTATGCTAAATGTTTTGGTACTTGCTTGATATGTACTTTCATAGAAGTGGATTTGTGGCCGGGCACAGTGGCTCATGCCTCTAATCCCAGCATTTTGGGAGGCTGAGGCAGGTGGATCACCTGAGGTTAGGAGTTCAAGATCAGCCTGGGCAACATGGTGAAACCCTATCTCTATTAAAAATACAAAAAGTATCTGGATGCCGTGGTGCATGCTTGTAATTCCAGCTACTCAGGAGGCTGAAGCAGGAGAATCGCTTGAGCCCAGGAGTCAGAGGTTGCAGTGAGCCAAGATTGTGCCATTACCCTCCATCCTGGGTGACAGAGCAAGACTCCATCTGAAAGAAAGAAAGAAGAAAGACAGACAGAAAGAAAGACAGAGAGAGAGACAGAGAGAGAGAGAGAGAGAGAGAAAGACAGAAAGAAAGACAGACAGAAAGAAAGAAAGAAAGAAAGAAAGAAAGAAAGAAAGAAAGAAACAAAGAAAGAAAGAAAGGAAAGGAAAGAAAGAAGTGCATTTGTAATGATAGAAATGTAAAATAGAGAAACTGATGTATTTCTGTAATAATTATTTAGGCAATTTGGTTTCATTGAAAAATTCACCAGAAGCAGAGATTGTTAATCCAGTTAGGCAGCTCCCCCTTGTTCAGGCTGGTAGATTCCTGCCAGATACAATTATTACCCCGGGTTCCTGTTTACCAGCCAAGAAGGGTTTGGATACAAGCTCCTTGGGTGGAGCCCAGAAGGGCAGTGGCAGACTCACTGCTAAGAAGGCATCTTAATAGATGAAATGAGAAACTCTAGCCAAAAAGACACTGCAGAAACACCTAGACATTATGAGGATGAGCCAAGATGAACAGATGATGTAATCCACACTATGACCACAGCCCTCCAAGCCGGGGTTGCTTCTGACTGGTTTGTGAAAAATAAGTTCTTGTGCTCAAGTTCACTCAGAGAGAAGGGCGGCTACACTCAACACATTTTGTGAGCGTCTGAGAAGTAATGTTAATAAAATATGTTGAATTTGGTTTGTGAAAGACTGATAATCCTGAGATGGTTAAAGCAATTAGAGGTAGGGAACCATATTTAATTTTCAGTTGTTTTCAAAACACTTAAAATCAATCCTATATTTGAAATTATAGTCTCCTTAACATTTAACCTCCTATATTTTCTAAAAAGCAAACATTATTGAAGGGCCAGAGAGCTGTTTTCTTAAAAGTTTAAGCCATGACTGAAGTGTGTTTGAAAATAATACCTATTTTCTTAATACCTTATATTACTAGAACTGGGATGGAGCAGATTCACTTGTCGGTTGGCCCTAGCTCTTCCCTATTTCAGTTTGGTAACTATTTAAATGAGAATCATTCTAGGCTCATATGTAAGAATGTAAGGATAATCATATTTTAGATCTTACTCTCAAAAACTTTAAAGTTTAGCTGACAAGATAATAAATAATAAAATAGTTACAAATTTTGGAGGAATACTTGGCATTTATTAAATCATTTAATTGTTAAAGCAACCAGATTGCTCTTTTTATTCCCATTTTATCAGTGAAGGCACTGAGTCCCAGAGAGTTTTAACATTTTGCTCTAGGTTACATGGCAAAAAAAAAAAAAAAAAAAAAAAAAAAAAAAAAAAAAAAAAAAAAAAAAAAAAGGTTTGTCAACTATGTTGCAAATTCAGGTATATCAGTTTCCCAGGGTTATGGTAACAAATTGCTATGATTCAGTGGCTTAAAATAACAGAAACTTATTCTCTCACAGCTTTGGAAACCAGAAGTCTGAAATGAAGGTGTTAACAGAGGCGCCCTTGGTGCTTTAGGGAGAATCCGTCCTTGCTTCTTCTAGCTTCTGGTCATCATCAATATTCCCTGTAGCTGCATCACTCCAGTCCTTGTCTTGTCTTCATATGACCTTCTCCTTGACTCTCTTTATCTTCTGTTCTTCTGTCTCCTATAAGGACACATGCCATTGGATAGGGTTCACCCAGATAATCCAGGATGATTTCATATTAAAATCCTTCATGTGATTACATCTGCTGAACTCCTCTATTTTATTTTTGAGTATAATCACATTCATAGTTTATGGGGTTAGGATGTGAACATACCTTTTTAGGAAACATCATCAACCTGCTATGCCAAGCTTTCTGGCTGCAACGCCATTACTGTAACTCCGTATATTAAGTAAATATATTGAATGGCATAGTAATATACCTCTGGGCGGAACTGAGTAGTAGAGAAGGCACTATCATTCGTATCAGGTAGAAAGGAGTTTGAACTTTGGCTTTACTATCCTCAGTTGGCTTTCCCCCTCCTTGACCCAAATTTCAGTTTTTTTAAAATCTACAAAATGTGCTTTATACTTTCTGCTGAATTATTTCATGAAAATTTAAATAAATAAATAAAATAATTATAAAATTAAATAAATACATAAATAAAA
>NW_016804139.1:6335207-6349948 GCF_001698545.2 Rhinopithecus bieti
AATTATAAAATAAATAAATACATAAATAAAATCTGGTCTGACATTTTAGCAGATAGATACAAACAGTTAGAGTTCCCTTACTTCTCAGAAGCAAAACAAATTTGCAGAAATGGGAAAAAATAGAAAATGAGGAAGAATTCATCACTAGACGAGAATCAAGAGTAAAATTGTGGAGGAGGTGATAGTCAAGATATGTCTTGATGGATTGAACTGAGCAAATGAGGACTAAGCAAAGTGCTATCTAGCAAAGGTAAAAGATAATTCATTTCAAGAAAAGAGTATTTTACAGGGAAATCAAAAGAAATTATTTCAGTATAGAAAAAAATGGATTGTTACTGTACTGAAGAGGACCTTCAGTCAAGGTGATGAGCTTGTACAGAAATATGAGTAATTTGTTGTAAAATTCTGAGGCAAATATGTTAATACAGTAATTTATATTTTTAGCAATAGCAGTTTATATTGTGGAATTAACATTCTTGATGTTAAAAAACTCATATATCAATTTTTAAAACTACAGAACATGAACAGAAAGACCGAATATAATTTCACAGAAGTGAAAATTCATATAGCCAATGAATATGTGTTGACACTCGACATAGGGTAGTGATAGTATTGCAGAAAAACAAATGTGCAAATCTATTAGCAATAAGGGTGTGCAGTTAAAACCACATGACCCTACTAGCAAAGAATATAAACGTGAAAATCTCCAGCAAGTGAGTGCAACAAGAATCCTAATACCCTCATCATAGAAGCATACATTTAAATATTTTGGAAATATTTTGGCATTCTTCAAGATTCCTGTCTCAGAAAAAACTGTATGCACATTTGTATCAAGATACATATATAAAACTGATCGTAATATCATTATTAATGATACTTTCAAACTTGAAACTTTTCAAATGATTATCAAAAGTAAAAAGGTCTGCTAAATAATGTTGAAGAGCCAATAGATTACTATTTAACAATGAAAATGACGGAACTACCAATGCACACATGAACATGGATGGACCTCAACACGTGGGGTGAAAGGAACATGTCACCAATAAATACATCTACATACAGCATGAGTCTATTTACATAAATCCCAACTACAGAAAAACTAAACTATATCTTTTTGAGGATAGGTACATAAATGAGAAAATTATCAAGAAAAGCAATAGATTCCGATTTTAACACTAATATCATATTAATAGCCATGTGTAGGAGAGAGGAAGTGAAGTGGGGAATAACTGGGTTGAGGCACTATGCCTTCCAAGGAACAGGCAAAATTCTATTTTTCTTCTTTAAAATCTCAGTAGTATCATTCACATGCTCGTTTTACCCCACCTAATCATTAAACTTTGTATAGTGTGTGTGTGTGTGTGTGTGTGCTCATGCATGTGTGTGTACTTGCATGTAATTTAGAAATCCTTTTGTATGGATGTCTCTCAAATTTTTAAGTTACATAAAAAAGTAATCCATTTGACCTAATAATATAGTGGAATTTTGGAGTTAAAAGTAAGTCTCTGGCTTCAATAAGACACTCTGTAACTTATCTAATGTCAATTAAGAAGGAATCATGACTCTTCCCAGAATTATGTCTTCTATTTCAAAAAGTGGGAAACTTTATAAATTGTATATTATAAATGGTATTTTGATTTTCACATTGATGGATGCAAATTTCTTTGATTAATAGAACTTAAAGTCATTTTTATGTCCGTAGTGATTTTTTCCCCTTCTTCTTTTCCTTCCTCCTCCACTTCCTCGTCTTCCTCCTCCTTTTCTTTTCTTTCTTTTTTTTTTTTTTTTTGAGACGGAGTCTCGCTCTGTCGCCCAGGCTGGAGTGCAGTGGCGGGATCTCAGCTCACTGCAAGCTCCGCCTCCCGGGTTTACGCCATTCTCCTGCCTCAGCCTCCCGAGTAGCTGGGACTACAGGCGCCAGCCACCTCGCCCGGCTAGTTTTTTGTATTTTTTAGTAGAGACGGGGTTTCACAGTGTTAGCCAGGATGGTCTCCATCTCCTGACCTCGTGATCCGCCCGTCTCGGCCTCCCAAAGTGCTGGGATTACAGGCTTGAGCCACCGCGCCCGGCCCCTCCTCCTTTTCTTCTTTGGTTATTTGTATGTTCTTGACCTTTGTCTTTCTATTCTTAGAAAAACGAAGAAAGAAAAGAAAAGACAAAAGCAAGAAGAAGAAAAAGAAGTCCTCTCCTTTTCCATCAGAGTTTAAGGAAATTCCAATCAAATCAAGTTATGTCATTTGTTCTTGAAGGTGTATATTCGAGGAAGTGAATGAAAGTCCCTGAAATTTTATAAGATGTGATTCAGATTCAGGAAAAATATTTAAATAACTCTTAAACTACTTAAGGGTTGCTAAGCATGGAATATTTCACACACAAAAACTTTCAATGTTATAATTCTAACATTATACCTGTAAGCATGATTAGATTTCACTTCATCATTCTAGAACTTGCTTTTTGTGGTATGTCTGGTTATTTGTTTGACAAGAATTTTTTTGGCAGTGTATTGAAAGTTTAATAGCCAAGCATGTGGGAGAGTTAGAGATTTTCCGTCTGTTAATTGAGAAAGCCAAAAGAAGGAAACGCTATTGCACAATTCTAGAACAGGGTGGATTATTCAAAATATTTCATAGGGTGTCTTCCACCGTATTTGATCTACAACAGATTTGGGGTTTTCTCATCTACTGAAAAACGAATACTTTTTTTTCTATTTTGTAACATTTTATTTTATTGTAGTTTTGTTCAAGTGAGGTTACTTGTTACTCTTGCCGTGGGCCAGAGAAGTAAACAGCCAAAGTTCAGGTGAGGATCCTTGACCTGGATGCAGAGTGCACTGAGTGGGCAGTATGAGGGCTGGGAGAAATTGTGGGGAAAGGAATGGTTGGAGTTCTTGATTAAATAGTACAATTGGATAAACATGTAGTTCAGTATTTTCTGCCTTCAGTTGGCCAGTAAGAGGAAATCAAGACCTACGTAAAAAGAAAAGCGTACTTTAAAAGTTTTATCACTTTGCCTTTATAGAGTATATTTAGAGACCACAAGGTAAAATAAATACAGAGCTAGTGCAGAACATGACTTTATTTTTTAATTTATAACAGAAGGAGTTGTATTTGATGACACCAGTATATTCCCCTCAAGCTATAAATCACTACATTTCCTTTTCCTAGGCAGTTGAACATCTAACACTTTCTCCCCCATCATGTGCTATAAATTAAAAATCCTCACTGCTATAAATTACAGTTGCTCCCACAGCACAAAATGAATGGAAATGATCTTTAATTTAATATCTTGAGTATTAAGAAATTATTGGAACAAGTGAATCTCAACTGTAATTTTAAAGTAATGCTTGAATCATTTTCCACCCATAAAACAAAAAACATACAATTTCATTTTATTTTGTTTTCAAATTTTCGTGGGCATATAGTAGGTGTATCTATATGGGGATACATAAGATGTTTAGATACAGGCATGCAATATGAAATAAGCACATCGAGAATGGGATATTCATCCTCTCAAGCATTTATCCTTTGAGTTACAAACAATCCAATTACACTCTAAATTATTTTAAAATGTAAATAAAATTAAGTTATTATCGATTATAGTCAACTTATTTTGCTATGAAATAGGTCTTATCCATTCTTTTGCACTATTTTTTTTGTACCCATTACCATTCCCATCTACCCTGCAGCCCAGTTTTAGCATTGCTGATATAACACTGCTCCAGAATGAATTCCCTGGATGACTGGCATATGTGATAAGGCATTCTGGAAAGACTAGAGAACTTATTAAAATTGTATTCAGAGTTACTATTCTATAACAATAAGAGAACACACAATTGACTCACTTGATAAATGTGGTATTTTCAGTATAGCAAACAAGGACCTGCAATAAGTTTCTAACATTATATAAAATAGAAGAAATACATGGAAACACTCATATGAAGATGCCAAGTTCAGAGGGTCTAACTCTTGGAGGAAATATTTCATGCTAGGGAAAGGTGGGAAGTATGGAGGGATAGAAATAATCAAGGCACAATGTTGAGAAGTCAAAGGTTTGAATCTCATTTTTGCCTTCTAGAGGAGAAATGTTATTTTATTTCTTTTCTTTACTTTTTTTTTGACTTCCTAGAATCCACCCTGTTACCCTGACTTAAGTCTATGTAACTTTTCTGTGGCATGATTGGCTACTATTTTATGTATTAGTGAGGGAAGATCATTCTAGGTGGACATCCTCCACCCTGGCTGTAAAGGATTCAAAATACACACATTCTGTTCTGTCACAGCCAGAGTCGGTCAGAGAATCCAAGGAGCAACAAGAAATGCTCTCCATGGATTTTAACACAGTGACCTGAAATAGGAAGAGACATTATGGAGCTCAAAAGAGATGATGTATGTGGAAGTGATTTATAAAATGCTGGGCCAAATGCTATGTTTACAAATGTATGCAATCAGCACTTCCTCCTTGAAGTTGACAGAGTAAAATAAATTAAGAATGGTCTATAGGCATTTTAATCAGCAATGTGAGAACAGGTAGAAACTTGTAAAAGTACTGGCTCTACTTCACTGTTAGTTTCTACACTGGTGCATGGTCATTTGCTTTCCCAAAAAACCAATATAAAAAATGGGTCAATTATGGGATTAACAGAGTAGTGCCATCCTCAAAGATTAAGAGGTATTTTTAAAACTATTCCTTATCATATTCACTGATAGGTTTTGTAAAGACTATCAGAAAAATGCTACTTGTAATGATCAGTTATTAGGGAAAGATTAGAATTCAGCTTTAAATCACTGTATAAACATTTATTTATTCTTATTTGCTGTTAAATTTCTTACTTCTCTGGATCACTTAACTGTAAAATGTAAGATTTTCATCTAAAGTGACCGAAATACAATTTTCAGTAAAACCCTCTTCTGACTCTGCTGTTTTTTATAACACTTTCTGTGACCCACCAAAGGCTTTTAGCAATCCCATATGAAAATATAAGTAACAAATTGATGCTTACAGTTTAAGCAATGACTTTCAAGTGGTGGATGTGTTCAGTTGGATTTGATCAAAAGTCAGCCCTTCTTTTCTATCATCACCTAGAGACCTCATAAATATCAGGACATTATCACATATTTAGGTTATTAACCATCAAACATCAATTCACTTTGTTTGTCATACCAAAACTGAATAATACTCCCTGCTTTTAGGAAGACACGTCTTATCTCACAGGAGTCTTAAATAAGTGCACGGTTAGGTCAAAGTGAACCACAGCTGGAGGTGGGCAGATTGATCTTTCCTATCTCTTCTACTTTGATTACCATAAAAATAGGCAGATACATATTTATCCTCTTCACCTTTGAGGAGACAAACTTGTAGGGAGCAAAATTGCACGCAATGAAGCATGCCATCTGGTAGGAATATGCTGGAAACTCTTCAGCTTTCTCATTTCAACAAAAGTAAAAGTAAAAATCTATTAATTCAGCTTCTTGCTTGGCTGAGAAATAAATTCCACAAGTCTCAAATTACATCTGGTTTACTACATGTCTGGCTCTAATATGTACAATGAAAGCCAGACAATTTGGATGAAAATATTGTTCCTCTCTGCGATTTTAGCAATTGGAGGGAATAAGAGTGTTATTCCACTCTTAAATTTAGAGTTCCTCCCTCTTATGCTTCACATTACTGATCTGGAATGCATATGCATAGACTGTCTGTTTGGGCTGTTCCTTGGGTGGTGGAAGAAGGAATAAAGATCTTTTTCTAAGGAGGAGAGTGTAATGATGGGAAAGATGATTCTCCCAAGTCAACAGCACTGTCATTGAGATTCCATGCTGAGATCATCATGATATCAGCTCTCTGTGTTTGCCCTGGAAAGATCTTTAAATCTCCTTTTGGCATGTGACTGCTTTGGAAGCTATCATGCTACCCAAATTATTATACAATTTGGACTATAATCTTTTCTCTATTCTTTTTTTATACTTCTTCAAGCAAATTGTAAGTATTTTTAGGGCAAGAATCATACTAACACTCATTTTATGTTCCCTTCAGTGCCTCATACCATCTTTAATTTACAAGAAGCTTCTTAACAACTATTCTGCTGATGAAAATGAATGGGAGCCTCTAAGTGGTTTCCTCATGCCACAACTCTACACATCTAATCCATATTCGAAACAAGAGAAAGCAAGGATGGTTGGTCATGGCATCCTCATCTACCCCTTTCATCAGAAATAGCAAAAGTGTTTCTGGAAGATCCCCACCAACAGATGTCTACTTAGGTATTATTGGCCAGAATTATATTATGTCACATGGTCACCCTACAAGGGAAGAGAGAAATGTTTTTATTTTTCTAGCCTCTATAATGGAGGTAGGTAAATAAGTTTAGAAATAAATGTTGGGTGTTGGTGCCACAAGCACATAAAGCACTTCCTACCCAGTTAAGACTCAATAAATTATGTTGGCTCCCAGCTACTAATCTGCGCAAAAAAATTACTAGGTTCATAAAAATTAATAAAATATGATTTTATATTCTTAAAGAGAGAAAAATGTATGTATTTAAGTTAACCATCTTTAAGGCATTACTGAAAAAATTTAAATTCCACATTTCCTGTTGTTTATTTTTTGGTGGGATGGGGAGGACTATGCATTTGTATTCATAATATAGCATGTATTAGGATTTCTAAAAATTGTGTCTTGACAGTGTAAGTATAATAAATGAACATAATTCATATCTTAAATGGAAATTTAAAAACCAGTCTCAAGAAAGATATTAAAAAACGGTTATGATCTTGATAGGAACAAATCTGGTTGGTGCTCACCAGACTCAAAAATGCAAGTCAGATGTTATCAATATTTGTTCAAGACTATCACCTTGTCAAAGCAAGCTTTGACTTAAAATTTTAATAGTGGTTGCCCCAGGATCTAAGCCATATCACATAGGGGTGGTGGGATCCTCTCTGGAAATATAAGCTGTCCAGGTCAGGGGTAAGGGACATGCCAGGAAAGAATGAATCAAGAATGAACACTAGAGATTAAAGTCCAAAACCAGGGCAGAGTAGGAATGCTTTTACTGAAATGCCCTGCCAAAAAGCAAGTTAAATATACCTATATTTTAGCAACACTAGAGTGTAGAGCAAAAACCATGCTCTGTTGTAAACAATCACATGTATAAGGGATACCTGCATCTTCACCTACTAGCTATCAGACTTTGAACAAGTTGTTTAATTTCTCTGAATCCTAATGTCCTTAACATATAATGGGAAAGGAAGGTGTAATTTTTAGATTATAGTGAGAATTAGAAAAATAAAGCTAAAATATTTTATGAATTAGTTTTGTGTATAGTTAATTGTCTTATTTTGGGGTTGTCTTCAAGCATGCCACCACACCAGGCTAAGTTTTGTATTTTTAGTAGAGACAGGGTTTTGCCATGTTGGCCAGGCTGGTGTCAAACTCCTGACCTCAGGTGATCCCCCCGCCTCAGCCTCCCAAAGGGCTGGGATTCCAGGTGTGAGCCACCACGCCCGGCCACCTCTGTGATTTTACCTTTTATCGCGTTCCTTGTCACCTATGAGAATTCAGCCACAAAGCCTTGTTTCTTCACTCTGACTCGCCAAAGTCATGACCTCACTGAGAACTTTTCACTTACTGTTTTTTGCTTTGTGAATTTTTTTTCCCCTAATCATGGCCACTTCCTTATCATTCACATTTCAGCCTAAAGGGCAGCTTTTTAGTGAGGGGTTGGCTAGCTACCCAAACAAAAGCAGACACCCTGTCAAGATGTATCAAATCACATTGTTTTAATTCCCTGCATCACACCAATTGTTATTTTCAGGTTTTTTTTTTTTTTTTTTCTCTGATGTATTTGTTTGTTCATTTTCCAGTTTCCCTTCCTATAATATATACCATATGAGAGCGGGATTTTTGTCTTGCTCAAGGCTCTATCCTCAGTAACTAGAAGTTTTTGGAATATCCTATCTGTTCAATATTTGCTACATTTATGATGAATAAATGAACATAGTGGACAGTGGAAATACTTTCAAATGTGTTTCTAAAGTCATGGTCCTCAGTGCCCAAATGTAGACATTATGCAAAGTAGATTTAAGAGTCCTAAAGATTTTCTCCAAAGAATGGGGAGAAATTTACTCATTTCTAAGCTTACTTTAGAAATCCAGATGATCCTTAAATTTAGAGACAATCTCTTCCCCTCCTCCCTTTCCAATGGCTTCCATATCCCATATGCATATTGCCGTCCATTAGCTGGTGTTCATTCACTTCTCGTTGTTTCTGATTTTCCATGAGATGAGTACAGAAATTGAGAATGTACATTCAGGAACTTTGGTAGCTATTTGACATAATTGCACATCAATGTTCATGATCATATTTCAATAATTATTTTATTGATTTTTAAAAGCGTATTAATTAGATATACAGGGGTGAATAAAAACCAGTTCTTCATGTGAAAGAGTTTGAGTAGCTGCTATAGATCCAGAGTACAGATGAAGCCCAGAGAAAGCTCATGAAACCTAGTGCCAGCTTACAGCCATGTGGTCAGAATTTTCAGATAATTATCTAGTGAAGGGTTTTCCAAACTTAAGAGAATAGGACTTTGTTAAAGAAAATCAAAAGCTCCTAGACCTCTGATATGTACTTAAATTATTTATAATACTTTAATTTCAGACAAAAACACATAAACTCCTTGTGTTTATAATTCTTATGAAACCGTAGACCCAAAATACTTTAACTATCAAATTATGAAACTAATACAAATTTGAGTAATTAACAATTAAGTATAGTAACATGTTTCATTGAAATTGAAAATTCTTAAATGGGAATATGATGTCAACTGCTATGATACAGGTTTTAGTGAGGACAGGAATTTCTAAAGCAAGAGCTGGCAAAATTGTTTTGTCAAAGGCCAAAATAACAAACATCTTAGGTTTTGTTGGCCACATATTCTGTTTTGCAACTACTTAATACTACCATTGTGGTGTGAAAATAGCCACAGACACAACACAAATGAATAATGAATGTGACTGTATCAATATAACTTTATTTATAAAATAATCCACTGAAGGAATTCCCCCCAACCCCACCCACCCAGGTTCCAGATTCTATTAGTGAGAGCACTCCTTCTGAGGGATAAAATATTTAGTCCTTGGGAATATTCTGGTATTCAGTTTTGGCTCTGGATTTTAACAACAGACAGTAAGAATTCTGAGAACACTAATAAGGTCTCAAACAAGGAAGTGGCATTCAAACTAAATGATTGTGAAAGTAAAAACAGGGTAACTTGAAAAGAACCTGAGGAATAGCTACACAATAAAAAAGAGATATTTAGGTATCACTAGGGAGCAATTCTTTCTTATATCTGTCTGTAGTTTTTCACCAGGTTCTTAACGAAGCAAACCTGGAACTTTGCATTAGACCTCACAGCTCTTGAGTAATAGTAACAGATGATTAGCATGTATTGAGAGTTTGTTTGGTGCTAGATGGTTTTCCAATTCAGGCTACCAACTCAGGTCATTAGGCTTCATTGTTTGTGCCCTAGATGTGCAGAAATGAAAGGTTCATAGTAACCATATCAAGTGGAGATGCCCAAGAGATTCTAGTTGTGGTTACGTATTTGGGAGGTATAAGTACATAGATGGTACAACAAGCATGAGATTATGGAGGAAAATGCTTTAATGGTTTTTAAAGTTTCCGGGGCCAGCCCTGGGACACAATACCAGTAGAGTTCCTGGAGTAGGGCATGAGCTATGGGTCATCTAATTTCCGTCTATGAACCACAAATAATTCTAAAACTACATAAGATAGAGCACTTGGAAAGTGATGTATCTTGTGAATAATGCAAAAATAAAAGTTATCTGGATTTGCAAAAGTAAAGTTATCACCAAGGCCCACAGGATATGATAGTTCCAATCATATATTAGGGATGCACACTCATTTAAAATATAAAATAAGAAAATCAAGAGTTTAGACCAAGGACATTTTCTGAAAAAAAAATCTATTTCACAAAAATTATATCTATATTAAGGGAGTAATCTTGGAGTCTCTGCATCATCATTGTATAATTAGCACCCCAGGTTATATTTATTTAATCTGTTCAAAGTCTGAAGCAGCACAGCTCTGTCGGGCAATGCTGTGATGAATACTCCTCCTAATGGAGTTATAAATGGAAACTAATTAGTTTATGTGATTGTTATTAAGTCCAATTTAAGTTAGTTAATGGAATTTTGTTTGGCAAGGGAATAGAGTTGATCTTCGCACATGATATTTCTACTTTTGAAATAAGTTGCTATATTGCCCTATTAAACCCATAGATCTAAATATCTTGAAGTGATGCTTGTTTACCTGCAGCTTTTGAGCCAAGGGTTAATTCTAGAGAAGATGTAACAAGAAAAGTCATAATACCTCTAACATAGTAGTATTTCCATCTGGAATATTTTCATAGTTGGTCTTTATTTTGAGTAGCCTCCACAGAAGACCAAGACACTTAAATCAGTGCGGCTGTTCAGTGGAGTCTAGATCCATATCACCTCTGCTTAAATGGATTCCAATATCACCTAATGAAGAAATAAATGATCTTTCATAAGGACCATATTCTGCAGGAATGCCAGAAAACCTAACTAAATAAAAAGCATACAATTTATGCAGTCTTCTACACTGTTTGTTATTCTTCTAGAATGATTGTTTCTTAACGCCTGTAAAATATAGCCCAGCTGAAATTTAAAGTCAGTATTCACAAATGTGGGCCACAGTTGATAATTTGTTTAACCTATGTATGCTGAAGTTCTTTCAAATTTTCCATTGGTTAAATCAGCAATAATTCATCAAAGAGAAATGCTATTTAACTTATTCTCCAACATTGTAACATGTTACCAGTTATCCTAAATGATGAAGAGGGTTTGAGAAAATTCAGAATGGCAATCAAACTCATTTCTTACTGCCTGCCATTTCACTTCTGGCCCGTCACTTTCTAGGCTCTTCACAGAAAGGGAGAACTATGAATGGAAAATCAAAATCCTCCCTTTTTTTTTTAATTTTATTTTTTATTTTTTGAGAATGAGTCTTGCTTTGTTGCCCAGGCTGGAGTACAGAGGCGTGATGTTGGTTCACTGCAACCTCTGCCTCCTGGGTTCAAGCAATTCTTGTGCCTCAGCCTACCGAGTAGCTGGGATTACAGGTGCACGCCACCACTCCTGGATAATTTTTTTGTATTTTTAGTAGAGACAGGGTTTCACCATGTTGGGCAGACTGATCTCAAACTCCTGACCTCAGGTAATCTGCTCGGCTCGGCCTTCCAACGTGCTGGGATTACAGGCATGAGCCAGGGTGCCTGGCCAGCCATTTCATAATCAGCTTCTGGATGAGAAATTTTCCAAAATAATTCTCTCCCAAAAAACCTAAATTACAGCATTTGGGATGCACAAGTTTCAGCCAGTGATCAGACTGACCTGAATAAATCCGTGCATGTGGGTCACATAAGAGTTTCATTGGGTGTGTGAATTTGCCATCTGCGAACAATATCCTTCACAGTAAAACAGAAAAAAATAAGAGTAAAGGTTGTCTGTGTACAATTGTCATGCTCTTCTTAGTGTCTGCGCTTACGTGACTCTTTGTGAAGCAATGAGTTATTTCTCAGGCATCCTACAGACCAGATTTTATAACCATTTGGGTAGCAATGCTAAATGCTTTCACTTCCCTGCACCCTATAACTGCTCTTGAAAACAACTTTACACAATATTTATCTGACAGGTTTCAGTGCTGGAAGAAAAATAAGAGATGTATTACAGACAAGGGCTTTAATTGCTGAAGTGTCTGTACAAGCTAATACTATGAACTTAAATCATAAAAATATCTGGTTTCTTGATTCCACGCCATTGACAAAAGAAGGAGAAATGTAGCTGATTAATATTTATTCTGCAAATACAGTATGCCTTTGTAGATCCTTTCTATACATTAACTGACTTAATGTTTACCATAACCGAGGGTACTACTTAGTATTCTTCCTGTTTACAGATAAGGAAACTTACAGTCACAGAGACTAACTCTCATAGCCAAGATTACACAGCTAATAATTATGTCCTGAGGTTTAATCAATGTTCTTTTCTACACAAGAAGCTAGCTATCAGGTCACTGAGGAAACAAGAAATTGTCCATTTCTACAGGGGGTAAGAATTTTAAAATGATTAATGCAGTTGATATTCTCAGCCATGGGGATAAAAAAAAACAAAAAGAGCCAATCTTTCACAGTGCTTTACTCACTAGAGTAGAATTCAGAAAACCTGAATACTTAGGGAATATGATGTCTGGCAAAATTGAATTTTCTTGATTTCTAAGACATAGCTTTATATTTTCTAACCATTTTAAGAACCTGTTTAGATCAATGAATTGATTCCCTTACCTTACTAATCCTGATAGTATTTTTACTGACAAAACTTCAGGTTTTATCCAGCTAAACATTAATGATTATAATATAGTACTATAAATTCAGAAATGATCCTGTTCCAAGAACAGGGTCTTACACGTGCTACATATTTAATACATGTGTAGTTGTTCTACATGTCAGGATATCCTTTGAAAGGCATGCATTTCTTTTCTCTTAAAAGAATAATGAATGGATCTGAATTAAAGTATGTAAGATAATACAGAAGCTGTTCCTATATTAATCTTTCTAGGTGGTGGGTTAGAACTAGATACCCTAAAATGCACTTCTATTTCTAAAAGCTTCTGTGGTTTCATGCTAATTCATGCATAAAATATAAGAGGCGTACAAGGCATTTCATAAATGTGTGTCAACCCACTATGCTATTGTTACATTCACCCATGTCTGCCAACCATGCCACCGTGACCTGAGTTTCACTACCCAGAATGGACCAGACATCTTCCATTTTCATGCCTTTGCTTATCCTATTCCTGCTGCTTGAACTGTCTTCTCTCCATTACATTTCCATGTTCCACTCATCCTTCATTGTATTCAACAGCCACCACTGTAAAAATTGTCAGGCCACCCAAATATGCCAATATTTATCTCCCTTAAATAATTAAAAGTTACCTGATAATTAAAACTTACACCTCACAGTTTATGTCAAAATATCTATAAATATTCGTGTATATAAAGTGTTGTGCCACCTGGAATAATCACTCAACTTTTATATCTTATGGTTGCTAATAACATAAATGAAAAATAAACACATGCATAATGTTTTCCATTGATTTTATTAATATGTGAATAAAATTACTTCTGTCCAACTTTTATTTAGTCATTTATAATTAACAAAAATTGTATATACTTGTGGTATACAACATGATGTTTTGAAACATATATTATTACACACATTTATTCTCCTCAGATATTTATAAGCAAAGACTCATTGTCTTTCACCATTGAAGGTTTCTATGGAGAGTGGTCTGAAGCCAGTCTGGTTATATCTTCCTATGGGTTATAACTACTTATTTCTATCTATGCATTATATGACTAACTTGTTTTTGCTGCCTGAATGCTTAAAGAAAAGTTTCTTTGCACTTAAAATTCAATAACTTAAACATAATAATTGGTGATGTTCTACACCACATTTTACTCAAATATTATCTATTCTTAATATCTGCCAACTTAGTTCTTTGTTCATTTTAAGAAAATGTTCATTTGTTGCTTTTTATTTTTTTCTCTGTGTCAAGTATATCAATTTTTCCTATCACCTGTTTGATCGGTTTCATATAATTTGCTTTTCTTGCCTGCATTATTGTTGCTTGTCTCCAGCTTTTTTTTTCTGTTGTAATTTGATTTTTCAGCTGGCTGTGTTTGGTCCCTTGCTGATTCTAATTTATTTATTAATTTGGTAATAACGTTGTTTTCTTAATTAGGTTTTCAATATTTCCTTTCAACTTTTGTTGTTAGCTTATGTTCATGATTTTGGTTGTTAGTTTATCTTCATAATTTTGAGACTTTGGTTTATTGAATTCATATAGTAATTATATTTGTCATAGAAGATACCACTTACAAGGAATTTTCTTCTGCCCCTTTGTTTACTTTTCCTTTTAGATTTGATTTGTATTTGAAATGCTATGTTTTTGTTACTCCTCACTCCTTTTCCTAAGCTAAGTTTGTATAGTTACTCTGCCATTTGTTTTTGAAATTTTGCTCACTTCTGGGCAGTTCTGTCTAGATTTTCAATTGTCTCTGCTATTTCAAGGGTGGCTTTTTGAAACTGAATCTCTTCCTTATTTATTCATGACTATTTTGTTTTCCTTATCAAAGGGTGGTTTGAGTGTTAGATACTTGCTATTCTGTCCACTCCTCTATAGCATGGTGGCATAAAGAACTCTGGGATAGTGCGTGTGCAAAATTTTTACATTACCTAATCTTTTTTAACTTTTGATGTTTGATTAAGGGTTCTTTATCAAGTTTCATTTCTAATAGTTGTAAAGTATAATCCATTCTCATGGCATACTTAACGACTGTCCGATTTCAGGGTGCCTCTGGAGCCCTGGGTTTCCTTCTTTTAGCAGGTATTTTAGCAACTCTACCTACTACTTACCAGGGATAATGGAATTTAAGAATACCCACTTAATTTGTTTCTTCCCAAATGTTAGGGAGATGGTAAAAAAAAATCTTCAGATTTTTCAGCTTGTTAGTAAGGCTTCTAAGGTGAAAGCAATGTCAAGGTGTATAGACACTTTAAGCTCCTACCTAAATAATTCATTATGTGACCTCCAAATTCTGAATCATTAGAAACTGGGTGATTCTATTTCATATATATATA
>NW_016804139.1:6349992-6358775 GCF_001698545.2 Rhinopithecus bieti
TGTCTGTCTATCCTGCTTTTTAGGCTTAAAAAAACCGAAATTATACTAAGAGAATAAAGTGGATATGGCGTGATTAATGCGTAGAGTGAATAAAAGCCACCACTGAGGATTTCTGCATGTGCAACTAGTTGAGTGATTTCGTCAGTTGTTTTCATATATGTGTGTGTATATATATATATATATATATATATATATATATATATATATATTCCTTTTATTGGGTTCTGAGCTGAGGAAAGGAAATTCTGTTTAATCAGCCTTATTCTGCTCTCTCAGTCCTGAAGTTATTGCTCATCTCTTTTCATATAACCCTTCCACTGCCTTTTTAATGTCCCAAACTCTGGCATTTTTAAAGAGAGGCTTATGTCTGGCTTAAACAATCTTTACTTATAATCACTATCCTAATGTCTATCAGCCAAAGTAAGCAATCTCCCAACAGCAAGCTTTACAAAAGGTGACTTTCTTTTTGACAGTGCCATAACTAACACTGGCACTGTCTTAGGCACTGTTAGAATAGAGAAGTTTGAGATAGTTGTCTGCAAAAAGCTTGATATTTTGCTGACTAAGGAAAAATAAATAACAAATGTTAAGACACAAGATTACATATAACAAGCTGTCAAATTTTGTGATAATACAGATAGCAATCACAGATGGGAATAAACAGTGGCATTTGAAGAAGTAAAGAAGACTTTAAGAATAAATTAGAATTTAAATTCTTTAGACTTTTTGAAAGAGGATGAATTTGAACAGGATTTTAAAGGGGTAATGGGAAGTGGACTGTTGATAACAGGAGGAAATGTTATTGAGAGAATGGGTACATTGTGAGTAAAGGAGAGAGGAGGGTAATCTATCTGGATGAATCACAGTAATTAATTTGGTTGTAGGATCTGACATAAGAAAAGAGAGAATAAGAAATGCTATATATAAAACAAGATAAAACTGAAATCATGGGGACTCTGAGTGACAACCTTAGTGACCTTAAGACTTTAACCTTTAGCTTTGGAAACTGCCCCAAAGACTTAAGATATCTCCTATATCAGATTCCATGTCTCTCAGTTGAAACATTTAAATCCCTTTTCTCCTGTTCAGAAAAATAAGCAGTATTGCCAGCAAGCCAACCTCATCTTATTGAGTTCAGACTCTAGTAGGTGACATTAGTAATGAGAGATTAGAGGTGTGAACTTACTCAATTTATGTTAACAAGGTGTTAAATGCAAAGGCCAATTATGGCTACCCCTAACTTCAACTTCCTGTCTCCTGACTATCCAGTGAATGAGCTTGATCAGGGTATGGCTCTTATTCTGTGGTATTTATAGTATTCTCAGCTGAAACTTATTGGATTCCTGAAAGTGTAGGTTGTGGACTCCTCAGGGTATTGAGGAATTTTGTGGGTTCCCTGTGAATGCCCCCTGGTGCTTTCCAGAACACCTGGCAATAAATTCCAGCTTCTTTGACTTCCCATTTCTTCTGATGCAGGGTTATTAAATATGAAATATTGCATGCTGAAATTCACATAAAACAGGCTAATTAGTAATAGAAGGAAGTGAGAGCAAGGTTGCAAATAGTAAGAAAAGGATCACGGAGAGGCTAAGGTTGGAGATCTGTAATTGCAAAAATATAAGAAACTCAATCCCTTTCCAATGGTTCATCGCCTGGCTTTGCCTAACAATCCTTCCCTGCTGACCTTCTTTTGTTCAGGCTGTTTTTTTTCTGCTCATGAAATCTTTAAGAAAATAAGCATTTTATTATAGAATAGTTTTAGCTTTTCAAAAATGTTAGGAGTATATAGTTTGGATAGTTTTCAAATATGTCTCATCCAAATATTGAGTTATAAGAAAATAGCATGGCATAGACCTATTTCACTATAGAAAGGAAAGGGCTTTTTTTCTTAATTTATTTTTTACCTTCACCATATTCAATGTTATGCTATAGTTAAATCAGCAGAAATTCTGATAGAATAAGTTTACTAAGATGATATTGTGACTCAGGTCCATAAATACTGCTCTTTGTGCCCACAAAAAAAGTTACTTAAAGCATAGATAGTGAAACTCTTCTGGTCTACAAAAAAGGTAATTTACCAGTCTCAAAGCAATAAGAACCTTAAGTCAGAATTTAAATATTCTGTACTGCTGAGTGTCTGATAGCAAAAAATTGATTTGTATTCTGGTGACAACCTCGCCAACCTCTGGCACCGTCCTATTGCCTTGCTTTGAAAAGAAGAAATGACACTTTTTCTCACCCATTTATTGGTTCATGGCTGAGAATCCTGTAACAAAAGAGAGATTAACAAGAGAAAAACTACAAATGTATTTAACATAGTATATTAGTCTGTCCTCACACTACTATAAAAAAAAATCAAAGACTGGGTAATTTATAAAGGAAAGAGGTTTCATTGACTTACAGTTCCACATGACTAGGGAGGCCTCAGGAAACTTACAATCATGGCAGAAGGTGAAAAGGAAACAAGGACCTTCTTCACTGGGTGGCAGGAGAGAGAAGTGAGTGGGGAAAGGCCAAACACTTATAAAACCATCAGATCTCATAAGAACTCACTCAGCATCATGAGATGCTGAGCATGGGGGAAACCGCCCCCATGATCCAATAACCCCCTTATAGGGTTCCCCTCTTGACATATAGGATTACAATTCAAGACGAGATCTGGGAGGGGACACAAGGCCAAACCATATCACATAGGTTTTATGTGACATAGGAACTTTCAAAATTGCAGACTCAAAGAAACAAGGAAATGTGTGAACTTTTATGGACAATGGTGCAGAAATATTACTAGAGGCCAAAAAAGTATGACCTAATGTTAATAACCCGAGGCAATTTAACAAGGCCCAGTTGTTGACAGATTCTTACTGGCATCCCTGTCTGACATTCCTTTACTCTGCGCATAGGAGGACCCCTCTGGAATGAGGGTTTTATGACCTTTTGTAGAGGAAACTTAAGAGAATTATTTTATGGCCTGCGTTAGGGGAGAAAATCTAGGGGAAGGTGAGAGTGTCCTTCCTACTTCTGCTGTTTCCTCAAATACTGAGATGCCACATTTGGGGAAATGGTATCTTGATTTCCATTACTTTTCTTTCTGCAGATTCCTACTCATTCTTCAAATCCATTCCATCTACTGAAAACCCTCTACAACCAACAAGATTTTTGTCCCCTAATTGTAGTCTTTCTTTGGAAATCAGACACAGTTGAATACAGGGGCAATGTCCTACACCTTTATGCAAAAGTTAGGCACACAGACAAGGTTTATAAAGTGTGTTTAACTGTATACACTTCACTTGTTTTGAGTTAAATTGAAAAGGAATGAGCCTATCAGCAGGCCATAAAGGAAATACATGTAATTCATACAGTAATTTAGAATGTTTTTTAAAAGTAGTGAATGTTGATGCCATTAATGTTACTGAGAATGAAATACTGAAGAACATGAAAAGAATAATAACTTGTCCATATCTACAACTCTTTGGCAACATTTCTGGGTGGATCTTAGGTTACTAATTTACTTAGTTTTTACTCTCTATTACTTGTAGTGATAATGTTATAATATGCTTGGTTATTACCTTGTGTATTTGTTACAAATACAAAAACTCCTTGTTTGTTTTGTTTATAAGCAGATAAACTTCTTATAAATAAAACAGTCAGACATGAATGACAAATATAATTCATTTCTTATGTTCTAATCATGTACCTTTTACTAGTAATAATGCTACCAAAATAAGTAGTCTTTGTTGAACAAGGTCAAATAACCATCCATCACTATAAGCAGAAAGATGAATTCTAAGATCTAGTCTTATTGTGTAGAGCAATATTCCTCAACTGAGAAAGTTGTTTTTTGGCTGGGCACAGTGGCTCACACCTGTAATCCCAGCACTTGTGGGAGGCTAAGGCAGGCAAATTGCTTGAGTCCAGGAGTTCCAGACCAGCCTGGGAAATGTAGCAAAACCCTGTCTCTACAAAATATACAAAAATTAGCCAGCTGTGGTGGTGTGCACCTGTAGTCCCAGCTACTCAAGAGGCTGAGATGAGAGGATTGCTCGAGCCCAGGAGGCAGAGCTTGTAGTGAGCTGAGATCAAGGCACTTCATTCCAGGCTGTGTGACAGAGTGAGACGACCACATTTCAAGAGATTTTTTCCCCATAGATGATATGGTGATATTTGGCAACACCTAGGGACTCTTTCCTTTCCCTCCCCTCCCCTCCCCTCCCTTCCCTTCCTTCCCTTCCTTTCCTTCTTCCTTTCCTTTCCTTTCCTTCTTCCTTTCCCTTCCTTTCCTTTCCTTTCCTTTCCTTTCCTTTCCTTTCCTTTCCTTTCCTTTCCCTTTCCCTTTCCCTTTCCTTTCCTTTCCCTTCCTTCCTTCCTTCCTTCCTTCCTTCCTTCCTTCCTTTCTTTCTCTCTCTCTCTCTCTCTCTCTCTCTCTCTCTCTCTCTCTCTTTCTTTTCTGTCTGTCTTTCTGTCTTTCTGTCTTTCCTTCAGCAAGGGCAAGGGTTTACACTGCTAGCATCTAGGCATTGAGCTCAGGAATATTACTAAACATACTATAACACACAGTATGGTCCCTACAACAATAATTATCTTGTCTAAGATCTCAATAGCACCATATTTTTGTTGAAAAAAAAACCTATTCATAGAGAAACAGAAGTCATAAGTGTTATAAGTGTCAGAGCATGGAAGGGTATCTAACCCAAATTTAGTGTTCATAAAATTTTCCTAGAAAAAATAACTCCAGAGATAAATCTCTAATAGGTAAGATTGTGTAATAAGTGAAGTATTGATCAGGAAAGTAAAGTGGAAAAGAATTACAAAGGAAAGTTGCGCAGCATACAGAGATGCACGAAAGCATCAATCAAGCAGCACCTGAAGAAAAGGTCACGCAGTTTGGTGTTAACTGAATGTGAGGCAAGGAATGGGTGGAGATGAGGAAGAGAGGTAGGAAGGTAGGTTCTCTGGTGGTCTTGGGCCTTTCCAGAGGTGATCCACAGAAAGGAAGAAAATGCTCATGAGCTTCTGTGCGCAGAGACTTCACAGACTGAAAGGAGAGACCAATATGTGAGATATTAAATCATATGTGCTCTAATTGCTGTCATGGAGAGACACACGGGAAACCAAGACAGCATAGAGGATATTGAAATAATCAAAGCAGAGGTAGACTGGAAAGGCTTTCTGGGTGAGGCGACACAGGTTACATTTAAACCCAATCCTAACACGTGAGATTCAGTAAACTAGGTGATAGTGGGAAGTGGTAAGGAATTTATTCCAGATAAAGAGAAAGAGTACACAGAAGAAGGGTAAAAATGAGCTAGGAAATTTTAATATTTTAAGCAATCCAGTATGGGTACTACACATTGCATAAGAAAAGAGAAGGGCGGGGATAAGGCCAGAAAAGAGAGAATAAACACCAGACAATCATGAAGTTTTTTCCTATGGCAATGCTAAGCATTAGAGTAACCAGAGAATGCCATTTTAGATTGTAAAGCAAGGGAGTAACCTCATCAGCTCTGCGCCTTAGGAAAATCGCTCTGAGTAGATATCGTGGGCGGAGGCTGGAGACAAGAAGGACGGTCAGGACACCCTAAGGACCATCTGAGGAAGACCACCTGGTGGCTCCACTGAGATGTTCTAACTTACATGGAAACGTTATCTGATGATCACTTTCAAAGTGTGAAGGGGATCAGATTTCCACAGAACAAATTTTGCTCTGTAGTTCCCTACGTATATCACCAGTCTAGAAAATGAGGATATGTAGGTAAATATGGACACTGACCTCTAAAAGTTTCAGGGCAGACAGAACTTGTGTAATGATCTGAAACCTAAGGTTAGAAGTCATGTACTCCATGAGAAAGGTGTGGATACATTGCAATGGGAACGCAAAGTCGTCAGAAGACAACTTCTGAACAGAGAATCAGAATGACTGCACCAGGATGATGGCATTAGAGCAGGCTATTAATAGTTTATAATTTATATTAGAATGATAGGTGACAATTACTAAGCACTTACATGTGCAAAGGGCTTCAAGGACATTATCTTCTTTAATTCTTACAAGGATTCTAAGTGTTAGGTATAGTCATCTCCATTTTACAGAAGAGGGAACTGGGGTGTAAAAAAAGTTAATAGGCTTATCCAAGGTCACTCAACTGTTAAATGTTAAAATCAGGAATTAATTCAGGTGTGGATGAAACAAATAACATTTAAAAAGGTTAAGATGAAAGGAACAGGTCTCCCTTATGGAGGAAAGAGAATCATTATGGGCACTGAAGTAGTGCATGCCAGGTTATATTAATATATGGAGAAAATTGAACAGTTTATTTTGCCAGGATACTGAGTTGAATAAAGAATGATCAAATAAGCTGATTTTTTCCAAATCACGTCAAGCAACAAACACCTAAGAATCTTTCATAAGTTACATTTTTTCATGTAACACTGTATCATGCGTTAAGCTGCACTTCTAAGGTGAAGTACAGGCAGCTTTCCATTGCTTCAATCCAGCTCTCTGAGGTGGGCCATCTTGAATAGTTTAGAGCAATTATTTGATCACACATTTCCTAATTGGCAAAAAATGTTAATAGTATCTTCAAAATCCCTTACTCCCTTGCTGCCAGTGGAGCATGAATGGAGCAGATGCCAAAGACAGCTTGGAAACATCCAAAAGGGTTGGAAACAGCAATTACTATTATCCCCGCTATCTGCCATGGCCAGGGCTGGCATCACAAGCACATTTTGTGCTTGCCAATGGGCTCAGGTGGCATTCTGAAGGGACGACTCATTTATAAAACAGTGTAGTGGGTTTTACTTCCCTTAAAATGGTAAGATCAAAATACAGTCCAAGTATATAGATATTTACCTCCCCACTGAAAAAGAAAAAAAAAATAGAATTGTTTCAAGGACAGCTTGTCTTTAGCAGTGTAACACGCAATTCATACTCAAAATTCGGCACTAGTCCAAAAGATTCTGTTTTTTTTTTTTTTCTCATACTGATCACCTTTTTCTATGTCTGCCTGAAAAAAATAAGGGTATCAAGGTATCCTGGGAAAAGCCACCTCTATCAGGCCTCCAGCCATCTTCAGGTTCACACCTTAGCTCTTCACCCTTGGCCCTGTGGGATGTGCCCTCTGTGAGCCTTTCATTCTCTTGCTTATCTCTGCCACTCTGTGCCCTGCTGATGTCTTACTAATTTTTCTTACTCAGTGACTTGCCCCCTAAACTGAATCTCCCAACTCTCTTTTAGGTAAACTTATTTAATGCTTTCCTTATTCACACCTTTCTTAGACCCCAATTTTTGCCCTTATTCTGAAGTGTGACTCCCAGGCAAACTAAAAGACAGAAAAACAACCACTTTATCCACCTTGATTTTAACACCTGTAATACTGCATTCTGATGATGAAATTGTGTGTCTCATCAGCTAAATTTTGAGTTCCCCGAAGCTGGAAACAGGTCCCATGCTTCTAATATTGGCACAAGACCCAACACATAACAGACAATGAATGAATAGTGGTTAAATAAATTTTAGGAATAAAAAATGTTTCTGGACTTAATGGAGGTTCTCACATTTTGGGTGCAAATTTATTTTCTCTATTTGTTTTAAGCAGAATGTGAGCCATGGAATCAGATTTGGGGCAAAATCCTGACTCCTCCTTTTTGTAGTTGTTCTATTTGTATGAGTTAATTAAGCATTGTGAAACATGAACATTCCTAAAGACCATCTTGTGGGATTATTGCAGGAAATAAATGAGATGATCTTTGTAAGTTCCTCATCCCAGTGCCTAATATAAACTGAACTAAAAGAAACTGGTTATTAATTTCATTGTTATAATTAATAAGCAAGCTAGTCTCTTGATTATCCTTAGCAATCTAAAGTATATTGGGCTCATAAAGGCCTTGGGGCTATTTTTCCCCTAATTCCTTGACCTGTAATGACAAAGCCTTACTCTTTAAAAATAAAAACTGTTATTCCTTTCTTGGTTGTCAACAAATTATTTCATGATTATCACAATCCATGTTTTAGCACAGGAATGTGTGCAAGGGCCAGGGCTTAGGACTTCAGTTCATGCATCGCGATGCTCTCATGACAGCTCAGAATAGTCAGAAATTGAGATTACGATAATGCAAGAGCTGGTGACTATGATGTTCACTGTATGATTTATAAGACTAAAGAAGAAGTTAGGAAAGACAGAGTGTCTGAAGAGGATGATACATCTATCCCACACTCAGACTGAGGACAGCATGTGAACGGACCCTCCAGCCAGGTAGAAGGTCCCTAACAACAGACAACCATAGGGGAAAGTCCATATTCTAGAGATAGAGTGGGTTTTACTTTGTTTTGTTTTTCATTTTAATTAAAATATATGAACATGTGTGAGAGTAAACCAATATAAAGTATTCCCATATGTCACTGAACTTGACATTTATCAAGATTTGGTCGTATTTGTTTCGCTTTCCCTTTTGACTTTTATCCTCTGCAATGAAATATTTTAAAGCCAATTTCAGACATTTTATCATTTCAATTCTATGTGCCTCACAAAGAATATTTTCAAAATAAGCATTTTCTTTCTCTCAAATCACACGATTGTAACTAAGAATAATTAGCAATATTTTCAATACTCCTTTAACATTCAGCCCATTTTCATGTTTTCTAAAGTATATCAAAATGTTCTTTCACAGTTGATTTGTTCATATCAGGATCTGAACAGAGTCTACTGTTAAGCTTGGTTGGGTCCATTCCTCATGACTTTTTTTTTTTTTTTTTTTTTTTTTTTTTTTTTTTTTTTTTTTTTTTTTTTTTC
>NW_016804139.1:6359370-6375636 GCF_001698545.2 Rhinopithecus bieti
GACTCTTTTAAGTTTCTGTTTGATCTGTCCTTACACAGAAACAGATACTTTGTGAGATACTATGAGCAGATTTTAGAAAATAATAAAATATTTACAGGTGGGTACAGTGACTCATGCCTATAATCTCAGCACTTTGGGAGGCCAAGGCAGGTGGATCACATAAGGTCAGGAGTTTGAGAGCAGCATAGCTAACGTGGTGAAACCACTTCTCTACTAAAAGTACAAAAAGTAGCCAGGCATAGTGGTGTGCCCCTGTAATCCCAGCTACTCAGGAGGCTGAGGTGGGAGATTGCTTGAACCTGGGAGGCAGAGGCTGCAGAGGCTGCAGTGAGCTGAGATCATGTCACTGCACTCCAGCCTGGGCGACACAGTGAGACCCTGTCTCAAAAAAATTTATATATATATATATATATGCATTTTTATTGCAGTAAAAAAAGTGACATGAGATCTACCCTCTCAATCTTTAATGTACGATCCTATACTGTAAACTATAAGCACAACTGAAACTGTATACTCATTGAACAGCAACATCCCATAGTTTAAAACTAACAGATAGTAATTTATGTGTTTTTTCTCAAAGTTCCACAGAAGACTTAGCTAGATGTAGAATGTCAACACCTGTTTCTTTATCCCCTGTTATTCATCTAGTTGTTTAGGTTTATAATAAATTCCACTATAAATGGTAGTTTTTACTATTATTATTATTTCAATTTTTTATTTTAGGGACAGAGTCTCACTCTGTCACCCAGTCTAGAGTGTAGTGGTATGACCATAACTCACTGTAACCTCGAACTTCTGGGCTCAAGTGATTCTCCTGCTTCAGCCTCCCAAGTAGCTGGGACTACAGATGCCCATCACCACACCTGGCTTATGTTTTAATTTTTTGTAGAGATTAAGTCTTGCTATGTTGCCCAGGCTGGTCTCAAACTCTTGACCTAAAGGATTCCTTCTTTCTCAGCCCCCCAAATTGCCAGGATTATAGGCAAGAGCCACTGCATCAGGCCTATTATTTTTATATCTATCTCTACGCTGTTTCCAAATGAAAGATGTAAGAAGATAGTGAATTTAACACACTTTATGCCATTGAACTTATATTGACGTTGACAATATAATAATGTATATTATATCAATATGTATAAAATTATTCATATTAATGAAAGCTAACTTATACTGACAAAAATAATGTTTCCATCACCAGGGTAGGTGATTCTTACGTAGGTATCCATTTAACCTCACAGTCATCCTATGTGGGAGAAATTATTACTATGATCCATCTTACAGATGAAATCATTATGTCTCTAAAAACCCGAACAACTGGTCGAAAGTTACACTAGTATGTAGTGGATCTATGATTAAAACCCAGATCTACCTGACAGAAAGTATGCTCTGTTTTCTTTGATCTTTTAATTGGAATTCAGAGAAATTAACCTCTTAGGTCACAAAGGTAGTGAGTAACAGCCTGAGTTTGATTTCAGTCTATCCTGTCCTGAAGCCTATTACTATTTCTTCTATACCATCTGTCTCTGCTTGAAGTTTCACAACAGAGACAAGATTAAATATTAACATCAACTTGCATTGTTGTAATCTACTGATAAAATGAATAGGTCAAAATTAGACAGGCTTTGGTGGTAATTCCTGCAAATGTTTTTTTAATATGGCAGATTAAATTCTTACATATTGCAATCAGCTTACATCTAAAAGAGGAAACAGATTTTGAACAAGTAATCCTATAATATCAGAGGATGATCAATGCTCTGAAGAAAAATAAAATAGAGTAACAGACTAGCAATGACTGTGATGGGCATGGCTACATTAGGAAACAGGGTGCATTTAGGAGTCTATGAGGACGTGACATTTGAACAGAGACCTAAAAGAAAGGAGAGGAAAAGCAAATGCAAAGACTCTGAGGTGAGCCCACTTAGATCCTAACATCACCAGTAATGATTTCCCATCTCTGTGTGTTTACGAGTTTGTATTATCCCCTCCTGTTGAGTGTATGTGGAGCCTACAACTTATTTCTAACTAATGAATATGGCAAATATAATAGACTGCCATTTTTTTAGGTTACATTATATGACAGAGATGATGGAATGTGACCCCTGTGTGTATGTTATGTTATAGAAGACTCTATCTTAGCAGACTGTAGCAAGAGACTCCCCCTCGCTGGCTTTGGAGAATAATTTTCTACGTTGTCACTTCCAGTGAAGAGGGCCACATAGCAGAGCACTGTAGGTGTTATCTAGGAACTGAGGGTCTCAGTGCTACAACTTCACAGAGCTAGAGTCTGCCAACAACCACAATGAGTTTGGAAGAAGACATCAAACTCAGATAAAAACTTTGATGACCCTTTGGGAGACCCAAAGTAAGGCATGCCTGGATTCCTCACAGAAATCGTAAAACAATAAATGTGTGCGATTTTGTGCTGCTAAATTAATAGTAGTTTGTTACACAGCAATAAATAAAAATGTATGATACAAGAAGACCCAGCATGTGCACTTTTCAAAAAAAAAAAAAGGGTGGGGGGCGGTTGCAATGAGATGAGCAGGAGGGGAGGAGATGGCCTGGGATCAGATTATGATATCAATGTTATTCACAGTGTGAGCCATGACCATTCCCATCTGTGAACTACCAGTCTTCCACAGACACAAAAATAAAGTGATTATGGCTTAAAGAGTTGCAGAAAATAAACCTTCTCTGTAGAGGAGTATTTAGTAAAGACCAAAGTCAAGTTGAAAGATAAAAATACAGATACCAGAAAGATTTGAGCTTCTATTGCCCTATTATGCAACAAACATTAAACAAATACAAACTCTTAGCCAGATTAATACATTCTTATACTAGAGGCCTATTTTTGTAAGTTGCTAGTACTTAATACAATATGCCCAGCTTTCAACAACAAAAACATCACAAAACATGTCAAATAGCAATAAAATAGAGTCATAAGAAATAAACCAAGCATCAGAGTTATACTCAGATATGATGCAGATTTATTACAATGAAATTTACAATAACTGTGATATTAAGGCTTCCATAGAAAAAGTAGTCAACATTAAGAGCAAATGGGCAATGTAAGCAAAGAGATCAAAATTCTAAGAGAAAATTCAAAAGGAAATGTTAGTAATCAAAATTAGTATAAAGAAATGAAAAATATCATTGATGGGCTCAATAGTAGACTCAGTAAGACCAAGGGAAGAATTAGTAATCTGGAATACAGGCCAATAGAAATTTCTCAAAATGCAAATAGATACAAATAAGCTGTTGGGGAAGCCCACTCCACACCACCCGGCGGGTACCCCGAGTCCAGTGGAGACAAAGGAGTTAGAAAGAGACAGAATAAGAGTTTAAAAGGCACCAGAGCATCGAGGCGTGCTCACGGCCCAGAGCTCTTTAGCTCCACCTAATTTATTGATTTACAAGCTCTTTGTTCTTAGGGCAGATGGGAGGGGTAGGAAGGGATGAGGAAAAGGATTAATCAGTGAAGGAGAACTCGTGAGTCATTCATAATATGTATAGCAGTGACGGTTTCTGTGAATTTCCTTGAGCAAAGGCATGTGTCTAAACTACTTAAGATCTTTAACTTATTGGGACTGAAGTGGGTGGGAGTGGGTTTCAGGAGGAGCCAAGATGTTTGATTATACTCCACTGCTTCAGGGAAGTGTTATCTCCCAGAGCAACCTGTGGAATGCGGCAGAGCGGTTATGCTCTAAGGGCATAAAGACATGAAGGCAATAAGGAGACTTTTCTCCTCAGAGACCTCCCATGGCTCCCCATGGGTATCTCACACAGGGGAGACCAACTCATCTGGCATCCTAGAAACTCTCTTTCCCACATAAGCAAACACAGAAGAGCCAAGAACGAGAGTTATGGTCTCAAAAGATACAGCGCATGTGTAATTGGGATATCAGAAGGAGAAAATGGAAAGAATGGAACAGAATAAATGTTTAAAATATTAAAGCCCTGACATTTTCAAATTAATAACAGACAACAAACCACAAATCCAGGAACCTCAGGGAATTTTAAGCAGAATTAACAGAAACAACAACTACATTTAAGTATATCATATTCAAACAGTAGAAAGACAAAGACAAAGAGAAAATATTGAAAGATGCCAGAGGGAGGAAGTGAATCTTACCTATAGATAAACAGGGATAAGAAGTACAATAAATGACTGGGTGGGGTGGCTCACAGCTGTAATCTCAGAAGTTTGGAAGGATGAGGTGGGAGGATTGCTTGAGGTCAGGAGTTCGAGACCAGCTTGGCCAATATGGTGAAACACCATCTCTACAAAAATACAAAAAATTAGCCAGGCATAGTGGCGCATGTCTGTAGTCC
The DNA here is from genome assembly GCF_001698545.2 of Rhinopithecus bieti. Taxonomy (NCBI): domain Eukaryota; kingdom Metazoa; phylum Chordata; class Mammalia; order Primates; family Cercopithecidae; genus Rhinopithecus; species Rhinopithecus bieti. The sequence continues at coordinate 6,363,703 of NW_016804139.1, forward strand.
TGCCACTCAGGAAGCTGAGGCAGGAGAATCACTTGAACCTGGGAGGCGGAGGTTTCAATGAGCCAAGATCACGCCTCTGCACTCCAGCCTGGGTGACAGAGCAAGATTCCATCTCAAAAAAAGAAGAAAACAATAGAAAAGAAAAGAAAAAAAAAGAAAAGAAAAAAAGTAGTACAGTAAATTTCTCATCAGAAACCATGCAAGCAAAAAAAGAATGGAGAGAAATGTTGAAGGAGGTTAAAAAAATCAAAACTCCAACACAGAATTCTATATCAAGTAAATTTACTCTTCAAAGTAAAGAAAAAATAAAAACATTTCAAACAAATAACTGAGAGTATTCTTCACCAGCAGATCTATCCTATAAGAAATAATCAAAAAATCATATTTAGGAAGAAGAAAAAATATAGAGCTCAGAAACTTGAATCTGTATAAAGAAAAGGAGATCATTGAAAAAGAAATAACTGATGGTAAAATAAAATGTTTTTTTATTTTTAAAATTAATCTAAAGTGGCTGGGCTTGGTGGCTCATGCTTGTAATCCTAGCACTTTGGGAGGCTGAGGCGGGCAGATCACCTAAGGTCAGGAATTCGAGACCAGCCTGGGCAACATGATGAAACACCGTCTCTACTAAAAATAAGAAAAAAAAGTATCCAGGGGTGGTGGTGGGCACCTGTAATCCCAGCTACTTGGGAGGCTGAGGTAGGATAATCACTTGAACCTGGGAGTGCAAGGTTGCAGTGGGCTGAGATCGTGCCACTGGGCTCCAGCACGAGCAACAAGAGCAAAACTCCATATATATATATAAAAAAAAACAAAACAATAATAAATTAAATTAAATTAATCTAAAGAAACTTATGTAAGGTAATGATACTACCAATGTATCAGCTGATCATGGAATATTAAAAAATGAAATTAATGGCAGCAATACCACGGAGATGAGAAGTAGTAACTGGTAATGCTTTGTTATGTGGTACTTGCACTACACATGAGGCAAAATAGTGTTGTTTGAATTTAGACTTATATTATTAAAAATATTATTAAAAATTATATTATTAAAAATATTTATTGTAAACTCCAGGGCAGCAAGTGTTGTTTGAATTTAGACTTGCATTATTAAAAAAATGTTTATTGTTGGGTACAGTGGCTCATGCCTGTAATCCCAGCACTTTGGGAGGCCTAGGCAAGCTGATCACCTGAGGCCAGGAATTTGAGACCAGCCTAGCCAACATGGTGAAACCCCATCTCTACTAAAGATACCAAAATTAGCTAGGCATGGTGGCAAATGCCGGTAATCCCAACTATTCAATAGACTGAGGCAGGAGAATCTCTTAAACCTGGGAGGCAGAGGTTTCAGTAAGCTGAGATTGTGCCACTGTACTCCAGCCTGGGTGACAGAGAGAAAAAAAAAATTATATATATAATAAATAAATAAATAGAATAAATAAATATATATATATATATATAATAATATATATAGAGATGAGAGAAGAGAGAGAGAAGAGAAGAAGAGAGAGAAGAGAGAGAGAGAAAAACTCTAGGGCAGTGACCAAAAACTATTTTTAAAGAAGTATAAATTATATGCCAAAAGTGTGAAATCATATAAAATGCTGAACTAAAAACTGAAGAGGCAAAAAAAGAAGTCATTAGCAATGAATATAAAACATTTACAAACATGGTTTATATTAATCCTAATATATCAATAATCATTTTAAATATGATTGATATGAATACACTAATTAAAAGACAGATTTTGTCAGAGCAAATAAAACCAAACAAATAATCAATTAACTATATATTGTCTATTAAAGAAACTGTAAGACAGTTCAAAAGTAAAGAGAAGAAAATATACAAAATATAGCATGTTAACAATAAAGAAAGTTGCAGTAAATATGCCAATTTCAGACAAATTGGATCAAGAGTACTTTCTGGAATAAAATAGGCACTATATGATAAAGAAGTAAATTCTCCAAAAATAAATAGCAAAACCGACAATCAAATTAAAAATCAAACATCAAAATATGTCAAGCAAAATTGAATACAACTGAAAGAAAATACAGACAAATCTGCTAGTATAGTTGCATACTTCAACACACTCCTATCAATAATTTTTAGAGCAAACAGGCAAAAATCCACTATGAATATTGTTGAACATCAGTAATACTCTCCATCTACTTGATTTAGTTGACATTTATAGAATACTCTATCAGCAACAGAAGACACATTCTTTTCAAACTCACAGGAAACATTTACCAAGTTAAACTACACTCTAGCTTAAAAAAAAAAAAATCAAAATATATTCAAAGACATACAAAAAATGAGTAAGTTCTCAGACCTCAAGTAATTTTACAGAAAATAGTAACAAAAGATAACTAAAACATACTTAAACATTTGCAAATTTTAAAAGTTGCTCCTAATATCATGAATCAAAGAAGTCTCAAGTGAAATAAAACATATTTTAATTAAATGGAAATTTAAAACAATTTATCAGCATTTGTAGCAACCAGTGAAAACAGTGGTTTGAAGGAAGTTTACAGAATTATCTGTATATATTAGAAATGAATAAAGATCTAACATAACTAATGTAAGTTTACATCATAGGAAACTACAAAAGGAAAACAATTTAAAACAAAACAGTATAATTAAAATAAAATTTAATAAAACAAATATATACCTATGATTTGATAACCTCAGTAAAATGGATAAATTATTTTTTAAAAACACAATGAACCAAAACTCACACAAAGAGAAAGAGATAATCTATATTGGCCTATTATCTACGTTTAATACATGGAATTAATAATTAATAGTTTTGCAAAACAGAAAGTATTAGGCTCATATAGGTTCATTGGTGAGTTCTTTAATGCCTTTAAGAAAGATAAAAAAGAATTATACCAACATACTCTGAGACCCTAAGTGGCAACCTCACCCCTGAGACTCTAGGTAGCAAATGGGTCTGCTGAAGACGAGAAGGCGGCCCAGGCTGCAAAACTGATATATTAGTTAGAAAGAGCTACCATAACAAATTACCACAGACTGAATGACTTAAATAACAGAGATCTATTTTCTCAGAATTCTGGAGGTCAGAAGTCTAAGATCAAGGTGTCAGCAGATTTGCTTCTTTCGAGGTCTCTCTGCTTGGCTTGCAGATGGCGACTTCCTTGTGCTGTGTTTTCACATGACCTTTCCTTCATGCCTGCACTTCTATAGTGGCTCTTTCTCTTCTTAAAATGACACCAGTTATATTGGATTAGGGCCCCACACTAACAGACCTCTAACTTAATCACCTCTTTAAATGATTTGTCACCAAATATGATTACATTGCGAGAACAGGATTGGGACTTCAACATAACAATTTTACGGAGTATGGTTTAGTCTATAACATTCTGTACCCTTCAAATTCATGTCCTTCTGATGTAAAAAAAAAAAAAAAAAAAAAAAAAAAAAAAAAAAAAAATACATTCAATATATCCTGACAGCCTAAAAGTATTAATCCATTTCATCACCAACTCTAAATTCAAAATTTTGTCTAAATACCATCTAACTCAAGTATGGGTGAGATTTGAGGTATAACTTAATATGAGACAAAATTCCTCTCTAGCTGTGAAACAAGGTAAGTTATGTGCTCTCAAAATATAATGGTGAGACAGGTATAGGATAGACATGATAGACATGACCCTTCCCAAAGGGGATAATATGGTGTAACCGTGACCCCACCAAAATCTCATCTTGAATTGTAAATCCCATAATTCCTATGTGCTGTGGGAGGGGCCCTGTGGGAGATAATTGAATCATGGTGGCGGTTTCCCCATACTGTTCTCATGGTAGTGAATGAGTCTCACAAGAGCTGATGGTTTTATAAAGGGTTTCCTCTTTTCCTTGGCTCTCATTTGCTTTTGTCTGCCACCGTGTAAGATGTACCTTTCACCTTCTACCATGATTGTGAGACCTCTCCAGCCACATGGAACTGTGAGTCCATTAAACCTCTTTTTCTTTATAAATTACCCAGTCTTGGGCATGTCTTTATCAGCAGCATGAAAACAAACTAATACAAGGTAGAAATCGAAAAGAAGGCGGCAGTAATGGGTCACAAGCAATCCCAAAACCTAGCAGAGCAAATTTCAGATTTTCAGGTTTTACAGCTCCAGGAACAATACTCCACTGGATCCAGGGCACACACACTGAGTCAGAGTATTATTTCTGGAGGCCTAAAATCTCTCCTTCCAGGTACACTGAGGCAGCAGTGCTGCCCTTGAGGCCCAAGGCAGGAGCCTAATCCTTAAGGCCCTGGGTGGCTGCCCTACTACTGAGACCCTGTTGTAGCAGCAGCCTGGCCCACTTTTCTAAGAACATCCAAAAGGTAGCCCCGCCCTCTGAAACCGAGGAGGAGACAGCCTCACCCATCAGACCTGTGGTGAGAGTATCAGCCTTGCCAATGTGAGAATTATGCTCATGGCCATTCTTCCACTTTCTTGAAGGATAACACATATTCAAAACCAATTAACTCTATTTTTCTATAATGTAAAATCCCAGTCTGAAAGCCATTCTTCACTTTTGTCCATTCTTGATCCTGTTAGTCCAAGCTGGAAGTGTTTCTGATGGTAACACTCAAATCACTATTCTTGGCTTCTGTTGAGATGGTTGATTAGATACATAAATCACACCCTTGATATATCATCACATGATTTTCTGGATACACTCCTCATGTGCTCTCCAGAAAATACTTTCTCGTCTTTTGAAATCTGGATAAGCTGAAAAATTTCCAAATCTTCAAGTTCTAGTTCCTTTTTGCTAAACAACGACTTCTTCCATTTCTGTCTACCCTTTTGCACTTTATGAGAAGAGGCAAGGAGATACCAGGCTGCATTTTCAACACTTTGCTTAGAAACACATTCAGTTAAATATCCAGGATCATCACTCATGAGTTCTACCCTTCTGAAAAAATACTAGAACACAGTTCACCCCAGTTATCTGCTACTTTATAATAAATGTCACCTTTTCTCCAGTGTTTAATAATATGTTCTTCATTTCTATTTGAGGTTGGAAGTCCAAAATCAAGGTGTCAGAAGAAGTCCTTTTTTTTTTTTTTTTTTGAGATGAAGTCTCATTCTGTCACTCAGGCTGGAGTGCAGTGGCCTGATCTCCTCTCACTGCAAGCTTGGCCTCCCGGGTTTATGCCATTCTCCTGCCTCAGCCTCCCGAGAGCTGGGACCACAGGGGCCCACCACCTCGCCCGGCTAATTTTTTGTATTTTTAGTAGAGACGGGGTTTCACTGTGTTAGCTAGGATGGTCTTGATCTCCTGACCTCGTGATCCACCTGCCTCAGTCTCCCAAAGTGCTGGGATTACAAGCGTGAGCCACCGCGCCTGGCCAGAATTGGTTCTTCTAAAGCCTCTCTCCTTAGTTTGCAAATGGTCACTTTTTCACTGTATCCTCATATGGTCTTTTCTCTGTACATGTGCACCTTTGGTGTCTCCTGTGTTACCAAATTTTCTTTTTGTAAGTATATTAGTGAGATAGGATTACAAATCATTTGAATGAACTCATTTTAACGTAATTACCTCTGTAAAGGCTCAACTTCCAAATACAGTCACATTCTGAGGTACTGAAGGTCAGGGCTTCAACGTGTAGATTTGTTTAGCAGGGACAAAGTTTAGCTCATAACAGAGATAAACATCCTCAACTTGATAAAGAATATCTGTGAAAACCTACAGGCAACATCATACTTAAAGACGATAAACTAAATGCTTTCCCTTAGTATCAGGAACCAGGCAAGGATGTCCTTTTTTACCACCCCTATTCAACAGTATACTAGAAGTCCTAGCTAGTGCTAACATGGGTAGGAAATAAACAGTGAGCCTGGAGCAACTTGTAGTGTCAGAAAGTAAGGAAGTGCTAAAAAAAAAAAAAAAAAAAAAAAAAAAAAAAAAAAAAAAAAAAAAAAAAAAAAAAAAAGATGACGGGGGTTCTCCAAAGAAACAGAATAATTAAGAAACATATGATATATATGCTGTACATTTATACCTACACATACAAATATATACACACACAGACACAGTGACTAATTGAAGGAGCGCCCAGTGGCTAAAGCTGAAACAATTTGATATATGAAATAGATAAATAAACATTGGATCATAACGCAAAGTGTTAACAAAATATCAACGAGTCCCTAAAATATAAATGAATGCCTGAATAAATAAATGAGAGAGAAGAGACAAATATTCCACGCACAAGAATTTCAATAGCTTATGTACATACTCTACCATGAAAGAGGTAAAGTCTAACTTTCCACCTCTACGTGTGGACCATATTTTTTAACTTACACTACCTCAAGCCAAATGGCCAAGTTTAATATCAGTGGTAATAAGTCACATTGATAGTATGTATACTTGATAAAATGTGATAAGGATTCCTCCTTACCTGTGGTCTTCCATCTATAAACACATTGCATCAGTCTCATCATGATGAAAACGTTAGACAAGTCTCAGTTGTGGGACATTCTACAAAATACCCAATTAGTAGTTCTCAAAACTGTCAAGGTCATCAAAAGTAGGCAAATCTAAGAAATTTTAATGACTAAGAGGAGACTAAAATCCATGCTTACTAAATACAGTGTGGCATAATGGATGAATTCTGTAACAGAAAAAAATACATAAGAGAAAAAAGAATTCTGGTTAAATAGGGAGTTTAGTTAATAACAACATGTCAGCATTGGTTCTTTATTTGTGACAAATATACCATGCTAATGAAAGATGTCAATAATAGGGAACCATGTTATGTGATAAGGGAACTCTTCATTCTGTATGCACAATGATACTATAAATTTAAAACTGTTCTTATGTAAAAGGCCAGCTAAAAAAAAAATCTGGGTGTAGAGGTCAGAGACAGAAATTAGAGATTTGAAGCACAAGACACATTTGATGTATTGTTGCTAACTTGAAAGTAAGGGAGGTCATGGGACAAGGAGTAAGCATAGCCTCCTGTAACTGAGAGTAGCCCCTGTGTAGCAGCCAACAAGAAATTAGTGATCTCAGTCCTACAACTACAGCAACTAAATTCTTTCAACACCAACAATGAGCTTGCAAGTGAACAAGGGGACCAGACCCGGTGGCTCATGCCTGTAATTCCAGAACTTTGGGAGGCCGAGGTGGGTGGATCAACTGAGGTCAGGAGTTCGAGACCAGCCTGGCCAACATGGTGAAATCCCATCTCTACTAAAAATACAAAAAAATTAGCTGGGCATGGTGGCAGTTGCCTGTAATACCAGCTACTCAGGAGGCTGAGGCAGAATTGCTTGAACCTGGAGGTGGAGGTTGCAGTGAGCCGAGATCATGCCACTGCATGCCTGGGCAACAAGAGTGAAACTCCGTCTCAAAAAAAAAAAAGAAAAAAACAAAGGGAACAATGGGGACAAAGGTGCCAGATGAGCAACAGGTCTTGACTCTAGTCTATTACTATGAGTAGCAAACTTTACTATGCTGTTTCTATTCTTCTGACTTATAGAAGTAACAGCTGATAAGGGTTTTAATATTCCTAAGTTTGTGGTAATTTGTAACGCAGCAATGGAAAATTAATACAGAGCCCTAATGAGGAATATATCCATCTTCTTTCTACTTATGCCTGCTTGATCTGGATTTCTTGCACTGGAGAGTAAGAGAAGGAAGGACGTGTATCAGAATCAGCTTATTCTCCCAGTCTTTCAAGTCAGCTTCTTGCTGAGAGTGCAAATTCTTGTCTGTTCTTGCTGGTGTGGTGAGCTAACCAGGAATAAGAACTGCCCCACAAGGGATTCTCCACCTTTTGTGGGGACAAATTAGAGTAAAGGAGAGAGGATCTTTGAAGGGCCTACATGACAGACTTTGCAAGCCATGTTGTTCTCATACTGACCTTAATAATAATGAAGTTGAGTCTTTATGTGAATCTTCATGGCTCTTATATCTTAATTCTCAATTGTTTCTGAACTACAGAGGCCAAGGCAATTATTATTTATGGTCTACTTCAAACCTCTCCTTGAGGTTTCATAGGAGTCAAAAGAAAGAGGAAAACGATTAAAAAAAACAACAACTCTTTTTTAAAAAAGGAAATTATTCTCATTATAACTACAAAAGAAAGTGGGGTCAGATTATAGAGGGCCATGGATGCCAGCATGAAACATTTTGTTTGAATGAAATACAGGCTTTTTCTTGAATCAGGGCATGACACATTGAGAGTGAGGTTTCAAACTGATCATTTTGACAATGATATGCAGTCCATGGGGGGTAGTGGGGAAGAAATGTGTGGAAACAGTTATGCCTAGGCAAATGTTATATAAAATGTTTTACCTCTGAGCTTCATATAAAAACTGATCTTGGCTCAAACTGAAAATTGCAACTAGGCAAGAAGAGAGAATGGCATGAAACATAAAACTGACTCCTTAAAAGCTCAGGACAGGCGTATGTGCTTATGAAACTTGATTTTTTGCCAACTAATTTATAAAAAATAAAATGTCATCTCACTACTCTTAGCACTTGCAGCTGTATTTTTATTTCCATTTGTGGGGTAAATGATTTTTAAAGAATTTTTTATAGTAGTCAAGTTTGGCAAAATACAACACCTAAGTATCATTTAGGGCCCCATGTTATTAAAACGGTGGTACTATAATCCTTCAAAAGGTACATTTATCTTTAATATCTTGATATTCTCACTGAATAATGAAAACTAGCATACATATAAAAAATTTAATTTTTAATCACTCTAAACTATGAAGCCCTGTTGGTGAAATTGTGGACTCTGACACTTAAAAGCTAAGAAAGAAAATGCTATTTTAAATTTGCTTTCTTATAGAATTAAAACATATTTGATTAAATTTGAGTTGTGAATATCCCTGCTGGGCCATGGTCTCTCAGATGTGCCACAGAATTGCAAACACAAATCTAACCTGAGTCAGCAGTCAGATTCCAGGTTCAAGATAGATGGGTGGAGACTGACGGTCCAGAGAAATCAAAATATTACCCAGTTCCAACTACACTCCATGGAGTTCTGCCTGGAGGTTTCATGGCTTGCTCTGCACCCCACCACACTACAGTCAGATGCTCCTTACACATTGTCCTGAGGTGGGCTGGTATCTTACAGTGCCCTTGGTTGTGATTCACTGTGAGTTCAGGCCTCCAGAATCTTCTCAGGGTTGGGACAGCAGCTAACTTTGTCTAACCTGTAACCTCTAGACAAGTTAAGGAAGTAGTTAAATGGGTAAAATATAACATCGGGTTTCCACAATTCAAATTCTGCCTCCACCATGTCATGCCTCTATGTCCTTAGAACACATTATTTTGCTTCTGGAGGCCTCAATTTCCTCATCTGTTAAATAGGATAAGGATAGGGAAACTTAGAGCAATATCTTCTATCTTAATAAGTTATCCTAGGAAACAAAATACATAAGTGAATAATCTGTGTATTAGAGTTCTCCAAAGAAACAGAACAAATAAGAAACATATGATATATATACTGTATATTTATACCTACATGTACATATATATACACACAGACACACATCTATCTATCTAATCTATCTATATATATCTTTGTATATCTATCTATCTATCTATCTATCTATCTATCTATCTATCTATCTATCTATCTAGATATATATGGGGGGAGAGAGAGAGAGAGAAAGATTTATTTTAAAGAATTGGCTCACATGATTATGAAGACTGGCAAGTCTCAAGATCTGCAGGGTGAGTCTGCAAGTGGAGACCTAGGAGAGTTCATGATTTAGTCCCAGGTGTATCCTGAAGTCCCGAGAACTAGAAAAACTGATGGTATGATTCCTATCCAAAAGCTGATGAAACCCAGGAAGAGCAAACATTCAGTCCAAAGACAAGAAAAAAATGCAGATGTTCCTATTTCGAAGACAGCCAAGAAAGAAGAATTAACTTACTCAGGAGAGGGTTAACCACTTTGTTCAATTTAGACCTTCAATTGATTGGGTGAGGTCTACTTACATTAGGGAGGGCAATCTTCTTTCCTCATTCTACTGATTTTGATATTAATCTCATTCAAAGCCACCCAAGAATACTGCATGATCAAATATCTTTACACCCCATGGTCCAATCAAGTTGACACACAAAATTAACCATCACAATTTATGTAAAGCATGCATTCCATTGTTGGGAACATGTTTCATAATGCTAATCATTCTTTTTCATTAACTGTTAACTGTGCTGCACAATTTACTTCTAATATATCTCAAGTGAGCCCTCATAGTGACATCTTATACTTGAGAAATATAGATGTTTACAGTGGAGAAGTATCTTTTTCATGATCACACAGCTACTATTCTACTATTCTAGCAGAGCTAGAATTCAGAACCCCTACTTTCTGGCTACAAAGCCCTGTTCTTACAACCAAATCACAGTGCCCATCCTCCTTTTTAAATAAAGAGCAAACTGAGAAGGCAAAAACTAGAGCCCACAAAACTCCTTCAAATTCTTATAGCTGCCAGTTCAGTTCCATGCCAGTGTACACGTTTATATATAACCATGTGTGAAATATCTATGCCATTTTTCTGAGATGTTGAGTAGGTGGCATGTATTTCAACATCTCATCTCCATCAAATGAGAGCTATAACATATATTTAAAGATGATGTCAGCCTTTCTAAATATAATTTTCAACTGTGCTGGGAAAAATATAAACTGCAGCACTGTAATAATCAACATATAAATAGCTCCCACATTTTTGCCATGCAAATTTGGATAATGATATTATGGAAGGGGACTATCAAAAGGGACCTTCTGTTACCACTCTTTCTGCTAACCAGTGAGCAGCTGGGATTGATGACATTTTTAGTTAAAGCCAGTTTGGAAAGGCTTTTATCCCACGGAGATAAGCTAAAGCCTCAAAATAAAACAATCCCAAACTGCCAATGTTTGATTGGTTTGAAGTTGGAACAGAGGTATTAAATTCTTGGTTTTCTCACAGTTTTAGAGAAAAAGCACACAGTTTTCCATTGCCCTTTGACGGCTGACAAACTGAACCTCCAGGCCTTTTGTGTGTGTGAATCGAGGGGTATATTTCCTCTACCTGGCAGTTTTCATGACACCTGAACCCACATCTGCAGGTGGAGAATGATGTCTCACTCAGTCTCAGTGTCTATGCAACTTCCTGAACAGACAATCCCCCTGCTGGATGCATCAAATGACAGGACCCTGTGAAGACGCAGATATGCTAGTTATCTCACCATTACCAAAAAGTCCATTGGGGTTTCTTTCGAAAAGGTTCCCACTTCTCCATGTCTCAGTTGTAGAAGGACAGGACTCTGGGAGACCAGTTTTTGTTGGAATGTTGCTAATTCCAGGTACGGGTAGGTAGGTGTTCATATGGTAGGGCCCACAAACAGGTAGTTGTCAGCCATTTCTTGTTCTGAGACAGATTTGCTTTGGGCAATAGAGTGTTGTGCTTTTGTCTATTTTTTTTCTCCCTAATTTGGATACTTTTAGATGGGGCAGATGCTTCATATTGCCACAGATGCTATATCTCCCTATTGTCTCAAACTTGAGTTTGGACCATTCTTACGTGTGACTTTTCTACTGAATACCACTATAGATGAGATATTCATTAAAGACGATTTCTCCAATAAGTGATCTGGACATACATTCTCATTTGATCCAGGAAGACACAAACACTGGTGTGGTGAAAGAAGAAGCCCTGCTGGGAACAGAAAATATTAAAAAATGCACTCTGTAGGATGAATTACCACTGTGCCCTTACCTAGGTGCTTTTTTGGTTTATTTTTGTTTGTTTGTGTTTCTTTTTGTTTGTTTGTTTTTTGGCGTGAGTCAGTCCCATAAAATATAGAATACCAAATATCATGTTTTTAAGTCAAGCTCTTTTGTGCTTTAGTATGAGCTCTGTATCATATTAGTTGAGTTACTTCTTTTTTTTTTTTTTTTTTTTTTTT
>NW_016804139.1:6375940-6419080 GCF_001698545.2 Rhinopithecus bieti
TTTTTTCAAAATTAATCATAATAATTCTTCTGGTCATCATATGCACACCCCTTTGAAATGCAACTGAGCCATTCCTCCTCTCTAGACATGGCTCTATTTCTCTACTTCTCAAATCTGGGAATGGTCATCTGACTTGTTTGGTCAATTAGGAGTCAGAAATTTTAAAATGGAGAATTGTTAAATTAGAAAATTTAACACAAGCAAATATTTGAAAAAATGCTCTATCATTGGGGCTTTTCCTCTCTTGCTGTGCTTGAAAACTTGAGTCCATGACATGACTGAACTCAAGCCAGTTTTTCAGACCAGTCTCATGGAGGACAGTTGAGGGTACATGAACAAAACCTACCATTGACTAGATTTACTAAGTGGGTAAAGTCATTGTAGATCATCTAGCACCAGATATGTTAGCCGACTGCAGATATCAGCTGAACTAATCCAGACCAGAGCAGCTACTCACTGGGACCTCAAAATGCTGAGACACAACAGATGCATATTGTTTTAAACCATTAAATTTTGGGGTAGTTTGTTATGCAGCGAAAGTTAAATGGCATATTTCTTAGCCTCAATTTCCTCAACTGCAAAATAGAGTTGATAATAACTACCTTGCAATGTTACTGTGGGGATTATAAATAACATGTATAAGTGGCTGGCTCACATAAAGTTTCCAACAAATGAAAGCTATATTATTCGTTAGTTATCAGTCTGAATGAGCTTCTAAGTCTCTTAATGTTAACACAGATTGAGTTCGAATTTTATGCTCCTGTTCTTTAAAATTGATCTTGACTTCTGATACTTCCTAATTCTGATGACTCAGTTTTAGTGTGGCTCGAAATGACATTATGGCTGCACTTTAATAAATTCATCTCCATCACAGAAGCTTAGAGAAAAAGCCTCAAATCACAGCCCTGACATTTTGGAGGTAAAATTAACAAAAAATGACAGAATTAAGACAGCCATTCTCATCAAGTTAGAAGCTGAAATTCAACCTTGAGTTTTTGAAGCCCAATCAATTATTATAGTTGGAGAAATCCTTGGAGAGTGTCTATTTTATTTAAGCTACACATGTTTCACTGTGTGTATGGGTAGATTAATGTGCGTTGTCCTTATCCTCCAAGTTGTAAGAATGCACTGGGGAAGACACACTTATGCAAAAGTAGCTATCCTATGAAATAAACTGCATAGGGTGCCCTGATAGAGCATCCGCATACATCAACACAAGGAAATGGGACTGCGGATTAAGATCAATGTAAAAGAGTTGGGAAAACACCGGGAGAAAATAGGATTGAGTAAATTATCTCAAGTACATTAAGCTTTTTAGTTTCATTTTCCAAAGATCTAAATCAAACAGCCTCAAAAACCACAATGTAAACATGAACCAGAATCAGTGTTTTACACTCTTAAAAACTAGTGAAGCTTTGCCTTCAAAGAATAGCTAGATTCACAGGCTCAAGGAAATTTTCAGGACACCCTGTCTCTAAGTTCTCCTATGTTTTTCACTTAGTTGGCCCTGTTTATTCTCAGGTAAAATGAACGCCAATAACACGCTTGACCCCAACTCCAAGTTTGTAACGAAGAAGTGGTTTGTTCTTAAAAATTCAAATACAAGTCCTAGGTCTGACACTCATTACCCAAAATTGGACCATACATTCATTCATGAGCCAGTCACTAAAAATGAGAATAAGGTAAGCTCATCCAAGCCTCAGAGTCAGAAAGTGGGAATCGAAAAAAGCTCTTACCAGAAGAAGAGTGAAGATATTGGCCCTCGACTTCCAAAACAAATATTCACTTTGGCAGAGTAGGATTTTTACTTTGAGGCAGCGGCGGAGTGCTTGAGTTAAAGGCAAAAGACCAGGAAGGAACATTATCTCTAATAGTTCAATTGATTGAAATTGACACTTCTAATTAGAAATGAACATATCCTTACCTTTTTTCTTTCTTAGTATCTAACGTCATTCAAGAAGCTGAGACAGCCATTTTTACGTGTTTGTTTGATTTTATTTTTGAGAGGAGAAAGCAAATTTAAAGGACCATTTTATGTATTTTAATCCCATGCATTATGTTTCAATAGTGCATTTTTTTTTTTTTTTTTTTTTTTTTCCCCAAACAAAGAAATGTCAATCCCTGGAGTCTTAGCAACTCAGTGGTTACACCTACTCAATTATGTATTTGGCTCAGTTGTAGAATAAAGTAATCAGATGAAGCCTGGTACAGACTGGCTTGAAGTAGAACAAATATGAGTGAACTCATCCAACAGCGTGCCTGCCTCAGGAAAAAAAAAAAAAAAAAAAATATGGTTCATTGCTAACCCAGAAAGAGCCAGATTTTGAACGGTGCCACATGTAAACCACTAAGGTAAAGCAGAATTCAGAAGGTAAAAATGAAGCACGACTGCAGGCAGGACCCAAGAATAAAACAGAAAACAGAGATAGACAAGGTATCAGAGAAGACCCAGAAATAGCAATCACCCAGGTGGCCCACACAGATACTGAGAGTCTAGGCAAGGCTCAGAGAATTAGATAGAACTGAGGACAGAGGCTTTAAAATCAGGGCAGCTTTCAAAATAAGGGTGTTTGGGGTCTAAGCAAACTCATATTTTGTGATTGTTTAGTTGTTGCTTTTGTTTTTGTTTTGATTTTGGATCAGTCTACAAAGTGGGCGAAGGAAGGGCAGGTGAACTGCATAGACAGAAGTGAACAACAAAGATGGAATATTGTGGAGATATTCTACTTCACACTCGCATTGACTTTCCTTCACATTGGACACACACTTACTCAATGTTCCTGGTTAATATCGACTAGTTTCTCAAATCCTGGCTTAGCTATCACCTTCTCCAAGAAAGCTCCCCTGGCTAACTCCATCTCCTTATGAGTCCCCATGTTATCCCATCATATTATTTACCAATTGTATTTTATTTGTCTATTCATTTTTCTGCTTTTCAAAGGCAGAGACCATGATTCAACCACCATTGTATCTTTGGGACCTAGAGTAGTGCTCAATCAGTGTTTTTGATTTGTTTTGTTTCTAAATAAATCAACAAGCTTAAACTAAGTTCACCTCAACACATGTACCCCTGAACTTCAAATAAAATAAATTTTTAAAAATTCCAGAGGTATATCCACTTCTGTGACTATAAAAGAATAAAATAAAACCTATATTTAAATTAAAATTATTTAATTTAATTTAAGTTTAATTTAAAAAATCTAGATTCTTGTAAATCCAGGCAAAAATTCCAAAAAAGATGTTAATGTACACATTTATGTTATTTATGGACAGATGTTCCCCACCATAAATAAATACACTCTTTTGTATTTGGTAGTTTTCTCTGTTTTCTCTATATAAGATATAAAATAAATTCCCTAAAATTATCTTACTCTTGTTTGGAAACAATTATGAGAAGTCAAACTTCTATGGCATTAAACAAGTCACCTCACGTCATATATAAAATAAGAGGATCCATTCGTGGTCTATATTTTACAAAAGTGCAATATCTTCATGTTTGTTCTCAGGCTTAAGCACTTAAACAAATATATATTTTTAAATATTCAGCATTATTTGACAAATTATTTCTAAGCTCATCTTTGATTTCCAAATTTGTCCTTATCCTCTTTCTTTCTATACTTCAGGGGTTCACACATGTTAACATGTGTAAGAAAATTTGGCTGTGGATATAAAATAAATATTTCTGGGTCTTCATCTTAGTATTTCGAATCAGTTGATGGGAAGTGAACTCAGGAATCTGAAATTTTAAAATGCATGTTGTCTTTGATAGACCACAGCTTGAGTACCACTTGGTCTGTTTCCTTTATTCCCATATTCCTTATAATTTTTCTTATTCCACTCCTGACTACCCTTCAGATCTACCAAACTTTGTGAATACAATGGATGGGACTTAAGTAATACCAAAGAAATATTAACTATAAAGGAAGAATGCATAATTAGAGAATGAATACATGTATGAATGAAGAAGAAAATGAACAAAGGAATAAATGAATAAATATGATTTTCAGGAAGTACTTATGGCTGTGTTTCTATCACTCCACATATTTAGGGACTGCCCAACCTCACCTCTAGGCCAGCCCTGGCACAGGCTTCCTGAGGAAAAACCCCAGTTGAGAGCACTCATTTAATAAGTCCAGGAGGGAAGAAGACACAATCAGGACACAGGTAAGAGAGGGGCCCACAGGAGATTGTTAGCAGAGGTGAATGTCCTATGGTATAATAGGCAAAACTTGCCATTTGGAAGAAGCCCACGGGAGATAGCAGGTTCTTGGCTCATTCAGTTTAGTTTCCGGTTAAGAAAATTTCTGTCCATACAGGAAATTATTTTGGAGGTTAAACTGGCTCCACTCAAATTATAAGGCTACTTGGGTGATTTCCTTGTTAACTGGAGTGGACTGAGATCATGGCTTGGAAACAGAACACAGGTGATAATAATGAGTATACAACTAAATTGGTCTTAAACAAAACTGGCATTGAAACAAAGAGAAATTAATATTGGAATTTTATAGATGTTAGAGCAGTTTTTAAAGTGGCAATAATAGGATTTTTGAACTTGGAAATGATGTTGCTTGTGAAACTGTGCCTTGGGAGCGTGGGTGTGATGAGAGACCGTTGTGGGTTCCACCCTGGGCTGGCTTGGACTCAACTTCACTGGGTGCTAATGGCTGTGTTGGGGTGCCTAGTGGAGCATCCCCCAGGAGGATGACGAGCTTCCTTTCCCTCCTGCTGCCACTATAAGGTTCATCTTCAACCTGACTCTCTCTGATGGAGAAGGCTCTTGGTTTCAGTAAGAGGCCTTCATTTTGTTCACTATTGTTGAAGCTACCTGATTTCTCTGTAGCTGGTTTCTAAGCTTTGCTTCCACCTTCCCCTTTTGACATGACTTCTATCCACTCCCACTGCCCCTGCAGCAGCCTACACATGTACCCTCTCCCTTCAGGCAGACAAATCAAGGAGGTCTTTTTAACACAACTAAAGACTGGTCCAGTTTCATTCACCATCATTCAGCCTGGAAATTTCAGGGATATCTTTGGCTCCTTGTTTTGCCTTCTCTCATTTTCCAAGGCTTGCCTCTTAAAGTTGCTTCTTCTGTTTCACCCCACCTATTCCCATGTTAGTGCTGGCTGATATTAACCCATTCCTGAACAATAAGCGTTAGCTTCCTAGTTGGTGTGCATGACCTCGACCCGCATGTATGTACTCCTCTCCTCAATGGCAGAATACATCAAAAAAGTTACTTTCATCAATGCTGTCATCAGTGATTGTCAAGTGGATTCTACTGTGCTCAAATAAGTTTACTTCAACCAATATTAACTGAGTGTCTATTATATTCCAGGTCTTCTCCTGGGACACATGAGAAACAATGAAGATGGATTATGGAGCTAGAAGAAGACACAGACTCATAAAGAGATGATTAATGTGTAATAAATAAATATAATGTCAGGGGTAGACCCAGAGGTTGAGAAAAGGCTTCCAGAAGACTCATTGACATAGTCTGAAAGGATGAATAAGAGATGATGCAGTGAAGGGAGTGAGTACATGTGAGTAGTGGACTACCACATGTACAAACACATGGAGAAGAGAACAGACAGAGTTCTAGAGGGAGTTTGAGACTGGACTAGATATTTTAATACTAGGAAGGGATGAGTAAGAGGTACAACTATAGAAGGGTCAGATCATGCAGGATTTCATCATTCAGGCTAAGGAGGATAATTTTAACATTATTTGAACTGGTCTCTTACGCAGTAGTTCTCAATATATTCTCATACACAGAGGATTAGCAGGCAAGGGGTGATATCCATTATTATGAAGATGACATGTAAAGCTGTAAGATAAATACTAGTTTTAGATGGAAAATAATTCACAATGTGATTTTTATGTTGCAATAAATAGATATATGTGATATGTATTATACAATTTGGGTTTCTTTAAACCACAGACATTAAAGAAATCTCAGGCTTTGAGTGGGTTAATTTTTGTTGGAGTCTATTATCTCCTCTTCATTTATTCTCTTCTGCTTTTAAGTTACATATGAAGAGCTATTAGAACCAATGGTTCCAATGACAATCTGTTTCTACCCAAGTTACTCTACTTGGGGGAATAACCTAATGTATGTTCACAAGTATAAATGAGTTGTTTTTGACCCTGTAGTAAAGCAAGTTTTGTATGAACAAATACGTGTATTTTTCTGGCGTCGAGGCTTATTATAGTCATTATATCACCAAATAGTTGATAATAAATAATTAAAGAATAGGAAGATAAATCAACTGATAGATGATAGATAAAGTAGACAGATAAATAGATCATAGTTACATATAAAGGATGATAACTAAGAATAGATGAATGGATGGATAGATAGAAGATAGATATAGGAATAAAAGGGAAGTTCAAAATTATAATATCTACATCTGTTATTATTTCTTTTTTCTGTGACTTTGCATAACTCTGCTACCCTTGGAATTTCCCACTACAATTTCCTTTGGCCTAGGGAAGAGACAAACTGAATTCTTATATCTGTCCGGGTCGTTCAGAAAACAAGAAATAATTTATCTTCACTTCTTACTGTTTATGTGTCACAAATTTGGTTCTTCTCATAGACAGCCTTAATATGTTGCCATATTTTTATTCTTCTATAATGCATCATTTCACCCAAGTTGAAAGATCATTGAGAGCAGAAACATTATTTTACTATTGTACCCCAAACGTAGACTATCATGGATCTTGTCAGAGGTCCTTAGATGCATATTTAATGTATAAATCATAGACTGTTTTGGTTCATTCCAACAATAAAAATTGAATGTAATGTGCTAGGTTATGGAGGTACAAATAGGACACAGTTCTAGATATTGAGGTGTTGACTGACTTCATCTAAGACCAGACTTTAAAAGATTTCAGAATTTTAATTTGACATTTGCACTGATTATATTCTCTAAGAGTTCTTATTAGAAGGGTCATGGTTGCTCTAAGAGTGAGGTGTAGATGATGACACCCATATCAGAGTGAAGCTATTTAAATTTAACAATGAATCATAGAGGAATTCAGAGACTTCAAACAGGAATAAATTAATATATTTCTCCCTAATGTCTTGAAATACACCTCTAATTATGCAATATAATGAGTCCATTACTGTGAATACTTTTTTAGTATATTACCAATGCAGATCAGGTTGAATTATTAGACGATGACCAATAAATATAATAGACATTGGTGCTTGCCCATTAATAACTAACCTCTATATTTTAAACAATGCAGAAGCAGCATATCTTCTCTATTTTGTGTTACCATCATATATATTATAAAAATATATTTGAGTTTGTCTTTTATTGTAGAATATGTTAGGATGATTGAATTAGGTATTTTAATTTTGCGATTAAAATAATTTACAATTGTAGCAGATTTTTTTTAACTTTAAAGTACACTCATATTCATTATTTAGTTATAAATTTAAAGGTATTTATACCTAGAAAAAAAAGGATATTTTGTTAGTAGGATAAGGGTTATTTTGACTGACGCTGAGTTTAATAAACAAGCAAATGGCCGGGTGCAGTGACTCACGCCTGTAATCTCAGCACTTTGGGAGGCCGAGGCGGGAGGATCACCTGAGGTCGGGAGTTCAAGATCAGCCTGGGCAACACGGTGACACCCCGTCTCTACTAAAAATACAAAATTAGCCAGGTGTGGTGGCACATGCCTATAATCCCAGCTGCTCGGGAGGCTGAGGCAGGAGAATCGCTTGAACCTGGGAGGCGGAGGATGTGGTAAGCTGAGATCACGCCATTGCACTCCAGCCTGGGCAACAAGAGTAAATCTCCATCTCACCAAAAATAAATAAATAAATAAGCAAACAAATAAATAAATAAATAAGCAAATGAAGTAGTTGAGAACCAGAATCATATACTATAAAAACACCAGCAAACTAGAAGAGAAAGTGCATCTGTGTGTCTTGGGAAAATACATTCATAGAATTCTAGACATGTTAAGCATCCACAACTGCTAAATTCAAAGTGAACTATGTGACACCATCCTTTACTCCCTCCTCAACCAATTTAAATGAGACAAATGTTAAGTCTGGGTAGTTCATGAAGGATCTAGGGCAGACACACATTTTACAGCCACAGGCTCAGTAAGCACAACAAACTGATCAAAAGTTAGTGGAAACAGAAAGAACTGCAGATAATATCAGTTTGGCCTCTGAGAAAGGGAAAAACAATGGCTGACTTTGCTCGTGATTTTTCCAAGTATATATCTCCCAAATATTTCCCCATGATGACGCCAGATACATACTTCTTCAGCTTCCCTTATAGGTAAAGAGTGGATTTATGACCCAATAATTACCAATACATTCAAAGAGGAAGTATGGAGGACTTCTGGGAATGGTTCCCTTCTGGTTAAAAAGAGATATAAGAGAAACAAATGCACTTTTTACCCTTGGATGGTGCTAAGTAAAGACATGGTGTTCTGGCCCTACAGCAGCCTTGTAACAAGGAGGTGATAAACCAAAGGATCACAGCCAGCACAGTGAAGATAGTAGACTGAAGCAGGAAAAAAGACTTGGTCTCTGGTGATTGTGTTAAGTTTTGAATTAACATATATACAACTTCATTAAATTTGTTGGTATGTTAGACAAAAAAAAATCCTTATTTATTCTAGCCATAGTACTTGGGCATATAATTTGTGCGGTTATAAGCATCTTAATTCATAAACGATTTCATTTTCTGACCTTTAAATCCTCAATTGAATCAATCCCCACAAAGCCCAGCTAAATCGAAAATAATTTTGTCTTGTGATTGTCTTCTTTATTTTCACTAAACAGGTCTTTTTTTCTACTTCACATGTGTTTCTATTTCTCGCAAGCAGCAATGACCAATGACCTTGATACAGGCTTTTTGTGATATATTTATGAAGTTAAGGTCTTTGACTAAAATCACAACAGAATTCAATTGTGTTCTGATGCACTGGTACCCAGAATATAGGTTAGTCATGTGGGCTTTTTCAGTTATGTGCCATGTGCTATTTCAAAAATGGCTGGAAAATAGAAATTTTATTCATTGATTAACTATTCAGTACTATATAAGAAGTACTGAGAGGCATTTTAAGAATAACTTCAATGCACTTGATATCATTCAACCTACCGTAAAATTGCAGCATAATGCCCAGTGAAAAAGGGTTCAATTGTTCAGAGAATGAGATCGGAATGGAACTGAATATATTTAATAACTATGTTAACATTTTTTTCGGGGAAGTTATCTAATACTTATCCATTTAAATGAATTTAAATGGAAGCTTCTCTCCCTAAAGCCTCTCTATTATGAAGTTACAATCTCCAGATTGCCAACTCCATTGTACAAAGAACAGAGAGTGCTTGGAAATACCTGCCAGATAAACAAGTTCTCACAAGCCTGGGGAGATATTAAGCACTTCTGCTTGTAGATGCTTCCAAAGATGCCTTTGCATCTCCCGCTTCACTGGTGCTGTGAAGTCGACAATCCTGGAAATGCATTGAGTTTTGAAGCAGGGAGTTTTCAAAGTGACAGGCTTAAAAAATACAATTCACCTTTTGCCCTTCCACTCCCAGCTGCAGAATATTAGGCCTCCTTAGAACTCAGTTTTATAACTCTGAATATGCAGTGATACTTTTAATAAATAGGCTAAGCTCTCCTGGGCCACAGGCTTCCAATTATAGTTTCTAGTCCAAATCCCCCTTTTAAATGCAGATGATTAAATGAGGGTATTTATGATTTAGAAAACAAGAAGAAAAAAAAAAACATATTCATATCTCCTGGCTAAATACTATAATCTCAATTTTCTTAATATTCAGTGAAATAATTAATGGTAGATTTGAATTGGCTACAAAATGTTCTCTTACATAAACTGTTGCTAACAAATAACAAAGACACAATCAAGTGGCATAAAATTTATGGGAGGGGAAATCTGTCCTGGTTGTATATCAATTTCATACGTAGAATGAGCTGGACAGCTCTGTGTTACATAAACTGTAGGAAAAGCGAGCTCTCTTTCAGCCTCTGATACGAAGCAGCTTTATGTGTGACATTTGTCATTGAAACTCTCTGTCTCCTTGTATATTAATTTAGAGTGTTAGACTTTATAATATTTAATAACTCTTGAATTCTATATTTCTATTTCCCAATAAAATACAATTCAGTTATTTTAAGGGAAAGGGCAGAAAATTTGGACCCAGAACACTTACATTTGAAACTGAGCTCCAAATTTCTTGGCAATAGATCCTTGGATACAAAGTTAACTGTGTAGAATCTCGATCTGTAAAATGGAAATGATAATACCAATATCACAATTATATTCAAAAGATGCAAGGACTTCACTTATGGAATATTTATTAAATTACAGATTTAAAACACATTTTATATCTCAAACATATCCCAATTCTTGAGTAAGCATTGCAATTGATTGTACCTATTTTGAGGATAATGTGTATTGGTGTTTCTGTCAGCTATAAGAGACCCAAAGTCAATCTTAACATAAACAGAAGTCGTAAGCACAACACATAGGCAAGTAAATGACCACCCACATTATTTGATTTCATATTCCTTTGAATATATAAATTTTCCTCTCCAAATCAATTTTTTTTTTCTTTCCCTGGAGGTAAAAGAAGGCCCTCCTGTCTCTATGCAATTAAAGCTTCTTATGAATAAGTCATTGTAGCGGTCATCATAAAACGGATTTCTGGTTATAGGTATGAGATCCCCATGAACCTTAAAAAGAACCTTAATCTTTCCTGTGTCAGGGAGTACTTAGTAGGGTGCCTGGTTATGGGTTGGCGTTAAGACAGGTTTGATGAATGGATAAATGAACGAATGCATGAATTTCTCATTAGAATATTTTTTCCCTTTAAAGTTTGTAGAGGTCTGATTTAAGTTTCTAGTAATCGTTTCATGATAGTGCACATGAATTTCAGATAATTTCTTGGGTTCATGTGAGGAAAGAGTACTGAGGTTTAAGTAGTGATTTGGAGAAAGAAACTAACATAGGGAGAATGAGGTCCCCAGAAACACTGTCCAGCTCCCTTTACTCCCATCCATTTTGTCTGGACAAAGGAACTCTGGATTCTTTCAACTAGGATCACAAAGGTTTCCACTGAGTAAGGAGTGGCAGCTCCCATATATGAGGCTCCTGCTATGTGCTGAGAACTGTCTTAGGCATTTTGCGTGACTTACCTGACTTATTCCTCACAACAACCCTAAAAGGAGCAACTCCCAAAATTTTGTTTTTCAGAGGAGGAAAACTGGGGCACGGAGTTTTCCAGAGGTCACTCCTCTGTTTAATTGGCAGGATCAGGATTTGAGAGAATCAAGTGCTCCTAACCACAGAGTTTCCCTTTGGAACTCAGAAAAAGCCTCTGAACATTGCCCACTGCTCTATGCTCAGTGTTTGGATGGTGGTGCCAAGAAATGTAACAGGAGCTTGCACAGGAACTCTTCTGCATAGCTCTGCTCTAAAGTTCAGACCGAGGGCAGATTGCAGCAGGTTGGAGATGGGACTTGTAAAGAATGTTTGTGTGTCCCACATGTTTGGCATAGTAGACACCCTCTGTTCGCCTCAAAGTTGGCTGAAAAGACAGAATGCCCTGGCTTCAGATAACTCCAAATCTGCACGTATTGTTGATATTGATGTTCTTTCGTCTGGATGGGAATGACAGGCATCTTTTGTCCAGATCTGGCAGACATACCAGAGCATAGCTGACTCTCTCTGAATGCAGTGTAACCGCCAACAACACAGACACTCCTAAGCCCCCTAAGTAATACAAATGCCCTTCTTTCCTTTGTCTCCACAAATTATTCATAAAAAATTGAATAAATTGAAATGCTATGTAATTTACGAAGCAGCTGAACTCCAAATAGCTCTGAATCCTCCCTTGCCCCATGAAGAAAGGGAGGGGAATATAAATCAGCTGGGATAAGAGGCAAGAAAAGAATGCCAAAGTTGGGGTTCCCAAGGGCCCTAACAACCAAGGCAGTTCAGAACTGCAAAAGGTAGGAGCCAGTCCAAGACAAAGTTGATCAGGGGAAGTTGAGCGTCAAATGCCAGACATAACAAGTGCACCCTGAGTTCAAAGAGGAATAAGAAGAAAAGAATATTAAACATAAACATTGCATATCACATGTTTTCTGTATAACATGTTCTGTCTTCAGCATTTTTAGTGAATTACTTCATTTAATGGAGGCAGACATTGTCATCCTCAGTCAAAGATGAGGCAGCGCTTGCTATGAAGTGTTAGGGATCTCCGCTAAAGAAGCAAAGCAGAGAGTTGCCTACTGGAAGGCTCAAACCAAGTCACAGAACATTGCTACCTGTAATACAAGGTATGGGCCCAGGAGTTTATGGACAGGTTGATGTGAGATTAACCTGAGGGCGGGTCCTACGTATGTGAAAAGTGCCCAAAAAATGCCAAGAATAACTCTCCTCAAGGATGAGAACTATCAGTGGATTTCTTAAACTGGATTTGGGGTTGAAGCAGAAAACAAACAAACAAATAAAAAAGATTATGGTAATTAAATGTTACAATTATATCAAATCATTTCAATACAAGGTACAGAATGTGGCAACACATGAATGCTAGACATTTGTAAACTGAAGAGCAGCTTTTGTATTTTCCTTTTTTTTTTTTTTTTTTTTTTTGAGACAGAGTCTCTGTTGCCCAGGCTGGAGTGCTGTGGTACTATCTCGGCTCACTGCAACCTCTGCCTCCAGGTTCAAGCGATTCTTCTGCCTCAACCCCCTGAGTAGCTGGGATTACAGGTGCATGCCACCATGCCCAGCTAATTTTTGTACTATTAGTAGAGACGGGGTTTCGCCATGTTGGCCAGGTGGCTCGTCTCGAACTCCTGACCTCAAGTGATCTGCCTGCCTCAGCCTCCAAAAGTGCTGGGATTAAAGGCATGAGCCACCATGACTGGCAATGTATTTTGCATTTTTGAAGTATATACCATTTTCTCCCGAAATGCTTTTTGTCATGAGATTGTCAGATCTGAGAGATGGCTTATCTTTTAGTTATTTTTAGTTATTTTCCTGTGTATAAGAAAATACAGTAAATGAGATATGCAGTTTTTTGAGACAGAGTCTCTGTTGCCCAGGCTGGAGTGCTGTGGTACTATCTCGGCTCACTGCAACCTCTGCCTCCAGGTTCAAGCGATTCTTCTGCCTCAACCCCTGAGTAGCTGGGATTACAGGTGCATGCCACCATGCCCAGCTAATTTTGTACTATTAGTAGAGACGGGGTTTCGCCATGTTGGCCAGGTGGCTCGTCTCGAACTCCTGACCTCAAGTGATCTGCCTGCCTCAGCCTCCAAAAGTGCTGGGATTAAAGGCATGAGCCACCATGACTGGCAATGTATTTTGCATTTTGAAGTATATACCATTTTCTCCCGAAATGCTTTTGTCATGAGATTGTCAGATCTGAGAGATGGCTTATCTTTTAGTTATTTTTAGTTATTTTCCTGTGTATAAGAAAATACAGTAAATGAGATATGCAGTTCTTTATGGGAAAACGTGTAAGTCTTGTTCATTTTCCTTATAAAAATAATTTCCACATTTTACATATTGTAATTTGTGTATGTTTATATATATTTAGACTCTGTGCCAATTGTTGGGTGGTAGGCAGAATAATGGCCTGAAAAGATGTACAAATCCTGTTGCTAAGAGTCTGAGAATATGTTGTATTACAAGGCAAAGGACAATTAAAGCGGCTCATCAGCTGGATTATTTGAGTATGCTCAATATAATTACCAGGTCCTCAAAAGTGATAGAGGCGGAGGAGAAGAAACAGAGAAAAAGATGTGATGGTCAAAGTAAATCAGATTAAAGTAACGTGAGACTCCAATTATTAATTCTGGCTTTCAAGATGGAGGAAGGTAGACTATGAGCCAAGCCTGCCTCTAAAAAGTTAGAAAATACAAAGAAATAGATTATCCCCTAGAATGCCCAGAAAAGAATGTAGCCCTCATGACACCTCGATGAGATCCCAGTGAGTCCTGGGTCAGACTTCTGACCCACCAAACTTTGGGATGACAAATTTGTGTTGTTTTGTGCTGCTAAATTTGTGGTAATTTGCTACAGCAACAATAGAAAACTAATCAAGGTGAAATGTTATCTAAATATATTGCTTCTTTTATTTTTCTTCATAAAATATCATGATCTGGTATTTACAATTTGGAGGTATTATGCTCATCTCTGATTATCTTCAGAGGGAACATCCGTCTAAAGGAGTCCTGTAGAACTGTCCTCTGGCTTTTCTTTTTCTCTTTGGTTGACAAGTAACAATTCTACATATTTATGGGAGACAGGGTGATATTTCAATCTGTGCATATAATGTATAATAATCAAATCACAGTAACTAGCATATGTTTCACCTCAAACCTTCGTCATTTCTTGGTTGTGGTGAACATTCAAAATCCTCTCCTCCAGCTTTTTGAAAGTATGCAATAAATTAGAGCTAGCCATATTCATGCTACAGTGCTGCAAAACACCAAAACTCATTCTATCTAGCTATACTTTTTTATCCCTTAATCAACCTCTCTCTATCTTCCTTTCCCTCCTACACTTACCAGCCTCTAATAGCTACAATTGTACTTTCTATTTCCATGAGCTTAAAAAAAATTATTTTGGCTCCTACATGAGTAAGAACATATGGTATTTGTCTTTCTGTACGTGACTTATTTCACTTAACATATTGTCCTCTAGGCTCATCCATGTTGCACAAATAACAGGATTTTATTATTTTTTATGGTAGAATTGTATTCCACTGTGCATCTATACCACATTTTCTTTATCCACTCATCTGTGGATGGGCACTTAGGTTGATTCCATTATCTTAGGTATTGTGAATAGTGCTGCAATAAACATGGAGCTATAGATATTCCTTTTATTTCTTTATATCATTATTATTTTTTTTGAGATGGCGTCTCGCTCTGTTGCCCAGGCTGGAGTGTAGTGGCACAATCTCACTCACTCACTGCAACTTTCACCTCCCAGGTTCAAGCAATTCTTCTGTTTCAGCCTCCCAAGTAGCTGGGACTATAGGCGCATGCCACCTTGCCCAGCTAAGTTTTGTATTTTTAGTGCAGATGGGGTTTCACCATATTGATCAGATCAACTCCTGACCCCAGATGATCCACCTGCTTCAGCCTCCCAAGGTGCTGGGATTACAGGCATGAGCCACTATGCTTGG
The DNA here is from genome assembly GCF_001698545.2 of Rhinopithecus bieti. NCBI lineage: Eukaryota > Metazoa > Chordata > Mammalia > Primates > Cercopithecidae > Rhinopithecus > Rhinopithecus bieti. The sequence goes on from NW_016804139.1 coordinate 6,391,143, forward strand.
CCAGTATTTCTTTTATACACTGATTTCCTTTCCCCTGGATAAATATCCACTGTGGGATTGCTGGAATGCATGGTTGTTCTACTTTTAGTTTTTCTGAGAGGCCTCCATATTGTTTTTCATAATGGCTGCAATAACTTATATTCTCACAGTGTATTAAGGGTCTTCTTTTCCTGCATCTTAACCAACATTTTCTTTGTCTTTTAGATAATAGCCATTCTAACTATGATGAGATGATATGTCATTATGGTTTTGATTTGCATTCATCTGATTATTAGTGTTGTTGAGTATTTTTTCACGTATGTTGGTCATTTGTATGTCCTTTTTGAGAATTCCTTTTGCCTACTTTTTAATGGAATTGCTTGTTGTCGTTTTCTTTGGCTGTTGAGTTTTTGAGTTTATTGTATATTCTGGATAGTGGTCCCTGGTTGGATGAATAATTTTCATATATTTTCTCTCATTCAATAGGTTGTCTCTTCATTTTGTTAATTGTTTCCTCTGCTGTAGAGAAGGTTTTCAGTACAACATAGTTCCATTTCTCTCTCAGTCTCTCTTTTTCTTTTTGCCTATGCCTTTGATGTCTTCACCACAAAGTCTTTGCCTAGGCTAATATCCTAAAATGTTTTCCCAGTTTTCTTCTAATAGTTTCATAATTTGGGGTCTTACATTCATGTCTTTAATCCATTTTGGGTTAATTTTTTTATATAGCGAAAGACAGGAGAGTCCAGTCTCATTCTTGTGCATGTGGATATTCAGTTTTCCCAGCACCATTTAATGCACGTTCTTCGCATCTTTTCAAAAATCAGCTGGCTCTAAATGCGTGGCTTTTTTCTAGATTCTCTATTGTGTTTCATTAGTCTATTGTCTGTTTTTATATGAATACCATGCTCTTTTGATGACTATGGCTTTTTAATATATTTTGAAGTCAGGTGGTGGGACGCCTCTGGCTTTGTTCTTTTTGAGCAGTATTGCTTTAGCTATTCAAGTTCTTTTGTAGTTCCATATCAATTTTAGAACTATTTCTTTTTTTTATTTCCATGAAAAACGTAATTGGTAGTTTGATAGGAATTGCATTGAATTTTAGATTGCTTTGGGTGGCATGGTCATTTTAACAATATTAATTCTTCCACTGAATGTAGTGTGTCTTTCCATTTGCTTGTGTTCTCTTCAATTTCTTTCATCAGTGTTTTGCAGTTTATGTTATAGTGTTATTTTGTATCCTTTATTAAATTTATTTTTACCTATGTTAGACTTTTTTGTAGCTGTTGTAAATGGGATTATTTTCTTTATTCCTTGTTCAGTTAGTCCATTTTTGGTGAATAGAAACACTATGAAATCTTTAAGTTGATTTTTTATCCCCCAATTTTACTGATGCAAGATACAATTATATATAAATTCTAAGAGTTTTGTAGTGCAAACTTTAGGTTTTTCTATCTGTAAGCTCATATTTACAAAGAAGGACAATTTGACTTTTTCTTTTCCAATGTGGATGACTTTTTTTTTTTCTCTTGCTTAATTGCTCTGGCTAGAACTTCCAGTGTATGCTGAATGCAAATGCTCAAAGTGGGCATCCTTGTCTTGTTCCAGTTCTTAGAGGAAAGGCTTTCAGATTTTCTGCACTCAGTGAGATGTTAGGTGTGGGTTTATTATATATGGCATTTATTATATTGAGTAGTGTTTTTTCTATGCCTAATTCTTGAACACTTTTATCTTGAAATGATACTGACTTTTTCATATGCTTTTTCTGTGTCTATTGAGATGATTATATGGTATTTGTTTTTTATTCTATTGATGTATTTATTTATGTATGTTAAATCATCCTTGCATTTCTGGGATAAATTCCATTTGATTGTGGATTATCCTACCCTTGTAGTTGCTCGATAATTTTTCATTTACTGACTACCACCCCCATCCCTGCTCCTTGGCTATAAATTCCGACTTGTCCTTGTTGTATTCAGAATTGAGCTTCCTTTTATACTGATGTCTCTGTTCTCTGTTTACAAGAGTTACTAAAAAAATTATATCTTTACTGCTTTATTTATTTACTTATTGTATTTTTCAGCTTTATTGAGGTATAATTGACAAATAAAATTTTACATATTCAAGGTATAAAATGTGGTGTTCTCATATACATATAATTGTGAAACGATTACTACAATCAAGATAAATATAAGTGGATTAAATCTTTCAATCAAAAGACATAAAGTGACTGAATAGATAAAACAAGATCCAATTATATGCTGCTTCAAGAGACCCACCTCAGCTTGAAGAACACACATAGACTGAAAGCGAAGGGATAAAAAAAAAAAATCCATGCAAATGGAAACTAAAAGTAAGCTAGGGTAGCTACATTTATATCAGACAAAATATACTTGAAGTCTAAGACTATAAAAAGAGACAAAGAAACTCCTTATATAATGATAAAGGGGTCAATTCATCAGGATATATAACAATTGTAAGTATATATGCACCCAACATTGGAGCACCTCAGTATATAAAGCAAATATTAAAAGATCTGAAAGAATAGATAGACAGGAATACAATTATAGTAGTGGCCTTTAATACCTTACTTTCAACAACAGATAGATCATCCAAACAGAAAATCAATAAGGAAACATTGGACTTGAACCCTACATTAGACCAAATGGACCTAAGAGACAAAGGCAGAGTATTTCATCTAACAGCCACAGAACACATATTATTGTATTTACTGCCTTTAGCTAGCATCTGGGTCTGGTTCCCTTTGACAATCTCCAGCAATATAGAACATATTCATGATAAAATGTAGGTAATATAACACAGTCTTTGACTGTATCTTCATAACATCAAAGAAATAAATTGAAAGTGAAACACTAATTCAATCATATATTTACTTTTTGTCTTGTGTCCCCAACTACTTTTTTTCAAATTTATGTTTTAAATTGATATATGTATTTGTCATGTATAACATAATTTCTGATGCATATGTATAAAGGAATGATAAAATCTAGCTAGCTAACAAATGCATCAACTCACATATTATTTTTTGTGGAAAGAGCACTCAATATGTACTATCTTGGCATTGAGTCTTTTTTTTATCAAAGTGTATTGTCAAGTCTTTTTTAATTTATTTGTAAAAAAATGGCCAGACATTTTAGCATGCTGTGGGCCATGTTAGACATGCAACTATATTGTTTAGCTACTGTTTTTTTTTTCACATGTGCAACAATGAATAAAATTTTAATGTTTAAATAAAAATTTCAATTCTCATTATGAGTAACTTAATTTAAAGGGAATGTGGTGTGTTTTCACCAATTAATACTTTTTTTATGTGCGTGTGTGTGGTGAGGGAGGGAGTCTCGCTCTGTCTCCAGGAGGATGAAGTGCAATGTCATGATCTCAGCTCACTGCAACCTCACTCTCCCAGGTTCAAGTAATTCTCCTGCCTCAGTCTCCCAAGTACCTGGAATTATAGGTGCATGCCACCACACCTGGCTCATTTCTTTGCATTTTTAGTAGAAACGAGGTTTCATCATGCTAGCCAGGCTGGTCTTGAATTCCTGACTTCAGGTGATCTGCCCACCTCAGTCTCTGAAACTGCTGGGATTACAGGCGTGAGCCACCGTGCCTGCCCCAATTAATACTTTTCTATGGAACTCTAGAGCTTAGAAAAAAACCTAAAGATTCATTCAAGCCAACATTCCATTTTGTCTCCAGAAAGGACAAGTATAGCCATCTGGGCCAAGAGTTAGTGGTACTTTTTTTTTTTTTTTTTTTTTTTTTGTGAGTCTCACTCTGTCATCTAGGCTGGAGTGCAGTGGCAATCTCGGTTCACTGCAACCTCCACCTCCCAGGTCAAGTGATTCTCCTGCCTCAGCCTCCTAAGTAGCTAGGATTACAGGCTAATTTTTTTTGTATTTTTAGTAGAGATAGGGTTTTACCATGTTAGCCAGGATGGTCTCGATCTCCTGACCTCATGATCCGCCCACCTTGGCCTCCCAAAGTGCTGGGATTATAGGCGTGAGCCATGGCACCTGGCCAGACGGTAATTTTTAAGAGTCTGGAGGGTGACTATTGCCCATATTGTTATCCTACACATTTATTACATGCCTTTGACATGAACAGCTTATAACTTTCAATGTATGTAGCCAGAGAAATAGGACATAACTAAATGTCTAAATGAAATGGCTCATATCTAAGACAATTGCTCCATTTATCATGACATTAGTACACTTGGTTTTTTAAGTTCAAAATTAATCATATATTTAAAATTCTAGAATTATTAGTATATAACTAAAACTGACAATAACACTATCAAAATTGTAGTTATTGAGTTATTTGAGTCAGGCACTTTTCTCTTTCATTTAATAATGACTTAACAAATGGCATTTGTTCCAGGAACTTCTAACCATACAAAATGGAATAATGTAGGTTTCAAATTTGAGGAATACAAATGCAGTTGAGTAAGTAATGAACTCTACTTATATAATGAGCTATAATATGTGGTAGAATTGTAACACAAATATATTATATCTCAAGGCACTTCATAAATGACTACTCACTATTAGACTGGACATTTAAAAGGCTTTATAATAGAAGTGGCAAGTAAGTTAATCCCTGAAAGGTGAGTAATATTTGATGGGCAGGATAAGGAGTATGGCTTATTTAGTGGAGCAAAGAGCATGAGTAAAGTAGACACAGGGCAGCGTGTATTTTTGAGGTTCAATGAATAGTTCAATTTAGCATAAATGTAGAGCATGGGTGTGAGAAAATTTTAAGATAGTACTAGAAAATGCTTTATGTCCAGAGATTAGAAGATAATTTAGAGATCAGTGGAAGTGATTCTAATTATTTGTGCTCCTTTGAATTAAAGTATTAGTGTTAATTAGGATAGTCGGGAGAATGGATAGCCTATAGAAAAGGAGCTATTATAAAGTTGCTGAAATAATTCATAGAAGAGGTAATAATTGTCTGAACTGGATGGAGGCAGAAGGGATAAAGGAGCAGGCAGCACATATTCCAGAGATATGGCAGCATTCCCAGAACTTGTCTCTCTGTCACTCGGGTAGACTAAGAGAACAGGAGGAGCTATTGATAACTCCCAGGGTTCAATCTTTTATAACAGATCTTTTATGACATTCTTGGAAATAGAGATTAGTCAGAGTAGCTATTCTGGGTGTTAAAAAAACAAGAATGAACTTGATTTGGGGATATGTTGCTTAAGGATGCCCTCGGGACATTTAGGCGGGGATGATCAGCAACCATTAGAAATAGAGGATGACTGCTTGGCAGAGAAGCTGATGGGAACCTGTCGATATGGAAGATGTCAAATAACACACTGGAATGCAATTTCAGAGGGAGAGAATTTAGAGAAGATAAGGGAAGTGAGTTCAAATAGAAGCTAAGGGGAGACTTACAGTGAGGTATCAACAATGAGGATTCAAAGAGAAGTGAGTTTACAAAGGAAAGAAAGGGTTCCAGTGAGGAATATTGGAGTGAGGTCAAATGATGAGATGTCTAAGATTGTAACTATATTTTACCTATACAAAGCAGTAGTTCTAGGAGAGTGGCAGGGGTAGAACATATATTACAAGGGGCCCATGAGTGAGTGTATAGGAATGTGGAGAGAGTGAGAAAATATGCATTTCCAAAAGGTTTCATAATTTAAGATGCATATTTGGAACAGGATCTTGGTGTGGTGGTGAGGTGATTAATGCCATTCATTTGTGCTAAATTAGTATAGTAAATGCAGTTGCATGAAAAAACCAATAAAACAGATGCAGATATGAAAATTAGGAGACTGATTATTTATATGTGCATAACATATTATATATTTATACATTAATACATGCATAAACCACTCTTAGATGCATATACCATTTTGTTTACGGGTTTTTTGCTTGTTTGTTTGTTTGTTAGTTTGCTTTTCTGAGATAGAGCCTCACTCTGTTGCCAAGGCTGGAGTGCAGTGGTGTGATCTCGGCTCACTGCAACCTTCGTCTCCTGAGTTCAAACAATTCTCCTGCCTCAGCCTCCCGAGTAGTTGGGACTATAGGTGTGTGCCACCACGTCGGCTAATTTTTTGTATTTTTAGTAGAGACAGGGTTTCACCGGGTTAGCCAGCATGATCTCAATCTCCTGACCTTGTGATCCACCTGCCTCTGCCTCCCAAAGTGCTGGAATTACAGGTGTAAGCCACGATGCCTGGTCTGCATACACCATTTTAAAAAAATATATCTAGATTCAAGTTTATGTGCCTTTAAGTTCATCCAGGATCCTTGTCAAAATCTTCTCCTAAATGGGAGAATTGTGTGCAAATATTTCCCTTGTAAAGCTGTTAAGGTTTTTAATATAACAGGAATAGCAGTCCCCTAAATTTTATCTGACTTCCTAGCCTGTTAATTTGGAGATGCTTTGAATCACTACTTATCTACATAAATATCAGAATTTTTTTTCCATCAAGAGAAATGATCAAACCTGTATTAATTTGGGAGCTCCAGCAGATAATCCATGTCACCAACAGAAACTCCAGTTCTGTGTTAAACAGATCAAATCATCTTTGGAAATTTCAGATATAAGAAAGTTAGGTCTAGAAAACCACGGAGATTTGGGCTGATGACTATATATTTCAGCCAGGGATGATGGAAAGCCTCTTTGGTAATCTGCACATTCCTTGCTTCCTTCAGAGAGCCTAAATATGCAGTGACTTCAAAGTTCAAAACAAACTATTAATGATAAAAGAAAATAAGCAGGAAAATGTGTAATATAAAAGTTTTCGGTATTAGCAGAAAATGCAAGTGGTGATTTAGAGATGAATTTTTTGAAATTCCTATGCAAATTCCAGCAATTCAGGCAATTCTTGGTAGTACGTATGTCTTAAAAGGGGGCCAACACCCTCATGGTCATTATTACAGCATGTCCACATATAGCTTGGTATACATAAACCAAACAACACAAAATGATTCTTTGGATGGCAGATTCTAAGTTTTAGCATTGATTTGCAATCTTGAATCTAGTTGAACAATTTGTCCTTGATTCACTTTCTTTTTAATTAAATTGTACTATGATATTTTGAATGTTTGATTTTTTTTTTCTGTGAGTTTTCTTTTTTTCCCGTGCAGACACAATAACTTACCCCCTCAGAATAGTCTGTATGCTTTACTATAAGGCATTGTATTTTTTTAATGTTTCTGTCCCGGTACAAACCTGAATTTTTTGAGAGTAGAGGTCAAGGCTTCAGCTTGGAGAACCTCGACACATTTTTACAGAAGAACCTGAATATACCCAAAGAGCTATTTCCCAAAGCAATTTATATGCACAGAAAGAGTTGTGATTTCTTTTTTCCCCTTGACTTTCACAAAAATAAAGGGCTAATATCACCAGTGGGCAAATTTTGTAAAATTACTCTCCAAGTGTTTCAACAAAACCTGCCAACACAACTCAAGCCCAAACTTCCCCCATCCCTGCTTTGCGGCAAAGGGCCTCACTGGGAACGGCTGCCAGTCACATAGACAGAGCCAAATTGTTTAGTGGATTTGGGAAGTGGACAGATGTTCTCCTGGGACGATGGCGACAGGCACTGCCACATACATTTTCACTTGATATGTTAACCAATACTCTTAGCCAATTATTCAGCGGCGACCAGCAGTTAATACATGCAAAGGCAGGAACTAGAATCATCACTCACGGCTTCTACACAGCCCCAAACTCCTGCCAAAGTGTTAAATAGCTCTTGGGCTCTGAAAAACACGGAGTGCATTTGCGCGCCCTTGGATGTGCTCCTTGAGACTTCTATGAGAACATCTAAAGCTAATTATGAAATGGTCATTGTGAATGAATAAATATGAGAAAATAAAACAAATGCCAAGGTTGTATACTTCAAAATACTAAACATTAAGGAATGAGTTTTACATATGAAAATGCATTTGAGGTCTCAAAGGTAATTACCCCGAGGCACTGGAATAGTGTAATAAAAACAATAGCAGCTGGGCCACACCAATGATATACTGTGCTAACTGCTATTAAGCTAATTTGCAGCAGAAATAAGATCTATCATTTTTAATGGAAAAATAGCACAACATAAAAAGGCTATGTTGTCCATTTTATTTGGAGAGATGACAGCAAAAGAAAGTCAATGATTAGAATCTTTACTTTCCAAACATCCATATACGTAAAGCCACAGTTTTGCTAACATTTTCTCTCTGCTCTATGATTTAAACAAGGCAAACTTGGATCTAGTACCTGGAAAGTAAGAAGATAAAGGGATGTAAACATTGTTTCCAAGAAGCTTGCAATGCTAGTCATCATATTTAAATTAGTAATTTTTCCTAGAAGAAATTGTACTACATGAATATATATATGTATGTATGTATGTATGTATGTATATACATATATATGTATAATAGTCATTTCTGTAATAAAGTTTTTTAAACAAAGGTATCAATGTGGCAGACTATAGAACTGTATCTGCCAGTGTCCTGTCTGTAAAACAACAATGCTCTGAGTTTTTCAGAAATACATAATATAATAGAGGAAATTGATTAGTCAGATAATGGAATACTGGGAAACCAAATAGGTGACTAAAAGGCCAGCCAGAGATGACCAACTATAGGAGGCATCTATCAGTTTCAGAATGGGAGAGAGCAGAGAGCATTGTACCACTCAAACCTGGGGACACCATGTAGGAGCTGGATCCAAGGAGAATGACTGCCCCATGGTAGCTGAGACCACAGAAAGAGGGGCTGAAGGAGGTGAGAGCTGGAACCATAAAGGACACAGTAACCGCATTAAAAACCGATTTCAGGCAGAAGTGGAATTAATACCTTGATTCTCCCTTTCCTACACACTCAGGTCTCCTGCAGGTGCTTCCTATTGGCAAATCCAGCTAGAAGCCAGTTACCAAGGTATCTAGCAGGAAAACCTATATCTAGCAAGGTATCTAGCTATAGATTGAATGTGTATGTTTCCCCAAAATAAATATGTTAAAATCTAATCCATCATCACTATGATGATATGTGGAGGCCTTCAGGAGTTGGGGCCCACTCATGTGCATGGATTTAGTGCCCTTATACAAGAGACCTTAGAAGGTTCCTTCCCCCTTTTGCCATGAGAGGATATAGTTAGAAGTCAGCATTCTGGGCCTGGCATGGTGGCTCATGCCTGTAATCCCAGCACTCCGGGAGGCTGAGGCGGTTGGATCATCTGAGGTTAGGAGTTCGAGATTAGCCTGGCCAACATGGTGAAACCCTGTCTCTACTAAAAAAATACAAAAATAAGCCAGGTGTGGTGGTACGTTCTTGTGATTCCAGCTACTCAGGAGGCTGAGGAGGAGAATTGCTTGAACCAGGGGATGGAGGTTGCAGTGAGCTGAGATCGCACCACTGCACTCCAGCCTGACAAGAGTGCAACAAGAGTGAAACTCCGCCTCAAAACACAAAACAAACAAATAAACAAAAAAATCAGCAGTCTGAAATTCTGAAGAGAGCCCTCAGCAAAACCCAGCCATGCTGGCACCCTGATCTCAGATTTCCAGCCTCCCAGTAAGAAATAAATTTCTGTTGCATATAAGCCTCCCAGCCTACAGTAATTTGTTACAGCTGCCCGGGCTAAGGTACTGGGACACAGAGCCTAGAGAGAGCAGACGAAGTGAGAGAAACTTGAAAAATGACCAGCACTCTTTCCAAAGCATAGCCTTGCTGTTCCACCCAAATCCACATGACCACAATCTCTTCCCTAAATGACTACAGTGGTCTGCCACAGCTCCCCCATTACAACACTGACTTCCCTCCCTTTTCCACACTGGAGAGAGAATTATCTCTTTATATTCACTAATCTGATCACAAGCACGCTAGTCCCTTTACAACCTTTCAATGTCTTTTACTGCTCTTGGGAGAAAGACAAAACTCTTCATGTGACTGACAGGCACCTTTATGAGCTGGTTCGGCCTAGCTCTGAGGCCCATCTCAGTCACTAGTCCTTTACTGTCTATATGGTGGGGGTTCTGGTCTCCTTGATAAGTGGTCATTGATTCATTCAATCACTCAGCAAAACTTTATTAGGGGGGTATATTAATCCTTTTTGGCACTGCTGATAAAGGCATACCCCAGGCAATTTACAAAAGAAAGAGGCTTATTGGACTCAAAAAATAAAAAATAAAAAACAAAAAAAACCAGTTCCACATGTTTAGGGAGGCCTCACAATGATGGGTGAAGGTAAAAAGCACATCTCACATGGTGGCAGACAAAAGAATAGAGCGTGTGCAGGGACCCCCTCCTCCCCCCGCCTTTTTTAAAACCATTAAATCTTGTGAGACTTATTCACTATTACAAGAACAGTATGGGAAAGACCCACCCCCATGATTCAATTAATTCTCACCAGGTTCTTCCCACAACATGTGGGAATTATGGGAGCTACAATGTGAGATTTGGGTGGGAACACGGAGCCAAACCATATCATTCCAACCCTGACCCCTCCTAAATCTCATGTCTTCACATTTCAAAACCAATCATGCCTTTCCAAGTTTCCCAAAGTCTTAACTCATTTCAGAATTAACGCAAAAGTCCACAGTCCAAAGTCTCATCTGAGACAAGGCAAGCCCCTTCCTCCTATGAGCCTGTAAAATCAAAAGCAAGTTAGTTACTTCCTAGATACAATGGGGCTATAGGCCTCAGGTAAAGACAGCTGTTCCAAATGGGAAAAATTGGCCAAAACAAAGGGGCTACAGTCCCCATGCAAGTTTGAAATCCAGCAGGGCAATCAAATCTTAAAGCTCCAAAATGATCTCCTTTGAATCCATGTCTTATATCCAGGTCATACTGATGCAAGAAGTGGATTCTCATGTTCCTGGTCAGCTCTGCCCCTGTGGCTTTGCAGGGTATAGCCTCCTTCCTGGCTGCCTTCACAAACTGGTGTTGAGTGTCTGTGACTCTTCCAGGCACACGGTGCAAGCTGTCAGTGGATCTACCATTCTGGGGTCTGGAGGATGATGGCCCTCTTTTCACAGCTCCACTAGGTAGGGTCCCAGAAAGGACTGTGTGGGGGCTCCAACCCCACATTTCCCTTCTACACTGCTCTAGCAGAGATTCTCCATGAGAGCACTATTCTTGCATCAAACTTCTGCCTAGACATCCGGGCATTTCCATACATCCTCTGAAATCTAGGCAGAGGTTCCCAAGACTCAATTCTTGATTTATGTGCACCTGCAGGCTCAACACCATGTGGAAGGTGCCAAGGCATGGGGCTTGCACCCACTGAAACCACTGCCCCAACTCTACATTGGCCCCTTTCAGCCACAGTTGGAGTGGCTGGGATGCAGGGCACCAAGTTCCTAGGCTGCACACAGCACAAGGACCCTGGGCCCAGTCCACAAAACCACTTCTTCCTCCTAGGCCTCTGGACCTGTGATGGGAGTGGCTACTGTAAAGACCTCTGGCATGCCCTGGAGATATTTTCCCCATTGTCTTCGGGAATAACATTCAGCTCCTTGTTACTTATGCAAATTTCTGCAGCCAGCTTGAATTTCTCCTCAGAAAATGGGATTTTCTTTTCTATCACATTGTCAGGCTGCAAATTTTCTAAACTTTTATGCTCTGCTTCCCTTATAAAGCTGAATGCCTTTAACAGCACCCAAGTTACCTCTTGAATGCTTTGCTGCTTAGAAATTATTTCATCAGGTACCCTAAATCATCTCTCTCAAGTTGCAAGTTCTACAAATCTCTAGGGCAGGGGCAAATGCCGCTAGTCTCTTAGCTAAAACATAACAAAAGTAACCTTTGTTCCAGTTCCCAACCATTTCCTCATCTCCATCTGAGACCTCCTCAGCCTGGACCTTACGGTTCATATCATTATCAGCATTTTGGTCAAAGCCATTCAACAAGACTCTAGGAAGTTCCAAACTTCCCCACACTTTTCTGCTGTCTTCCGAGCCCTACAAACCATTCCAACCTCTGTCTGTTACCCAATTCCAAAGTTGCTTTCACACTTTTGGGCATCTTTTTATCAGTGCTCCACTCTATTGTTACCTATTTACTGTATTAGTTCATTTTCATGCTGCTGATAAAGATATACTCAAGACTGGCCAATTTATGAAAGAAAGAGATTTATTGGACTCACAGTTCCGTGTGACTGGTGAGGCCTTACAATCATAGCAGAAGGTGAAAGGCACATCTCACATGGCGGCAGACAAAAGAAGAGGGCTTGTTCAAGGAATCTCTGGTTTTTAAAACCATCAGATCTGGTGAGATTTATTCACTTTCGTGAGAACAGCATGGGAAAAACCTATCCCCATGATTCAATTATCTCCCACCAGGTCCCTCCCATGACATATGGGAATTTGGGGAGCTACAAGATTAGATTTGGGTGGGGACACAGCCAAGCCATATCAAAGGATCTAGTTCTTGTCAGGCATTTTTCCTCATTCCAGAGAAACAATAGTTAATAAAGTAAAACAGATGCAGTTTGGAATTGCCTAGAGCATATTTTAGTGTATGAGTATGGAGGGTCAGCCATTTAGTAAATACCTGATTATAGAGTATGTCAGGTAGTTAACAGCGCTATGAGGGATGCTTGTACATAACAGCAGGAAATCTTTTCCAATCATGTGATACTTGTGCAGAGGCCTAAAGAAAGTGAGGGAGAAACTCCTTTTCTAAAGCTGTATATGCTATACACATGGAAGAAAGAGCTTACTTACCAGGTAGAAAAGAGCAAAGTGAAAAGTATCAGAAATAAATAATAAATTCTAGAACTTTCGATGTCTTTACTTCAGAAGCGAATTTTATTTTCCTTTCACAGCACATTGATTGGATCCTTTTGTAAAAAAATAATAATAAAAAATTTAAAAGCCTCTATAAGGTACAGATTCCTGTATAGATTTAAACTTAAATTATATACTCATTGGTATAACAAGTTGATAAACAGTTACCTTAACTACTTGACTGTACACTCTTTGAGGCTAGTGACTGAGTTTCCATCAGAAAATAGGTATTGGTCAGGGCATTGAGGCTCATGCCTGTAATCCCAATATTTTTGGAGGCTGAGGCAAGAGGATCGCTTGAGTCCAGAAGTTTGAAACTGCAGTGAGTTATGATAATGCCACTGAACTCCTGCCTGGGTGACACAGCAAGACCCTGTCCCAGGAAAACAGCAACAACAAAAATAAAGTAGATATTGCTTCATGAAAGACAGACTCCAAATAAAGTGGCTTCAAGAAGTCAGAGGCATATTTCTCTTGCATACAACTCTTATGCCTTGTCTGACAGCTCCCCGATATCAGAAACCTGGGATCTATCATATTTCTCTACTATTCTTAGAATATTTCTGTGTTGTCCAGGGTATCTCACTATTACATTAACAATCTAGGCTGCAGAATAGTGGAAGATTAGCCAGAGCAAGAAAGACAATCTCTCCCTATATGGTCATGACCCAAAAGTTGCACATACCACTTCCCCTTATATTTTCCATTAGGCATAACCTAATCACATGACCACTCCAAGCCAAAAGGGAGGCTACGCAGGCATATGTTCTGATAAAAAAAAAAAATGCTATTTCCAAGAAAAAGGGAAGGGTAGATGTTGAAAGACACCTGGTGGTATCTGCTATGCCAAGCAGAAAGAACAAGGAAGACAGAGGCCTAGAGATACATATGTGAGTCAGTATCCTCAAAGAGAACTAATTTGAGTACCTTGACTAAAAGCATATAGGATTATGACTGGAAGACAAAGCAGAACATTAAAAATGCTACAAAACATGTGAAGAAAAAGCTGAAGGTATTTTTCAATGTGCTATATTGTATAGTCAAATCACAACTTAAATTGGTATTAGGGAGCATGAATGAAGCTCAAACATCAGTGCCTAAAGTGAGAGTATCACTTTAGTGTTGAAATTATAATTGTCTTTTCCCTGAGAAATGGCACACTGAAGATGAACATCTATGAATATTTTCTTTTTTTTTTAAAATAGTTGCACCCTATTGCCCAGGGCAGAGTGCAGTGGCACAATCTCGGCTCACTGCAACCTCTGCCTCCTGGGTTCAAGTGATTCTCCTGCCTCGGCCTCTCGAGTAGCTAAGATTACAGGCGCACACCACCATGCCCACCTATTTTTTTGTATTTTTAGTAGAGATTGGGTTTCACCATGTTGGCCAGGCTGGTCTTGAACTCCTGGCCTCAAACGATCCACCCGCTTGGACTCCCAAAATGCTGGGATTACAGGCGTAAGCCACTGCACCCAGCCTATAAATAATTCCAATAGTCACTTTTCTTCTTATGCATGAACAGGTTACTGTTTCCTTAGCTGCCACCATATGAAGGAGCTACATACACTGCATGTAATAGACTGTAGGAAAAACCCTTGCTTTCTTGATCTTTAAACATTGGAAACAACCTTCAAACCACAGAATAAAACAGAAGTCAACTGAGAGAACTATAGATCTTATAATTTATTAGGGGCATTACCTTCATAGAGTGGAGTCTACAAACTTTTTCTGTAAAGGGCTTGATGGTAACTACTTTAGGTCTAGTAGGTTATATGGTCTTTGCTGCAAATACTTGACTTTTGCTACTGTGGCATTACAGTTGCCACAGATATATGGAAATAAATGGGCATAGTTGTTTTCCAATAAAACTTTATTGACCTAAGCAGGTAGCTGGAAGTGGCCTGAGAGCCCTAGTTGGCTGACCCCTGGTCTAAATTGTTAGCATAATAACGTTTTATTGGGTGGGGAGCATATTTTCTTTTTTACTTCCAAAGGTAAATAAACATGTTATGCTGTTCCCCTTCTTAGCAGAGACTCTTAGAGCATACCGTAGTGTTTCTTCTCTTGTTAATTATGCAGCACAAAGATTCATGTGACAGAAGCAGAGGAAGGAATGGCCATAGGCATCAGTTTATAGGAGGCAGATTTGAGCTTGAGCCATAGAAAAATGCACATAAATTTATCACTATGAGCTTTCCACATTTTACATCATTCTATCCTCCAATGCTTCTGTGTAGTTTCAGAAACACAGAGAACTTAAAGAAAAAAAACTTTTTTAAAGGTCTTCAAATGAACAAGAGATGAAGCTAAATCAAGGTTTCAACTCAGATGCCTCTCATTCATCACACTATTAACCTTCTAAATGTGGTGCCTGAGGAGGTCAGGAGTTAAGAAAAAGATTGTCACTCTTCTGGTATCAGGAGCTCTATCCTCCCTTCACAGCAGTCCATCTCATTAATGCCCAGGTCATTTTCAGCAATGTTGTCCTTACTTCCACCCTTGTGTGGTCGTAAGTCTAATACAGAAATAAAAGATTTCAAGAATTTTCATAGCATTGTGCCAGGGTGATACCAGCAGGTTTTAGACAGTTTTTCTTCTATAGCATCACAATGCATGATGCCTGCAACAATTCCAAGTCTGAACTGTGTCAAACTCATATCAGTTTTATTCCACGTTTAATGATTTTCTGAAATGTAAGCACTATGATTTCAAATATTTACCACTGGGCAGAAACAAATGCACATTTTGGCTTTCCATTATTCCCCTATCCATGAACAACAGTAGTGGCTCAATAAGACATTAAAGGATCTCACACTCCATGGCTGCAGTCACTACATAAAAGGCTGGCTTAAACAGCAAACTTTAATTAGAGTTTGGAAAGAGCATTTTTGTTTAAGTAAAATAAAAACACAGGTGGTTTAGTGAGTTCACTCTGAGTATAAATCCCCAAACGTCATTTAAAAAAAGTAGTTAAAGGATTTCATTTTTCTGGTCAGCTCTATCCCAGGTAGAAACAACAACCCTACCATTTTTGAGAACATGGGGTGTTCAAGTGCATTTGGCCCTTGGCCAGCTGTTACATGCCTTAATGTTCTCTAACTAGAGAAAAGTGCTCTCCATTAAAATGCCAGGCAGTTTTCAAGCATAATATTGCCTATGCCTTTAGTTTTCCATGGCTATCTTAACATTTTCTCAGGATCATGATTTTTTGGTCCCTGTGCACTGCAACCTTCCCCACTCCACACTACCACTATTGGAGGATTATTATGCTTCTTTTCATGATCTCTTGTTAGAGCCTAGTCCTTCATCTTATGTTTCTGGTTCTTTCTATTCTTCATTAATGAAGACTTTTCAAAGCAATAGTTAACTTTGACGTACGCGTCTAGACAGAAAATAGTCCCAAACTCCAACCAGTGACTGATTTGCTGACAATCACTCATCAGCATCATCACCAAATATCGAATTTGGTCTTATTTTGAATGCTGGATGAACAACTGATACATAATGAGTGGAGCTCTAGGCTGAAGTAATAGTCTGCTTATAAGTGCCCCAGGATTAAGTTGAGAGCTAATGTTTGTCAATGGCAAGCACTAAGATGTACACAGGTTTTTAAAGCTGGATTGCTGAGGTTCAAATTAGCTACTTTCTGGAATGGGAATTTATAAAATCTGCTTAATTTTCTTGTTGCTCAATGTCCTCATCTGAATAATGGGAGTGATAGTATAGTATTTACATCAGAGAAGTATTTTGAGGACTAAAGGAGATGATATGTGTGAGACATTTAGAATAAAGACTGACCTGTCATAAGGGCTACAGAAGCATTAGCTATTACTATTTTGATGGTATGTGCCAAAGGTTAAGAGCTTGCTCTCTATTAAGAACTTAACACATATCATTTCATTTACTCTTCAATCAAATCTGGAAAGTTGTGTGTTTGAGAAAACAACTGAGATTTGTAGCTCAGAGTTTTACAGCGGTAGAATGGAGAAACCAGTCTGACTTCTAAATTCGTAACACAATAGCAGAATGAAAGCATTTAAGGGTACTTTTCTCACAGACTAAAATAAAAAAGGGAGGTTGTTTTTCAGAGCACATGCATCTACAAACATTGTAATATATATTTGCATATGTACATACTTTCTAAGCACTATTAAATTTTTGCAAAATATGTATATTTAAATATATTATCTCCTCTAAAATCAAGAATACTTTATGCCTTAGTACAGATGGTAACTTGGATTAGAAGCACATGTCAGTAGCACTGATCTTGCAGTCAGCATCTTCTCATTATCCTTCACCAGTTATATGACTATTTTTGTAAAAGTAAAGCTGTAGTTTCTTTAATAATACTTTTCAGCTTCCTCAGAATTATTACTAATATTTCTTAGGTTACTCAAATGTATGGCATATTATGGAGGTCGTTTGGTCTTCTTTGTGGCATTTTTACGTTATTTAACTTCCTTTCCAGGTTCTTGATCTCTTAGTGCATTTTACTGCATTATTTCTAGCTTTTACACAGCAGTGTTATAGAATATTTAAGAAGATTTTAAATTATAATAATCGTGTAAGCACAGACCTTGCATCACCAAAGCATCTGAAGAAGTTTCAATACAGGGAAATAACTGTGAGATTCAAGTAATACCAACAAGGATTGTTAGCATTTCTATTTGACACATAAATGGCACTTCCTTTTGACAATATTAAAGTACAGTATATAAGTTACCTAAATTGTAATCTTGGAAATTTTGTAATCTTCGATGATTTTCGAAGATTTGGGAGATTTCACGTACTTTCAAATTAGGCACATACGATTATCGCTTTATATTACATTATGATATTATATTTCAAATCCACATAAAATGCCTCCAGACTGCATATGAATATAGCTTATGAGCCCTCCTATTCCAGTTTCTCCATATCCCCAGCAAGTAACCCTCATGATTCTTCCGTTGTGTTGCTCATTGCATTGATTTCACCTGAGTATTATGGCATTTAAGGCCAAACATCCCATTCAGAGAAAAGCATTGAACACTTCTGGCTTCTGAGCATAGATAGCAACCCCAGACCTTGTGATGACCAGAAGTTTCTCACTCTTGTCTTTAGGCCTAGCAGGGAGCTGGTATCTCCGCATTTCAAAATTAATAGGTGCAGTAAGCCTTCTATCCCTTCAAGCCTATTGATCACCCTACACATTTCCTGTTTTCTGGTATTATGCTCACTCTGGTATACTTTGTGTCCAACACACTGAGGAAAGAAGAAACTACTAATAGGGCCAGAAGCAAAAGATAATTATCTAAGAGATGATTTCAGGGACCTGGACAAAAATCAAGAGGTATCTGAAGAACAGATTAAGCCACATGACTAGTAATTAACTTAAAGTGAGCATTTTCAGCATTCTATTCAGTGCATTACATGAATTATTTTGTGCTTTTATCGCCACAACAACCCTATATGGTGAATATAATCAATGCCCTAATTATATGGATCAGAGGATGATTACATTGGGTTCAGTGTTATCATTGAAGGTTTGCTAATTTAAAAGAGAAAGTGCAAAAACAACTTAAGAAGGAAGGATATGCATTTCAAGAATGAAAAGAAGGCCTTATCCTTCAAAATGCATACATAATGCGAGATGTCAGAGTATAGTGTTGATTTTGAACCTCAAGGAAGTGGATATTAATTTAAAAATTACTTAAATTTCTTAAATATTTTTAAAAAGGAAATAGGCCAGGCGCGCTGGCTCACGCCTGTAATCCCAGCACTTTGGGAGACTGAGGTGGGTGGATCACAAGGTCAGGAGTTCAGACCAGCCTAGCCAAGATGAGGAAACCTTGTCTCTACAAAAACTACAAAAATTAGCCAGGCGTGGTGGCAGGCACCTGTAATTCCAGCTACTCAGGGGGGCTGAGGCAGGAAAACAGCTTGCGTCTGGGAGGCAAAGGTTGCAGTGAGCTGAGATTCCGCCACTGACTCCAGCCTGGGTGACAGAGTGCGACTGTGTCTCAAAAAAAGAAAAGAAAAAAAAAAAAAAAAAGGAAATATATGAGATCAACCAAGAAGTGGGAGAACCAAACCAGAGAATGGTGTTCTTATAGCTATAGAGAATTGCTTAAAACACTTCTACTTGGAAAGCAAAACTCATTTTAGCAGGCTTGACAGGCCATCTAAAAAATATCCAATTGACCACTATGACATTCAAAATGTTTGTCAACAGGCTGACACAATGGGTCAAAACAGACACATAGAAATATATAAAATGCCAACCTTTTGTTGTCATAGGTTTATTTAAATGTAAACTTTGCTATCTACTGGTTAAGTGATGCTTGCAAGTATCTTAGCATTTAGGCGCCTCTATTTCCTTATCCATACAATGTGAACAATAGTATCTCCCTTACAAAATCAATATAAAGAATCCTTTCCTTTGCTTCAGAAATTCAACTAAGTGTAGGATGATGAAGTCCTTGTTTGTAACCAGAACACACAGTTACAATCTTGGGGATTTAATGTAATTTGTGACTCAAAAAAAAAAAAAAAAAAAAAGGCAAATTTTGGCTGCATTAGTAGAAGCAAAATATTCAGGTCACAGGAAGGACTAATAACCAGGGCATGGGATGGGTGATGGTAGCTATCTATGTATAATGATTGTTTTTTAAACTGTGAATGTAGTATCTATCGTGCAGCATAAGTGACACACTCTTTCATTAGAATCTTTGAAACACATTGGTAATTAATCACCACCCTCAAGCCCATTGACTTCATATGTTCCTCAGAGGCTGTCTTGAGGCAGCACTTTCAACAGCCACTACAGATTGATTGGACTTGTCAATGCAAAATATGATGCATTTTCACTTCCAGGAAATGTTAAGTAAAACTACACAACAATTTTATTTATTATTATTTGGGTTAGAGATCTGTCTTGGACGACTGAATAATAATTATTATGTTCTTTTAAATTCTGTTATTATGGCTATTCTGCTCTTCAAAGAAAATATTGCATTCAGTAGTCCCACTCTAATCATGGAGTTGCTGAAAACCACTATGATTAAGAGAGCTGACGAAGCTGAGAAAAGTAAGAGTTGAAGAAATTCACAACTAATGGGGAAAAATCAATAAAACTAACACCAAAAGTGAACACACAGACACATGCACAAGCACCTACATGTATGTATTTTCATGATATATTCTCACTAGGTCCCTGTGGTGATACAACTTAGCTCAACTGAGTTACTTTTTCTAGAATTCTCTTCTCTATGTGGTTCCAAGTGAGAGATGGATATAGAGAGATTTGCAAGATTTTTGGCAAGAGATGAAGGAAGAACCAGTTTGACACTCGGAAGACAGACATAGTGTGCTAGGCACAATGACATCTTGCACGTGTCTTCATTAATGTACTGGCACACTTATTTGAGAGAGGGAAAGCTGCCTGACCCACAGCTACCCCCAATCTTACCAGGCTTCTCCCTTCAAATTCTGCAAATCCTGGGCCAGATGTGTAATTAGCTCCATGGCAAAAGGTGCCAAATTCTCCTGCAGGTCACCTGCACCATCAAAGTTGACAATCGTGAGATACAGATGTGGGTTTCTGTGTCTTCATAGGTTTCTGATGGTCTTTGCTCTCCTACACTTGAGTTATCCTACCCATCAGATGCCCCAGCTAAGTTATGGATCATCCAGGCCCACCCAACACCAAATGCAAAGACAATGCTCTTCCATAGACTTTTTTTTTTTTTTTTTTTTTTTTTTTTGAGATGGAGTTTCACTTTCGTTGCCCAGGCTGCAGTGCAATGGCTCAATCTCGGCTCATGGCAACCTCTGCCTCCTGGTTCAAGTGATTCTCCTCCCTCAGCCTCCCAAGTAGCTGAGATTATAAGCATGCGCCACCACACCCGGCTGATTTTTGTATTTAGTAGAGATGGAGTTTAACCATATTGGCCAGGCTGGTCTCAAACTCCTGGTCTTAAGTGATCCACTCACCTTGGCCTTCCAAAGTGCTGGGATTACAGGCATGAGTCACTGTGCCTGGTTGCACAGACTTCTTAACCAGCTCCCATAATTGTGTAAGGTCTAATTCCTAAAAATAAACCCTTATACTTTGTTAGTCATAGAGATTCTGCTTTTCTGATAGAAACCTGATTGCTGGAATAACTAAAATTTTAAAGGTAAGATTTACATCTTTTGTTGACATGGGTTTAAATACAAGCTTTATCATTTACTGGTTGGGTGATCCTTGCATGTTGCTTAGCATTTGTAAACCACAGTTTCCTAATCTTTAAAATGGAAACAATGACCCCTCTCTTATAAGGTTAATATGAGGATAAAATGAGGTAATATACATAGTCGATTTATCTTTCTACCAAGCTTGCAGTATGACCTCAATGAAAGATAATGGTTATTGTCACTTGTGAGTTTATCACTTGTCAGTTTTATGATTTAAATATATCATTTATTTTAGCAAAGCTTAAGTTACACTGCGGCTGTTTCAAAATTAAGAGATAATGTATTAAAATTACCTGGTCCCAAATCTATGTAGAAGAATGAATCCTAATATAAACTATGGTCATTAAGTGATAATGTTGTATTATCATAGATTCATCATTTATAACAAATGCACCACTCTGGTGGGGGATGTTGTTAATGAGGGAGGCCATGAACATATAGGGAGAGGGAGTATACGGGATGTCTCTGTACCTTCGTCTCAATTTTGGTGTGAATCTAAAAATCCTCTTTTAAAAAGTTGTTAAAATATAAAAATAAAATAACACTTTTAAAATTGCCTAGCCAAGTCCTTGACCTATTTGGTACTCAATATATTAAACAGCACAGTAAGTAAAGAATCAATTATATTTTACATACTTTAATCAATAAATTATGTACTGTTCATTTAATTTATATTTATTCTTCCTTTAATAATTATTACAGGCTTTCCTTATTCTACAGTTATAATAAGTTGCTTGTAAACAATTGAGCTTTGTTGATGATATTATTTAATTAACAGGCATGATTTTTCTACACTTTGTTGTCCATTCCAAAGTCTAAAGCTCTCTGATGTTACACTTAAGAATACTGATCTACCATCTTTCGGAACTATTATGGTCTCATAGAAGGACAAAAGCATCGCCTGTTGAGTTCCTCTTATTCATACCAGCCCCGTATATCCTAGCACATAAGACCATGTAGTTCAAATCTGACTTTACTTTCTCCTACTTCTTTTATTGCTCCATTAGTGATAGCAAAAGCCTCATTCATACTTGGGTGCTGTTTGGCACCCTCGCCTAGTTGCCATGACGATTTTCCAGCTTTCCTAATTATTCTCATGGGGAAAAGTCCACCTCTTAGGTATAAGGGAAACAAAATCCTCACATTTACAAAAAAATCCAAAATTATATGTTTTATCCATATGAAGCAAAAATTGTAGTTGAGAAGGTATTACTGTATTATCAATAATATCTTAATGGGAAGTAGGAAGAACACACATGCCTGCGATATTGGACAAGAAACAGGTAATTCTGTATTCTATGATTTAGCCCATCTTATCAATTTTGCTATAAGCACTGAATATATTGGAAATAATCTTCATGGTCTGCTGTTTTCTGAGATGAATTTTAAAATTCATTAGTAATTTTATACTTTCTTTTAAAAATATTTAAATAAATTCATGGATTCAGGCATGCTCTTATGTCTCAATTAAGGTTTGTCCTTAATGTTTTGCTTTCTCATTTGGCCCATCTATCCACTGGTACCCTCATTCTCAGTTTGGTTCTATGCATCCAGTGGTCTGGCTAAAACGCTTGTGCCTGTGTTTATACTCTAACATAAGATAGAGGATGATGATGATCATGTCAACTTCTTCTGCTTCCATTGAAAGTCTATTCTTTTTTTAACTATACATTTCTTGTGGTTTGGTTGAAGCACACTGAGAATTTTCAAGATTCTTTTTTATTTTTGGTCTATTCTTCTTGCCCTATGAAATATTTTTTTCCAAAACCTTCCCCTATTACTATTTGCATTCCTCTGTCCTCGGAATGTTATTAGTCTAGACATGGTCTCTCTCTGTTCTTTCTCTATGTGCCTCTAAAAGAAAAGAATTTCTTTTAACACTGTCACTTGCCTATAAGCCTCCTCTATGATTTCTCTCTCATGTTTGTAAAAAGTGTAGGGCTATATCTAAGAATGTTTGTTCTTAGATACCTAATGGTTTCATAACTCAGCCACTCACATCCATTCCACCTATTTTCCTTCTGAAACCTCTCATGAAACAGCACTGTAGACAAGCAAGGAAAATAAGGGAGCTTCAGATAACTAGAATTATTATCTATCCAACATATCACTATATGTGCAGAAATGCTACATGCCTTTGTATTAAAATCTTTACTTCTAACATGTTCCATAACTCTGTTATCAATAATTTAAACAGATTACTTTATATTAGCAATAGTCTCGCCCTCTATATTTAAAAAGTGGGTTTACATGATCTTATTTAAGATTACTATAACATTTCCTCAGCTCACTATATTATAATTTGTTTTAAAAAGTTGTTATATTTGCTTAGTTGACTTAGGAAGTTGATAACCAATTTGTTTTCAAGAAAGACTATTAGAAATAGTGCAATTCTGTTTATCTGTTACTTGAATCTTTAAGAATATCAATAGATCTCTTAAGCTAGAAGTTTCAAGCTTTAAGAAGTCTGAGAAAATTCTGATCTTTGTATTCAAAATTTTGATTTTATGTGCAACTACATAGTTTTCAATAAGATCAATGGCATTAATCAAATTCTCTAATAGTCATAATAATTTTAAGAGTTAACATAGCTAATTAATATGTGTCAGGTATTGTTGAAATGCCAGCATAGATAATTTTATTTAATGATGACAACTGTATCTCTACATAGGTATTATTATCCTATTTAAAAATATAATATTTATTGTGAATATTTATATAGATAAGGACATCGCAGCCCAAGGAAGTGAAATAACCTTAGAGCTGGGATTTGACTACAACCTGAACCTAGAAGCCTAAATTGGTCCATGTCCCCACAAATTTTTTTTACAATACTGTAAGAAGCAAAAAATAATGTTATACTATGAAAGGAATGAATATTGTAGTATGTACTGATAATGCTTCCAATTTAAAGTGAATTATATGAGGATTACTATCTTATTCATAAAGGAAAACCTGTGTTTTGGTGTGTGCTGCCAGGAACCATTTCTTTGACCTTGGTTGTACCAGATAACCACCATCGTCTTCAATGTGTTAACTTCAAGTTAACAGGGTCAATTCCAATAAGTATTTTCCAAACTGTTGCCTTAAACCGAAAAACATTTTGTGCGACAGTGTCAAATGACAAATAAATAAATATGTCTATATCAATAATATATGCATTTCAATTTTATGTATTAGAAAAATATAACAATCACATTGAATATGTGACTTCATGGATATTATCTTTTAGTATGAGACTAATACTATTGAGTTTAAAAAGAAAAAAAGAAAATTTATTTTAAAATACTCTAGTATGGTAAAATAATGAATGTGATACAGAATTCTAGGTAACAATGAACTAGCTAATTCTAAGAGTATAAAGGAGACATAGAAAATAAATTCCATGAACATATAGAATCTAAAACATGAAGGTATCAATAATTGTTGAATCAAATGAATGAACAAATGAATATCAATTTTATGGCACAGACCTGGAATACCATAAACAGGACTTTTTAAAAAACAAATTTTTATATTAAACAAAATTCATTCAAAAAATTTATTCAACACATATTTATTGAGGCTTTGTTATATGCTCTGTCAATTTACTAGGTAAAGAGGACACAGTGGTGAACCTGTTAGGCAGGTTGTCATAAAACACTGACAACAGGTGTTCCCTACACCTTATCTTCAAACACACAACTGTAGCTGTGATGCACCCAGGACTGAGTAACACTCTGAACCTGTTAAAGAATCACAAAGTGGTAACTGTGCTTGTGTGTGTGTTTGTTTGGGAAATGTTGTAATTAATCTCCCAGAAGGCTGGTAACATCATTCAGGTCTGTTACATGCCTCACTATCCATGTAAGATAGATGTGGTCCTACATTCAGATGTTAGTTAGTTATTTAACTGATATCTTTTAAGATTGTTCAATATTTCTTTTCTTTTCTTTTTTTGGCAATGTAAATATCAACAAAATCAGCATAAGAGAGTATAGAAAGACCACTGATGAAAAGACCTGGTCTGAACCCTGGCTCTGACTCCGCAGCTTTGTTATAAATATTTAACATGCGGACTAAGCCTCAGTTTGTCATTTAGGAAATGACACCACACCTCTATCATCAGGATATCATGAGCTATGTAAGATAAAATATAAAATTAAACATTTAAAACAGTACTTGAGTTAGCCTCATTCCAATCCAAACTAGGGCAAAACGAAAATCACAAGTTATCTAAATAGAAAACACAAATCAGGCCTGGCGCGGTGGCTCACACCTTTAATCCCAACCCTTTGGGAGGCCAAGGTGGGTGGATTACAAGGTCGGGAGTTCAAGACCAGCCTGGCCAACATAGGGAAATCCCGTTTCTAATAAAAATACAAAAATTATCCCGGCATGGTGGTGCATGCCTGTAGTCCCAGCTACTCGGGAGACTGAGGCATGAGAATCATTTGAACCCAGGAGGTGGAGGTTGCAGTGAGCTGAGATTGTGCCACTGCACTCCAGCCTGTCAACAAAGCGAGACTCTGTGACTCCGCCTAAAACAAACAAACAAACAACAAACAAACAAACAGAAAAATCAATTATCTGACTGATTTACAAAAACACTTTTATTTTTTGATAAACACTATTGGATCATCTTACTGTTAAAGTACAAAGGATGTGGGAAAGACACAGAAAAAAATAGGAATCATAAGTAAAAGAATTACAATAGGTGTGCATTAGTCCATTCTCACACTGATATAAAGAAATACCCGAGACTGGGTAATTTATAAAGGAAAGAGGTTTAATTGACTCACAGTTCCACATTGCTGGAGAGGCCTCAGGAAACTTACAAGCATGACAGAAAGGGACCAGCAAACAAATCCTTTTCACGTAGCAGCAGGAGAAAGAAGTGCCTAGCTAAGGAGGAAAGCCCCTTATAAAACAATCAGATCTCCTGAGAACTCACTCACTACCACAAGAATAGCATGAGGGTAACCGCCCCATGATTCAATTACCTCCCAACGGGTCCCTCCCACAACACATGGAGATTGTGGGAACTACGATTCAAGATGAGATTTTGGTGGGGACACAGCCAAACTATATCAAGGTGGGAAACACTATAACTGATATACAGAGAAGGCACCAAGAAAATATCAAGGAGAAAACAGTTTCAACTTGCAGGAGAGGAAACTGAGCTTCAGTTTGTGGTGTTTAAAAACAACAGGACCTGGTAGTGAGGAAATCTGTCTCTCTAGCCTTTGCAGTATAGTTTTCTTTATTAGTAAAAATAAAATATTATAAATTACTGAGTTCTTATTATTTGCCAGGGAGTGGTCCAAGTGTTTTATAAGCTTACTGTTTTAATCCTTACAACTTACACGATCACTTAGGGGAAACGAAATTACTAAGAGAGCTTCATCCAAAGGAGGCTTCCTGTAATATAGATTCACCCATGCTAACTAGTTATGTGCAAAGACAGAAACAATTTTCGCTAAGAATCCTTTAAAAAAGAAAGAAAGAAAATCAGGTAATATATGGCAGATTTTTTGGTTTGAGTTTTCTAATTCTATCTGGATGTAGTTATCATGATTTCTATACTAGAGTAAATGGCTTCCACATTTGCTCATATATATATACATATATAATTTATTCAGATGGGTGTCACAATTTTTATATACTTTTTTCAAATATGGCTTACCCCAGTAAGACAGTAACATAAGACAGTAACTAGTCATAAAATCTTTGGTCAGGTTGAAACTTTCCATGTGGTAAGAATTATTATCTGTCCAGAAACAATGCCACAATAGTGTCATTTTTAAGAGCTATCACTGTTCATGAATGCAAAAATTATCTTGCTGGAAAAAAAAAAGTCACAATCTCTACATACATGGCTGAGTATATAAGTAAACAAACAACTGTCACAAAAAATGTGGATTGAAATATAATTTTATAGTAGACCAAAATATAAGTATCTGCAGTCTTAATGTGAAAATCAGAGTACCGCCTGAAAACAATGTTATGGAAAGGTGATATTATGAAAAAATTCTATATGTTTATGTCTCATAAGAATCATAATGTTAAAGCTAATTGAACTCAGTTTATATTACTGAACTTAGTTGGCATTTGTGTTTTCAATATTACATAATATGAATAAGTGCTTACATTGTGTTTAATTGCTCTAACATTTCATTAGCATTATTTGTATAATTATTTTTGCAATTTATAAATTATATATGTATATATATGCATATATATATATTCATGTATATGTGTATGTGTATACATATATAATCTCAGTTGCTTATAACAGTCTCATAATATCAACAGTAATATAATTATCACATTATTGACCATTTTCAAATGAAAAACTGACATTAGGAAGGGATAAGTGGCTTCCCAGGATCACTAGAACAAGTTCATAAAGGTAGAATTTATGGTCCAATAGTTTACAGACTACATGGAAAAATCAAAATGGAACTTCCAATGTTATATCCACATTTGTTCATAGGAGGGAGACAATCTTTATAATCATGAAGGTGTGGGTTTTAGAAATCCAGCCCATCAGTGCTTCTTTCATTGATCTGTATCTATATGTGGCACTTACTTCATTACCAAATCATTTAGGAAGGAGTATGGCTCCTTTTTCTTCCCTATTCAGACAATTAAAATAGATGAGATGTTTCTAAAAAGCATTAATAGTAGTAGTAATCGGCCAGGCACGATTACAGGATTACAAGCCTGTAATCCCAGCACTGTGGGAGGCCAAGGCAAGTGGATCACGAGGTCAAAAGATCGAGACAATCCTCACCATCATGGTGAAACCCCATCTCTACGAAAAACACAAAAGTTATCTGGGTGTGGTGGCCCGCGGTTATAGTCCCAGCTACTCAGGAAGATGAGGCAAGAGAATTGCTCGAACCCAAACCCAGGAGGCAGAGGTTGCAGTGAGCCAATGTGGCGCCACTGCACTCCAGCCTGGTGACACAGTGAGGCTCCATCTCAAAAAAAAAAAAAAAAAAAAAAA
>NW_016804139.1:6419402-6458989 GCF_001698545.2 Rhinopithecus bieti
AAAAAAAAAAAAAAAAAAAAAAGTAAATAAAATAATAGTAGTAATCAAAAAAGAGCAGCAATATGACAACTAATGTTATCAGAAAACTCAAGATGGATTAAGTTTTATCTCATATATTACCTTTAATTATTTCAAAACCCTTCTAATTAACAATTGTTATCATCATTTTATTATTATTATTATTGAGAAAAATGTAGCTTCAGAAAGTTGGTGTAATATGACTATAGTCATATAGAAAATTAATAATGAAGCTGGAATGAGTCATTCTACTTCATCTCCCACATGCCTTTCTCTTATCACAAAACTAACAAAATTTTTCATCATGAATAAAATACAATTAGAAAGTATCTGGGTTTCCCATCCCCACCCTCCCCCGGAAGATACAATTTATGAAAACTGTACTAGCTGAAAACCACAAACCATATATTTTCTGATTCTATTTAAAAATGTATGAAGAAAATTACTTCCCTTTCAAAGGAAATGCTGCAAAATATAAGCAGAGGCCGTTCTCCTACAGTGTGAGATTTCATAAAGCAAATAGGATAATTGGAATTCGATTAATAAGGAAACATTATTTGCATTACACAGACGATTACTAGTTCTAGTACAATCAAGATCTAAATCCATGACAGATGGAACTAATATTTTAGTTTTTATATGAGGAAAACAGGAACACAGAGGTATTTTTGATGTTATTGCTCTGTTAGTATGTTAATGTTCCATTTTCTTTTCTCTTTTCTTCTTTATAACTTGAATGTATTGTCATTTTGCTTCACTTTTGGTGATTGTACACAATGCAACAATCAAAATTACAAGGTCAGGTAAAAGAGGATGAAAGAGACTATGACCATCTGGAAGATTGAAGGACAAAGGAAATAACTTTATTTATTTATTGGATATATTTTGCTTAATCAAATTATTATTTTCGCATACCACACCAAGTACAGTTAAAGATATGATGGATGTCTGTTATTTAGAACCTGAAATTCCCTAAGCAATATCCATTTATTCTCCTGCAAAATTGTATTTTTCTCATGCAACTTTTCCTAGAAATGCAACAATCATGTTATGAAAAAAAAAAACTTCACTTAAAATGAAAGTTGCTTAATGTGCAGGCTTATGTATGATTCATTTCTCTTGATGCTGCTTTTTTAAATTTTCTATTAACATGTTACTCTAAAATCAAATAAAATATAAAATATAAAAAATCTAGACAGGCTGAGGTGGGTGGATCACCTGAGGTCAGGAGTTCGATCAACATGGTGAAATCCCGTCTCTACTAAAAATACAAAAATCAGCCAAGTGTGGTGGCCCATGCCTATAATCCCAGCTACTTGGGAGACTGAGTCAGGAGAATCCCTTTAACCCAGGAGGTGGAGGTTGCAGTCATGCAGTCAGCCGAGACAGTGCCATTGTACTCCAGCCTCGGCAACAAGAGTGAATTTCTATCTCAAACAAAACAAAACAAAACAAAACAAAACCAAAATATAGATGGAAAACTCAATTTTGATTTTATGAATCTCATGCAGGCTTTTAGTGTGTTATACAATATCCCTATTAGCCCCTTCTATAAGGTTTATTCTTCTTGACTTTTTAATAACTGTAAAAAAAGGAGGCTTAGACTAGGTTTCCAGAATTTCTCCCTAAATCCCTGATGCCATATTCACCTATCATACACACACACATACACACACGCACACACACACACACACACACACACATACACGCATGCACAGGGTGGAGACATAACTTCTGTATTAATCAGGGTTTTCCACAGCAAACAAACAAACAACAAACAGGATCCGTAAATGTGTAGAAAGATTTATTGTGAAGACTGTCTCAAATGATTATAGAGGCTGACAAGTCTCCAGGTCTGTTGCCCTCAAACTGGAGGTACAGCAGAGATGATGATGTGGTTCCAGTCTGAGACTGCAGGCCTGAGAACCTGCATAGCTGATGATGTCACTCCAGACTGAAGGCTGGAAGGCTTGAGACCTAGCAGGAGCTAATATTTTAGTATAAATCAAAGGGCAGGAAAAAGTTAACATTCTAGCTCAAAGGTAGCCAGGCACGAGGAGTTCCTGCTTACTTGGAGATAGTCAGTCTTTTTTTTTTTCTTCCTATTCAGACCATCAAATAGTTGGATGAGGTCTACTCATATTAGGGAAGTCAATCTCCTTTACTCAGTCTCTTGAAACACTGTCACAGACACACCCAGAATAATGTTTTACTAAATGTCTGGGCACCGAATGTGTTATAGTCCATTCTCACACTGCTATAAAGATACTACCTGAGGCCGGGCATGGTGCTCACACCTGTAATCCCAGCACATTAGGAGGCCAAGGTGGGTAGATCACCTGACATCAGGAGGTCTAGACCAGTCTGACCAATATGGTGAAACATCATCTCTACCAAAAATACAAAAATTAGCCGGGCATGGTGGCATGCGACTGTAGTTCAAGCTACTCAGGAGGATGAGACAGAAGAGTTGCTTGAACCCAGGAGATGGAGGTTGCAGTGAGCTGAGATCACGCCACTGTGCGCCAAGCTAGGCAATGGAGGGAGACTCTGTCTCAACAACAATAACAACAGCAACAACAACAACAACACAAAGATACTACCTGAGACTGGGTAATTTATAAATAAAATATGTTTAATTGACTCATAGCTCCACATGGATGGGGAGACCTCAGAAGACTTACAATCATGGTAGAAGTGAAAGGAGAAACAAGGCACATTTTACATGGCGACAGGAGAAAGAGAGCAAGAAGGGGCAAGTGACAGACACTTATCAAACAGATTTCATGAGCACTCACTGGTTATCACAAGAAGAGCATGAGGGAAACAAACCCCATGATCCAATCACCTCTCACCAGGTCACTCCCCCAACATGTGGGGATTACAATTTGAAGTAAGATTTGGGTGAGGACACAAACCATATCACCAGGGCTAAGTCAACACATATAATTAACCATGTCCTTAAAATATTTATTTTAAAAGTATTCTTTTAGACTGTTATCTTGGAGAGAAAAATTCACTCTGTTGACACTTTGTCGTCATCAATGACCCACTCTATTCTTATCTCCAGTAATTTATTTGATAGTGTGGTTTGGACAGATACTCTGAATTTGAATCTAGCCTTCACTAGGTAACAATTGACACCTTGCTTAACCTCTGTAATTTCAGTTGCTTGTCTGTAAAATGGGATATTATATCAACCCCATAAACTGCTGTGAGGATTGCAGCCTCCTACTCTCCCCCACCACTACCATGGCACATAGAAACACTCTTACTCAATTTCTTCATTCTATCTTTCTTTATCATTTTCCTGGAACTTGTTGGTCTATGTTTAAATGCTTTATTGATCTGTAACAAATCACTTGAAAACAAAAATGTTTAACTCAACAATGGTATATCATTTCTCATGACTATGAATCTAGCTAAGGTTTACTTGTGCAGTTCGGCTCTGTGCGACATTAGTTCAGGTCACTTATGCAGCTGCATTCAGATGGGGGTTCAGTTGGGGATTGGAATGCACAAGGCCACCTCACTGATCTACTCGTGAGTTGGTACTGGCTGGATTTGAGATCTGTCTATTATGCTCCATGCGGCCATTCTTCCTCCAGAAGTCTAGACCTGGTTCCAGTTTAAAGCATGGCAGCTGGATTCCCAGAGAGCCAAGGTGAAACTGTCAGGTCTTTCCTCCTGGCACTGGCACAGCCTCCCTTTCACTTCATGCTGTTGTTAAAAGTAAAGCGCATGACTACTTTAGATACAAAAGTAAATACACTCCATTTTATGATGGGAAGATTGGCATGCACCTATGGGGAAAAGACATTTTTCATAGCCATATTTAAAGGCGTTCTTCCATACCATCTTACATACTTGCATTAGTTTACCGGGCCACCTTAACGAAGTACCACAAATGGGTGGCTTATGAACAGAAATTTATTGTTCTGAAGACTCAGTCTAAGATCAAGTTGTTAGTAGGACTGGTTTCTTCTTGGAGTTGTGAGAGAAAACCTACTCTTGCTTCTTGCCTAGCTCCTGGTGATTTTCTGGAAGTCTTTGATGTTCCTTGGCTTGCAGAAACATCCTCTGATTCCGCCTTCATCTTCACCTGGCATTCTTTCTGCATGTGGGTCTGTCTTCAAAGTTCTACCTTTTAAAAGTGCACCAGACATACTGGATTGGGGCTTTTGGAATAACCTTTTTTAAACTGGATTATCTCTATAAAGACCCTATTTCCAAATGAGGTCACTTTCTGAGGCAATGAGGCTTAATATTTTAACAAGAATTTTAGGGATATACAATTCAACCCATAGCAATATTGTCATTTACTTAGTCTGTTACAGTCTAGGTCTGCCATTTTTTGCCAATTGTCTTTCACCATAATGGTCTATGGTAGCAGAGGCCTTTATATTTTTATTTGTTTATGATGTACCTCATATTCTTAGCATAATACTTGATGTTAAGCAAGCATTCAATATATATTTACTGAAAGATGTTATTAAAATGTTAGCATATTGTCTGGTACATGAAAAGTGCTACCAAATATTAGCTCTTATTAATAGAATATACGTATTGATCCTAAGAAGACATCTTCGAATATTATTTTTGAAAACATTCAGGGGGCGGGCGCGGTGGCTCAAGCCTGTAATCCCAGCACTTTAGGAGGCCTAGACGGGCGGATCACAAGGTCAGGAAGTCGAGATCATCCTGGCAAACCCGGTAAAACCCCATTTCTACTAAAAAATACAAAAAACTAGCCGGGTGAGGTGGCGGTTGCCTATAGTCCCAGCTACTGAGGAGGCTGAGGCAGGAGAATGGCGTAAACCTGGGAGGCAGAGGTGCAGTGAGCTGAGATCCAGCCACTGCACTCCAGCCTGGGCAACAGAGAGAGACTCCATCTCAAAAAAAAAAAAAAAAGAAGAAAACATTCAGGAATGACTCATTATTACTGTGAAATTACTAAACATGCCAGAATGTGGAAATCTTCGTGAATGCATTGCTTCAAAGTAGGTTCATTATTCTAAAGATTAAGTTATAGCTTAACAAATTTTAGAGAATTATCTTCAGACTTTTTTTGTAAATATGCCTTTTAGTTTGTATTTGTCACCTAGATTGATCACTCACTGATTCACCAAACACAATTCAGAATATCTTTGGTCATTTCTGGTAATAAAATCTGCCCATAGACTATAGAATGTCAATATTCCCACAAAGTAATATGTCTTATAAATAATTTCAACAGATCAATTTGTTACATACCTTTATTCTACCTGTTTATATTAGAGAATGCAGCCATTATGGGGAGAAAATAGAACTATGGGTCACTAACAGAGTTTGAAATTCCTTGTGTGTATCTTAGACCTTTTGTCTTTCTTTCTCTCATAGGGATAATTGCAATTGAAATGTTCTAGACTTGCTATGCCCAGAATTAAAGCCAAGAAGAAATTCTGACTTTGTGTTCTCATACAGAAGAGCCATCAAAAGAGCAGTAGTCAAAAGTGAGGTACCCTCATTTTAATAACATCTAGGTCAATGGCCAAAATAGTAATAGTAAAAGTAAAATTCCTCCAGATTAATTAACACCATATGGTACCATTCAGAACCCTAAATGCTGGTGATACATTTTCAATTTTGATTAATGTCGCTGTGTGTGAAAAATAAGAAGCAATTCACCCATTAGCCATTGAGTCCAAGAAGATCTTCATCGGATCTGCCTCCAGTCCAGGCAAGGTCCCCAGAGATTGCCAAGTCTTAGAGGTATGCAGAATAAATTAAAGTTAAAATATTGTCCAAAAGAGACCATATGTGTGAGCAGACTGCGTTTGCCTTGACAGAGAATTGTAAGTGTTAAGACAAATCATGTCCAATTTGTCAGAAAATTGACTCAGGACTGGAAGGAAGATAATAATTTTAGCACAGGGAGCTAGGAAGCTTAAGACATATTCTCCTGAAAATAACGAATATGAGAGTGGTGACCAAAACACCCTTAATCATTCTGTTTTTCTCCTGAAAGGGAGGTCAAAACCCTTAAATGTGGGACTATGAGTATTTTTTAGTCTTCTCAAAATATAGCATTTAAATGCATATAGCACTTAAAAACTTATATAAAGCCTAATATTAAAGCCTAATATTAATTCTCAACTGGCTCACATTCTAGAATCTCAACGAAGAATATTATCAGCAAACAAAAAAAGTATTCTGGATTAGAAAAGTGCTCATATTTATTTAACTGCTATTTTGTTCCTAGTAATAAATAAAGCAGAAATCTTCATTTTGATTGTCAAAGAGTTTACAGACTTGTTTGGGCAGATAAATAAAATACAAAATGTTAAAATATAGAATATATAGAATATGATTTTTGCTAGGGAGAAATAGGGCCAGCAATGGATACTAGAAATACTAGAAACTTCACATAGGTTGGTTGGGAAAGACTTCAGTGAGAAGGCAAAGAGGTGACTATATGAGTTACATGATTTCTGGAAGAGATTGTTCCGGAAAGAGAGATCAGCAAGGAAATAAGTGGTTGCTATAATCCTGGAGAGAGAAGCTTATCATTTATGGAAGGGTGGTAGCAGCAGAAGTATTGATATATGGTTCAAATGTAGAGCCACAAGATTTTTATAGATGGAATAAGTGTAAGATTTAAAAGAGGAGAGTCAAGTATAAACCAAATTTTGGCCTAGAGTTTAATCGTTAATTGAGATAGGAAGAAATGGACCAGAACCAGTGCATGAAGAAATGGTTAGAAAATCAATTGTCCATGTTAGGATCCAAGTGTCTATTAGACATTCACATGGAAAAATAATGTAGTAAGCAGTTGCAAGTATGAACTTGGAACCCAGGTGAGAGTTCTGGGATAGACCAATTATAGGTAGGTAGGAGGTAGGTACATAGGTAGGTAGATAGACAGACAGATAGACAGACAGAGATACATAGAGACAGAGACTGACTGACAGATGATATTAAAGCCATGAAACTGGATGTCATTACCATTGCAAGTATTTAGAATTTAGAACAGACATATTGAAGCATCAATCCCTGAGTAACTAATGGCCAGCAATTTATAAGTAAAAGTAAGAATGTGAAGTCTGGACAGCCAATGAAGACATAGAATTCTGCTGTGTCAAATACTTCTGATGGAACAAATAACATAACTACTAAAAACTGATTAACAGCGTTAGTAGGTGACCTTAAATATAACAGTTTTAGAAGAATGGTAAGGGTAAAGGCCTGTTTAGAGCTATTTCAAAGGATATGGGAGAAGGTAAATTTGAAACATCAGTATGATTAACATTTATGAGAAGTTTTCCCACAAAAGGAAGAAGAGAAATGAGGCAATAGCTGGACTGGTGAGTAGGTACAAAAAATATATTTCTTAAGATGGGAGAAAATACAGTATGTTTGAATATTAACAGCCTAGCAGGGGGATAATTCATAATATAGGTGAAAGAGGTGAATTACTGGAATTAAACATTTGTGTTTATTAGATAGGGTAGTCTTCTGTGAGAATGGGTAGAATCAATAATCTATAGTCATAGACTGTGAAGGAGAGTGACTGGGTACAGATGAAAGTTATGGGATAGATAGGATGGTGGAAGCCTGTAGGTGTTCTCTTTTGATTTTTGCGATTTTGTTAATGACATAAAACAAGCTCATCACCTATAAGTGAGAATGGGAGAAGAGGTATTATATATTTAAGGAGAACTGAAAGGTAAAATATGTGCCTAAAAGACTTGAACAGATAAAAGAATTTGGCAATGGAATATTATTGCTTGACAGCAAAAAGTACCAAGATCAGGGGTCATAAATACAAAATGAGACTAGTTTTATGTTCTTGTGTTTTCTTCAACCTTGTTGGGCTGATGGGTTAGGACACAAAATAGGTGATAGAATTAACCAAGATGATTATTTTAGCAAGCAAGAAAAACGAGAGAGTTATGCTATAATAGCTGTGCTATAATAGTTATGATATAATAGTTATGCTATAATAGCTGAGTGTTTATAAAAAGAATATGTAATGAACAATCTTTAGATTTTCAAAAGATCTACTTAAGCTTCTGTTTTCTTCAGAATAACTTAACATTGATCTGATTATCTGGCTCCTCTAGGTCAACATACAATACATCTAACTGTTTCTCTGAAATAGGTATGCCTACAAATTTATCCCCAAGGTTACCGGTACTAGAATGGATTCTAATAGACATTCATCTTTGGAAGTAAATGTGAGAGTAGTCTAATAATTCAGTAACTATTCAGAATATTACAACGTTAAATGCCATTTTCTGAAAATTCATGCAAAGAATAATCAACATTCCTTGAGAAGACAATTATTAAAAGACTCCATCAAAGCTGTTCATTTTTCAGAAGTCACCTAGGCTCGTGTCTTAGAGGTAATATAAGCCTCATTCTCATATGCCTCTTATTTCTAGATAGATCTATGTGACACAATCTAATTCCTGATAATTTAGTGGAACTTCCCACTAGCAACACAGAGAGGCGGGACCATCCTTATTTGCTATTGGCACAATCGGCCTTGAAGATAAATGGCTTCATTCCAATAAAATATGTAAAAATGTATAGTCATAAAACATATTAGCTATAAGCCTCCAGCAAAGGCTAGACAATATAGGAGGCTTAGAATGACCACATTTAACAAAATCAAGACTGCAATCCAAAGAGAATCATAGTGGGGAATTAAGTTCAAGCCATCTGAAGACAGTATTTTCAAATACATGAGAGATCGGTTGTTACAGTGTGAGATACTCAGTGATCCCTTCGGGGCATCCTGTGGATGAAATGCGTCCTGGTTCTACTGTAGTGTGACTAACTTTACTATTTCCAGTGCCGTGCCATTTGCTGGTCATTTTAAATTACAACTTAGATTAAGTAGAAAGCAAAAGTGAGAAAAATAAATCCAAAAAAATAAATGTTCAAAGGCAAAGCAGATATTGATGAAACTAAAACTATAAAATATATATCAAGAGAAGAAAATTAAAGAAAGAGAGAACAGGCCGGGCGCGGTGGCTCAAGCCTGTAATCCCAGCACTTTGGGAGGCCGAGACAGGCGGATCACGAGTCAGGAGATCGGAGACCATCCTGTTTAACACGGTGAAACCCCGTCTCTACCTAAAACATACAAAAAAACTAAGCGCCGAGCGAAGTGGTGGGCGCCTGTGCCCAGCTACTCGGGAGGCTGAGGCAGGAGAGAATTGCGTAAACCCGGGAGCGGAGCTTGCAGTGAGCTGAGAGTCTGGCCACTGTATCCAGCCCGGGCGGACAGGGCGAGACTCCGTCTCAAAAAAAGAAAAAACAAATAAAAAAAAAAAAAAAAAAAAAAAAAAATCCTCGCAACACTATATGGATGAGGACCATATGACACACTCGTGTCACTATTGTTCACTTTCGTTCAGACACTTGAGATTAAAAGCCAGCCATGGAAGAATCTTCAAACTCTGTAAGTAGAGAACAAATGTTCAAGCTTGTCCAACCCACCTTATTTTGTTGTTGTCCTGTTTTCATTTGTTTTAGGCTTTTATCAGCTTGAAGCCTAGTTTTTATTTTCTGTCTCTAGTGATAGGCAGAAAAGAGGGACTAGGAAGGGGCTTTACTTGTCCAACTAGAAACAGAACTAGGGATCCATGACTGTATTCTCCCCATTGGACACCTATTGTAGACTAAAATTGGACAGATAACTTGAAAACCATGGATAAAACTACTTCCTGCTTTGTACTCAGGAACCGTATACCATCAAATCTGTAGGGAACACTCACAGCTGTTAGAGAATGTTAGGACTTGAAGGATAATCAGTAATTATCCATCCAATACCTACTTTACAGAAGAAGAAACTGAGGCTCAGAGAACTGAATTACCTCTAGGTCATATAATTAATTTGGATGAGAACCAGAGTCACACCACAGCTTACTCCATTAAGTCAAAATAATCATGTTCTTTTCTTGTTAATATTTTAAGCTAATGGAAGTATCAGTTTTACTCTAAAATACCCTATAAAAAGGCTATCAGATATGAAAGTAAAGACAGGGATAGTCACTGCAATTAGAAACAGATGAAATGTCCAATAATAAGTGATTGATCTGATAAAACATTCTCCAGCTAACTAGTGGAACACTAAAAAGTCATTAAGAATCATATTGCAGATTAATACTTCATCATTTGAGATTATTGCTAAGGGAAAAAACAATACATTCAGATTACAGCATAGTAAATACACTATACTAATAATCTGTTTTATAAATTGGTAGATAACTGGAGTGATGTATACCAAATTGTTAATGGTGTATTTACCGGATCACTTTATCCTCTTTTTATGCCATTTTATTTCCTCCTATATTTTTCATAATAAGCATGATTACTTAAGTTTCCAGAAACACAATATTTTTGAATCTTCATTTTTTGAAATGAAATTATGAAAAACACTGCAATTATTTCTTTTTTTCTTCTAACTATAAGAGGTATTTATAATTCTTTGTTGGCCACGTCTTAAATCAGATGTATGTGTTTGTGTGGTGTATGTGTGTGTGTATGTGTGTGTGTGTATGTTTTAATTAGAAAACATGAAAGCCGTCATTTCCTCTTTTGGCTTTCTACTGAAAACCTCTACTGATCAGGCAATGGGAGAATAAAACACATTTGCAAGATCAGAAATTGACTTTTAAAAGTGAGATTCAATTCCTATGCATGCATAAATGTTAAAAAGTGATAATGGAAACAAATGACTTACTTCTTGTTATGTAGATATCTAATTTTGGAAATCCTACAGTCATCACATATTGTTCACCTGCATTAGGAGAAATTGCCAAAGAAAAACCTAATATATAAAAAATGACCTAAATTGTCCAAGAAAAAACTAAATTAAAAAAAAACAATATAAAAATAGAAGATTTCGATTCTCAATAATACTGGAAAATAACAGGTGTAAAGAAAAATCAGCAACAACAAAATGCAATTCTTATTGCATTAAAGAAATACAGTGCTGACCTATAATGAGAAATGAATTGGTGAGAAAAAAAATGCATCTCTCTCAGATCCCATTCCATTTCCATGAAACATAAAGAGTGACTGCATTTAACTGAATGCCCCATGAGCTATGAAAATCATTTGAATGGGAAATGTGTACACATAAAATTTAC
Organism: Rhinopithecus bieti; assembly: GCF_001698545.2. Lineage (NCBI taxonomy): Eukaryota > Metazoa > Chordata > Mammalia > Primates > Cercopithecidae > Rhinopithecus > Rhinopithecus bieti. The sequence continues at coordinate 6,430,562 of NW_016804139.1, forward strand.
TCAGCATTTATGTAAGCCTTCATGTCCCTAAATTGTAATTAGCATGTATTTTTAAAAGATGCAAATACAAATTTATGCTCTATAGAATATATGAAGTAAAATTTAAACTAAAAAAATCTACATAGGTAAAAAATATTTTATAATTTCTTACAAAATAATATATATTAACTGCAGATATTCAGCAAGCCACATGGCCCCCTAAAATGTCAATTTTAATGAAGACACAAATATTTCCCTCATAAACATTTATAGTCTTGCAACTATTCGATTCTGGTTGTCATATTCCTTCATATGACAAATATTCATTGCGTTTTTATTATATGCCAGATATTCTTCTAAGCACTGGGAAACAAATGTGACCAAGACACAATTTTTGCCCTCCTGGTATTTCATTCTATTAAAAGGCAAACACTTTTAAGTAAACAGTTAATATGCCTTATCTCTATGAATGTAATAAAAAGCATACATGTTTTATCCAACAACAATTCTTCATAGTATATAGATAAAAAATAATAACACAGATATGACATACGACTATTTACCCAGAGAATTTTTAATTGTAGTTCTAATTGTGTGTTTCTTGGGACACTCTTCAGAATATGTAAAAACTCAAATACACACCAGAGATTAGTACATGATTTTATAATGGGCATGGCCTTCAGCATTAAATTAACATGTTAAAAGCTACTGCTGCTGGGAAGTCATTGAATGGTATACATAAAATATTCATAACGTTGCAGAAACAAAGAGCCCCTTTTCTGATCTTTCTCTAATAGAGAACACAATCCTTGACAAAAATAAATAAATAAAAATGTCCAAACCTGTTTCTGAAATAGTTTAACATTTTGCATTTCTCCCAGAAATGTGTGAGAATATCAGTTGATTCACTTACTCTCAAAATATGTGATTGTTATTGTTGATGGGTTTCCAGTTACAAATTGTCATTTCCCAGATTACCGTGTTAGACATATTTTCTAGTGTCTATTGGCGATTTCTGTAGATTTTGTTGTGGAGTTTCTGGATTCTTTGCTCATTTTGAATCTTATTATCATTTATTTGTAGAAGTTATGTAAAATCCCAGACACCAGTTCTCAGTAAGACAAATATGTTTTACAAGTATTTTCTCTAGATCTGTAATATTCCTGTTATTTTGCTTCATGGAATCATTTTCTGAGAAAATATTTTTAAATTTATTTTAAATTTTTGATCAAATCTAATTTGTCAGGTTTTTTGTTATTGTTTTTAGTCTAGGCTACTTTTGCATATTTCCAAATCACAAAGAAATTCTGATGTTCTCCTCTAAAAACCTTATGGTTTTAGCTTTTATGTTAAGGTCTATGGTGTCTTGAATTATGTTTTGTATATATTATAATGTAAAGATCATCAAGTTATAGTATCTATTTATCCCACCACTTGTCAAAAAGACAAAGACTGATACAAATTGAATAATATTGAAAACTTTGTAGAAAATTAAAGGACTGAATGAGTGTGGCTCTGTTGCTGGTCTGTTCATTTTGTTCCACTGATCTATTTAATGATTGTTATGTCACTATCACACTTCATGATCAGATAGCCTTACAACAACTCTCAAAGACATACAGTGTAAGATTTCCAACTTTGTTCCAGATACTTTGCATTTTCATATGGATTTTCAAAGTCATCATGCCAATTTTTCAAAAATCCTGCCAGAATTATATTTGTCAATGCATTTAATCAGCAAGTCAATTTGTGGAGTATTGATATATTAATCATATTAAAACGTCCAATCCGTGAAGTTGTATATTACTCAAGCAATTTTAACGTGTCAACATTCTACAAGAATATTAATTTAAATGACTGTTTCTTAATGGCATCAATTATTTCTTGCCAGCATATTTGTAGTAGTTCCCTCCATATATTTTAAGACAAGGGCAATTAAAAATGTGGACTGAATCTGCCCTCAAACTTGTTTTGTATGGTCTACTAGGTGCCCTCTCCAATCTGTTGTAGGCCGCACTGTTCTAAAATTTCTTACAACCATTTGCTCCATACACATATGCTATTGCCATTGAAGGCATGAAAATTTGAGACTCCATGTTTCAGTTTCACAGAAGAATTCATTATTCTGTAAAATAATTACATAGCTTCTGCTCCCTTGCCATTCCTGCTTATAATAGTATTCCACACTTCTCAAACTTGTAAAATACTACACATTTTTAAAGGTGAAACCAAGAAAATTTTTCTTTAGTGTAGCCTATCTTAAACAGCTCAAAGTTAATTGCAAATGTTCTTTATTATGTAAGTCTTTTTTATATCTTGAATTTATGACATGGCATACTTTATATATGTTCATATGTTGATAATTATTTTTATTAAAACTTAGTATGCAAGAAATACATTTTTATTTTATCACAGGATACAATAATATATTTTAAATATGTGCAAAGACAAACAGAAACATACAATGAACGCTCTTCACCAGTAGTTCTAAACCAGAATTGATTTTTATCCACAGAACAAAATGTTTGGCAACGTTTTTGATTGTCATAACTGGGGGTGAGGGGAAGGTTTGCTACTGGCATCTAGTGGACACAAGCCAGGCAAACTGATAAACATCGAAATGATCTACAATGCATGGGATACCTCCACACAGCAAAGAATCCTGTGCCAAATACCAGTAGTGCAGGTGCTGAGAAACTATACTCTGTACTCATCATTCAACTGTATGAGATGTTAACATTTCAACACATTTGCTCCAAATCTCCTCTCCTTTAAATAAGAAAAATATTATAAATGTATTCGAAGGATTTCTTTACTCCTGATCACAATCTTCCCCTTCCCACCTTAGAGATAACCTCTAACCTAAAATTGATGTGCAGGTAACACTGCATATTTGTATATTTTATTTCATATGTATAAAACACTATGCTTTGTTGTGTATTCATTATTTTATTTATTTATTTATTTTTTTGAGGCGGAGTCTCGCTCTGTCGCCCAGGCTGGAGTGCGGTGGCGCGATCTGGGCTCACTGCAAGCTCCGCCTCCTGGGTTCACTCCATTCTCCTACCTCAGTCTCCCGAGTAGCTGGGACTACAGGCGACTGCCACTACGCCTGGCTAATTTTTTTGTATTTTTAGTAGAGATGGGGTTTCACCGTGTTAGCCTGAATGGTCTCGATCTCCTGACTTTGTGATTCACCCACCTCGGCCTCCCAAAGTGCTGGGATTACAGGCTTGAGCCACCGGGCCGGCTGTGTATTCATTATTCTTAGGTATCAGATAGAAAGCTGTCGAATATCCTACAATTTCTTTCACTCAACATGTTTTTAATATTTATCAATTTTGATATTCATATGTCTGAGTCACTGGTTATAACACTTGTATAACCATTATATGTCTTTTGCCCTTATTTATTATCCATTAGTATATAAGTAGATATTCTGTTGTTTTAAATTGTTCTCCTTGACAAACAGGGCTGTGATAAACTTTATTATACATTTCTCTCTGTGTGGTGTACTGGTTTGAATAGTGTCTCCCCAAATTCATGTTCACACACAATGTTAGAACATGACTTTGTTTGGAAATAAGGGTGTTGCAGATATACCAAGGTAAGAAGAGGGCAAAATGGATTAGGGTGGACCCTAATCTAATGACTGTGTCCTTGTAAGAAGAGAGGGAAATTAGACACAGAGCACACACAGAGGAGGACACCACGTGAAGACAAAGCCAGACTGGAGTGATGTGTCTGCAAACCAAGGAACACCACCAATTGCTCACACCCACCAGAGGTGGAAGGGAGGCATGAAACAGACTTTCCCTTAGAATTGCACAAAGAACTATCCTTAATTTCAGATTTTTGGCCTCCAGAATTTTGAAAGAATACATTTCNTGAATGAGTGTGGCTCTGTTGCTGGTCTGTTCATTTTGTTCCACTGATCTATTTAATGATTGTTATGTCACTATCACACTTCATGATCAGATAGCCTTACAACAACTCTCAAAGACATACAGTGTAAGATTTCCAACTTTGTTCCAGATACTTTGCATTTTCATATGGATTTTCAAAGTCATCATGCCAATTTTCAAAATCCTGCCAGAATTATATTTGTCAATGCATTTAATCAGCAAGTCAATTTGTGGAGTATTGATATATTAATCATATTAAAACGTCCAATCCGTGAAGTTGTATATTACTCAAGCAATTTTAACGTGTCAACATTCTACAAGAATATTAATTTAAATGACTGTTTCTTAATGGCATCAATTATTTCTTGCCAGCATATTTGTAGTAGTTCCCTCCATATATTTTAAGACAAGGGCAATTAAAATGTGGACTGAATCTGCCCTCAAACTTGTTTTGTATGGTCTACTAGGTGCCCTCTCCAATCTGTTGTAGGCCGCACTGTTCTAAAATTTCTTACAACCATTTGCTCCATACACATATGCTATTGCCATTGAAGGCATGAAAATTTGAGACTCCATGTTTCAGTTTCACAGAAGAATTCATTATTCTGTAAAATAATTACATAGCTTCTGCTCCCTTGCCATTCCTGCTTATAATAGTATTCCACACTTCTCAAACTTGTAAAATACTACACATTTTAAAGGTGAAACCAAGAAAATTTTCTTTAGTGTAGCCTATCTTAAACAGCTCAAAGTTAATTGCAAATGTTCTTTATTATGTAAGTCTTTTTTATATCTTGAATTTATGACATGGCATACTTTATATATGTTCATATGTTGATAATTATTTTATTAAAACTTAGTATGCAAGAAATACATTTTATTTTATCACAGGATACAATAATATATTTTAAATATGTGCAAAGACAAACAGAAACATACAATGAACGCTCTTCACCAGTAGTTCTAAACCAGAATTGATTTTATCCACAGAACAAAATGTTTGGCAACGTTTTGATTGTCATAACTGGGGTGAGGGGAAGGTTTGCTACTGGCATCTAGTGGACACAAGCCAGGCAAACTGATAAACATCGAAATGATCTACAATGCATGGGATACCTCCACACAGCAAAGAATCCTGTGCCAAATACCAGTAGTGCAGGTGCTGAGAAACTATACTCTGTACTCATCATTCAACTGTATGAGATGTTAACATTTCAACACATTTGCTCCAAATCTCCTCTCCTTTAAATAAGAAAATATTATAAATGTATTCGAAGGATTTCTTTACTCCTGATCACAATCTTCCCCTTCCCACCTTAGAGATAACCTCTAACCTAAAATTGATGTGCAGGTAACACTGCATATTTGTATATTTTATTTCATATGTATAAAACACTATGCTTTGTTGTGTATTCATTATTTTATTTATTTATTTATTTTTTTGAGGCGGAGTCTCGCTCTGTCGCCCAGGCTGGAGTGCGGTGGCGCGATCTGGGCTCACTGCAAGCTCCGCCTCCTGGGTTCACTCCATTCTCCTACCTCAGTCTCCCGAGTAGCTGGGACTACAGGCGACTGCCACTACGCCTGGCTAATTTTTTTGTATTTTAGTAGAGATGGGGTTTCACCGTGTTAGCCTGAATGGTCTCGATCTCCTGACTTTGTGATTCACCCACCTCGGCCTCCCAAAGTGCTGGGATTACAGGCTTGAGCCACCGGGCCGGCTGTGTATTCATTATTCTTAGGTATCAGATAGAAAGCTGTCGAATATCCTACAATTTCTTTCACTCAACATGTTTTAATATTTATCAATTTTGATATTCATATGTCTGAGTCACTGGTTATAACACTTGTATAACCATTATATGTCTTTTGCCCTTATTTATTATCCATTAGTATATAAGTAGATATTCTGTTGTTTTAAATTGTTCTCCTTGACAAACAGGGCTGTGATAAACTTTATTATACATTTCTCTCTGTGTGGTGTACTGGTTTGAATAGTGTCTCCCCAAATTCATGTTCACACACAATGTTAGAACATGACTTTGTTTGGAAATAAGGGTGTTGCAGATATACCAAGGTAAGAAGAGGGCAAAATGGATTAGGGTGGACCCTAATCTAATGACTGTGTCCTTGTAAGAAGAGAGGGAAATTAGACACAGAGCACACACAGAGGAGGACACCACGTGAAGACAAAGCCAGACTGGAGTGATGTGTCTGCAAACCAAGGAACACCACCAATTGCTCACACCCACCAGAGGTGGAAGGGAGGCATGAAACAGACTTTCCCTTAGAATTGCACAAAGAACTATCCTTAATTTCAGATTTTTGGCCTCCAGAATTTTGAAAGAATACATTTCTACTGCTTTAATCCACCCAGTTTGTTTTAATTTATTACGGCAACCTTCAGAAGTTAATACATGTAGATATGTGGTACATTCTGTTAGTAATTAAATCAAAAAGTGGAAGAGCTGGGTTATACTGGCATGTGCCTCTACAAATTATTAACTTATAAGACTTTCTCCACACAATAGCCTACCGTGTTATCATAATTGTTTACTTTTTGCAGATATATGTATTTTATTGTCTGTATTACCCTTTCCATGATTATTAGTAAATTTGTATACTTTTCATAATTTTATTCACTTAATTCTATTATTATGTGAAGTATCTAATAAATGCTTTAACCGTTTTGTGTGTATGTGTGTGAGAGAAGGGATGTTTGTTTTCAAAAACAACATGTAGCATAGTGTAATGCTTTGTGGACACTAAATCTTTGTCTAATATACATTGCAAATATCTTCTCTGAGCCTATGATTTATATTTTAAATTTGTGTACATTCATTTTGGTAGGAGTTATTTATTTTATTTACCAGAGTCTAATTTTTATGACTTGTTCTCAGTTTCTGTGAAATAATTCATTCCACTACTACCCAAAATCTATTGTCCTACATGTTATTCTGAAAGTCTGATAATTTGATTTTAATATTTATACTTTTAATATAAGTGAAATTTACTTTGGTCCATAATATGATGTAGAGAACTATGTTCTCGTAAAGAAATTCAATGTTTCCTTCATCATTTAGTGAGCAATGTATTTTCCCCACATTTGACTGTAACATGACCTCTTACCTATAAATAATATTTTAAGGCTCTATTTCTGGGTTTTCTTTCCTATTCCAATGACCCACTTGTCTAATACTCTCCCTATATAATGTGGTCTTAATTAACATAATTTTAAAAGACTTTTGATATATGAGATGATCAATTGCCCAACTTTGTTCTTCTTATTCTTAGCCCTTTACCCGTCAATAAGAAGTTTAGATCAACTTGCCAAGATGCAAAATAAACCCTAGAGGAATTTAAATTTAAATGACATTGTCTTCACAATTTACTTGTAGTGTTATCTGGTGTTATCTGACATTTTTATGGTACTGGATCTTGTTATTCAGGACATTGGCTACCTTATCTTTGTCTTTTTTTTTTTGAGACAGAGTCTCCCTCTGTTGCCCAGAATGGAGTGCAGTGGCATGATCTCGGCTCACTGCAACCCCTGCCTCACAGGTTCAAGTGATTCTCCTGCCTCAGTCACCCGAGTAGTTGGGATCACAGGCGCGTGCCACCACACCTGGCTAATTTTTTGTATTTTTAGTAGAGACGGCATTTCACCATGTTGGCCAGGCTGGTCCCGAACTCCTGACCTCATCATACGCCCGCCTCGGCCTCCCAAAGTGCTGATATTACAGATGTGAGACACCGCGCCCGGCCTTCTTTGTCTTTAGTCTTAATTTAGGTGAAGAAAGATTTTAAATCTATATGTAAAATTCCAGTACCTTAAACAAAATTTACTACATACCACCAGATAGTTGCTCTATTATGTGTTATAATTTATTCTATATTCCTTGTCTATTAATGGTGTATGAGAACGCCTTGATTTGAACACTGCTTTGCATCAGCATTTTTTTTTTTTTTTTTATGAGACGGAGTCTCTCTCTGTCGCCCAGGCTGGAGTGCAGTGGCGGGATCTCTGCTCATTACAAGCTCCGCCTCCCGGGTTCACGCCATTCTCCTGCCTCAGCCTCCGGAGTAGCTAGGACTACAGACGCACGCCACCGTGACTGGCTAATTTTTTTGTATTTTTAGCAGGGACGGGGTTTCACGACGTTAGCCAGAATGGTCTCGATCTCCTGACCTTGTGATCCGACTGCCTTGACCTCCCAAAGTGCTGGGATTACAGGCGTAAACCACCGCACCCTGCCTGCACCAGCATTCTTATTAAGTCATCTCACTAGTTTTAATAATTTATACACATTCTTAGTTTTTATAAACATTTTATATAAATTAAAACCTACTTCCTGAATATAATCGATTATTTTAATCTCTTGTTTGTTTTCCAATTGTCACACAAACTTTTTTATTGTTTAGGGAGTCCTGGTTAATAGAGTAGTAAATAGGCTGGTGCACATACTTGCTTTCTGCATAATTCTAACGGGACTCTTTATTTTTTTTAGACGGAGTCTCCCTCTGTCGCCAGGCTGGAGTGCAGTGGTGAGATCTCGGCTCACTGCAACCTCCACCTCCCTGGTTCAAGCGATTCTCCTGCCTAAGCCTCCCAAGTAGCTGGGATTACAGGCACACACCACCACACCCAGCTAATTTTTGTATTTTTAGTAGAGACAGGCTTTCAACATGTTGGCCAGGATGGTCTGGATGTCTTGACCTCGTGATCCGCCTGCCTCCGCCTCCTAAAGTGCTGGGATTACAGGTGTGAACCACCACACCCGGCCAGCTCTTTTTAAAATATCACACTTTGGCATGCTATTTTTGAAGGCCCAGGTAAAGACATTTCTTTTTATTTCCAGTTTGCTAATTTTTTATGATGAGTTAATGAGGAATATTATCAACATTTTCCAAATAATGGTCGATCAATGGATAATTATATACTATGCAAACTATATCCAATAAGTTATAAATGCTGTTACTATCAGGTGACAGGTAGTGCTCCATTAAAAATAAAGTGTGTTTCTGAAATTTATTTACTTAATATTTTCTACAAGACACTGAATTTTTTCAAATGTGACATTAAATGTGTCAGCAATTTTAAACTTAATATCAGGCATAAAGTGTTTATAGGAGCTGCATGTGTTTCTAAATGTTTATGTACTTTCTTTATCAAAGTATTGCATAATCTTTTGAGCAGATACTCACTTTAATATCTATTTTATAGATATTAAAATAGTATCAATAGTAAATAGAGTTTAAATGTTTCAGGAAGGGCAAAATGGCTGAACTATCATAAGATTTTGGTGGTATCCTGGAAAGAAAGGGAATAGAAATGCAGATGAGAGATAAAATAGTTTATGAAACCAAATTGAAGCTTTGTGATGATGAATACTAGCAGAAAACTTTGAAGAAAGGAGAAAAAAAGACTGTACATAAGAAATCACCAACTATAGACACTATGATGTAAGATATGCAAGATATTGCGGAACAGAGTCAACGTTTAAAATAAATGCAGTAATATTTCTGACAGCTCCCCGGATTGATTGGGATAGTCTAGGTTATCCTGAGTAGAGCCAGTTTATTTATGTTATACAATTTGAATATCTTGGATGCTCCACAATCCAGCTTTATACGTTTCTAAGCATTGCCTAGAGTACCTCACTTTTCTTTTTAAACATTTCTAATTCCAGAAATCTGTATATGCAGCCTGTTTCCATAAAACACAAATTCAGTATGCTTAGATGATGATAAAATCAGAAGCACAATGGACCTGAGAATGAATGAAAGAACGGCAAATCCCACATTGTATGTCATGGTCACTCCCAAGTTTCACTCTTTACGTGGGCAAACTCCCCTTACAGTGTAAATTGTTCCCTTTCTGTCTGTGTGTCTTTCAGCTGTCTTAGTATCCCTCATCTCATTCATTTCTCTGGCTCTGGCATTCTGTCTCTGACTATGATCTCTCTCTCTCGGTTTCTATCTCTTATTCACATAGAGGTAAGTGATAGAAATTGACTAGACATATGTGTTTTTGAAAAACATACCTAGCAATAACAGGATACATGTTTTAAAAGTTCTGTGTTGCCTAGGCTAGTTAAAATTATTCAAATATTCAAAAATGGAAATGTTCATCATACAAAAAGTGGAAATTTAAGTTTTATTTTCTTTAACTAAGAAATAAGTTGAAAAAACCCAAATCTCGTCTAGTTTAAATCATTTATATAGAAATTATCTCAACAGTAACAATTTAAAAATATTTTCTCATTTGCCAAACCTTATTTCAACAATTAAAATTAAGCAATGTGTATATTAAATCATTATATGATAATTAAGCACTCGGTTAATGCTAAATAAACAATACACGACTTCTTGGAAACATAATTGTATTCACTATAGTAATTAGCAGTTAAAAGTAACAGATAATTGTTTTGTGATGTTCTAAGATTAAAATCTAAGGAATACAGAACTACTCAAGAAATCACATCCTTCTATTTTTGTGAATTTGAACTCCATGTTTGACATTTGTCTGCAGGAAGAGTTACTCGTTTTTTTCTATTAAAGATTTCAGCAAACTAACACAAGAACAGAAAACCAAACACCACATGTCCTCACTCATAAGTGGGAGTTGAACAATGAGAACACATGGACACAGGGAGGGGAACATCACACACCGGGGCCTGTTGCNTATTAAATCATTATATGATAATTAAGCACTCGGTTAATGCTAAATAAACAATACACGACTTCTTGGAAACATAATTGTATTCACTATAGTAATTAGCAGTTAAAAGTAACAGATAATTGTTTTGTGATGTTCTAAGATTAAAATCTAAGGAATACAGAACTACTCAAGAAATCACATCCTTCTATTTTGTGAATTTGAACTCCATGTTTGACATTTGTCTGCAGGAAGAGTTACTCGTTTTTTTCTATTAAAGATTTCAGCAAACTAACACAAGAACAGAAAACCAAACACCACATGTCCTCACTCATAAGTGGGAGTTGAACAATGAGAACACATGGACACAGGGAGGGGAACATCACACACCGGGGCCTGTTGCGAGGTGGGGAGCTAAGGGAGGGATAGCATTAGGAGAAATACCTAATATAGATGATGGGTTGATAGGTGCAGCAAACCACCATGGCACGTGTATACCTATGCAACAAACCTCCACGTTCTGCATATGTATCCCAGAATTTAAAGTATAATTTAAAAAAAGGAAAAAAAAAAAAGATTTCCGAAGCTGATTTTGTACATTAAAGTGGATATGACAGGCATAAAGGCAAGAAGAAAGGGAGGAAGGGAAAGAGAAGGAAGGAAGCAAAGGAAGGGAAGGAAGGAGGGAAGGTGAGAAAGGAGGGAGGGAGGGAGGGAAAAAGGGAGGAAGGGTGGGTAAGGCAGTGTTTCGAAAGTATGACCTGTACCTGGAACTTCTTCCTGCTTTATCTCATCCAATTTACACAACGCCACTGGGTATTGATTGCGATTACTTTCTTTCAAAAATAAGGATACACAATTTACATTAGATTAAATAACTTGGCCAGGTTCACAAAGCCAAAGCTGACATTTAAATTCCAGTCTAGGCAGGGTGCGGTGGCTCACGTCTGTAATGCCAGCACTTTGGGAGGCCAAGGTGGGCGGATCACGAGGTCAGAAGATCAAGACCATCCTGGCTAATATGGTGAAACCCCATCTCTACTAAAAATACAAAAAAATTAGCCAGGTGTGGTGGTGTGCGCCTGTAATCCCAGCTTTTGGGAGGCTGAGGCAGGAGAATTGCTTGAACCCAGGAGGTGGAGGTTGCAGTGAGCCTAGATTAAGCCACTGCACTCCAGTCTGGATGACAAAGCAAGACTCTGTCTCTAAATAAATAAATAAATAACAACATGTTGGTTTCCAACTTTCTAGCTTTTTTCCTCTGTAAAGCATTTGGCCATTTGGACAATCAGGCAAGGCAACAGGTTTGTTTTACAGAAGCCAGTCATTCATCTGATACAAGACCTGCCCTGGGATGTAATCTTGCGATGGAAGGTGTTAATAGGCAGAACAAGGGAGGCCACAGGTAGTTGCAGTGTAAAATATTTAGCATGCAGCTATCTCATATTTCACTCAGGAACAATTGCAGGTATAAAAGAACACTAAGCTTGGGTAGTGGGGAGCATGTTAGTGGAGGATAAAGGTGGGGTGGCAATGGAAATGGATGCTGTGTCGGACACTTTTTAACAATATTTGTTAAGCAAAAACTATGAAACCAGCACTGTGGTGGGCCTTGAAAGTGCTCCCTCATCTAACCATGTGAGACTTTTTTTAATCATTTGATGAAGGAAAATCAGCAAACTGTGATTCACATCAATTAAATAATTATTTCAAGGACCCACTACTGCCAAGGCATACAAATTCAACCCTCAACTGATTTCATTATAGAGACCATACATCAACAAATCTGTGGTGAAATATAATCTCAGTTGAAAGATCATACTTGTATGTATATATTCGTATGTGTATTTATACATACAAACACATATCTATTTAACATTAAAACAGTTATTTATCGTATATCTTTGTTTTTAATCCAAATTCTTGTTTTCCTATAATTTTAATATATTTTAATGATAACTTCATAAGCATCTACTCATTTTGTATTCCTGAAATAGTATTATGCCAAAGTCTATAGAACAGGCTCTACTTGAAGTGTCTTCTACCTGTTCATGATAAGGTAGACTATAAAGATATTTGTGTTTTGAGTGAAAGAAAAAGAAATGTGTGAAGAATTAATGATTAGGAGATTCAACCCCAACATCCTCTTTACCAAAACACGAACCAAAAGGGGAGTAAGAATTTTAGTCAGACACTCTTGAGAAAATAATACTTTGGTCATTGTCTAAGCAGAATTTATGGCTATTTGCAGTATTTAAACAGAAAGTAAAGTGAAATAAATTCAGTTCATAGATTTACGAAAGGGATAAGTAGAACCATAAGAATGCACATATAAATATAGTTATGATATAAAAGCAAAATATAAGAATTTTTAAAATGGAGTAGAAATGGACAATAAAAAATATCTAGTTCTTTGAAAGTAAATAATTGTATAAAATGGAAAAGGCAGGGAATATCAAGAAATAATACTGAAATTTAGAACTATGGAGATACAAATATAGAACAAGATACTAAGGACTAGTTTTTTATGGAATAATACTATGTACAACTATAGGCTTTTAGAAAATGTTTATAGAATGAATACCTTCCATGTAGAATAAAACATAACTTACTAAAACTGAGTCAAAAAAATGATTCAAATTCCTAAGTGAGTCAATGACCATAGAGTAAAAAACATGCAAAACTTACCAAGAAAGAATCATCAAAATACTGTAGACTTAGAAAATTTTTGTGTGTTATTTTAAATTTATTTATTTTTGAGACGGAGTCTGGCTCTGTCACCTAGGCTGGAGTGCAGTGTTGCGATCTCGGCTCACTGCAACCTCTGCCTCCCGGGTTCAAGCGATCCTCCTGCCTCAGCCTCCCAAGTGGCTGGGACTACAGGTGAGTGCCACCATGCCTGTCTAATTTTTTTGTAGTTTTAGTAGAGACGGGGTTTCACTGTGTTAGCCAGGACGGTTTCGATCTCCTGACCTCATGATCCGCCTGCCTCAGCCTCCCAAAGTGTTGGGACTACAGGTGTGAGCCACCTTGCCCGGCCTGTTATTTTAAATTTTTGTTTAAAAAATTTAATTGAGATGCTCTGTAAACTGTTTTCCAGAATTATGGAATATTGCATAATTTATTTGATGAAGCTCATTTACATTTGACAAAGAAACTGTCAGAGGAAAAATATAAAATGATATCATTTATGGATATATATTTTAAAAAAACTAATGAACTATTATAAGATGATTTCAACAGGATTAATGAGAAAGAGCACAATGGAAATTCCATAAAAGTAAGGCTCTGCCTCAGTGATAACCCCTAAAAAACTGACCAAAAAACAGCCATCTTTTAACATGAAAAGCAAATGTCAAAATTTTAATTGCTGGGTAAACAAAACAGATGCCCTAATTAAAATTAGAAGCAAAATTATAAATTTGCATTTGGGGTGTAATGTTTTATTAATGCAAGAAGGTAGTAAATAGATATCAGATAAGGAATAATCATTTTTAACATTTGTTGGTAAACATGCTTTTATGTAGATAATATTAAAAGATTACTTGGCAAAATTATTTCATGTAAGAAAAACTAATCTAAGAATAACTTTAACAAAATTGTAAATTGATTGTAATTGACTGAGCATTCCCTTTGTATCATGCATTGTCTTAAGTATCTTGAATATATTATGTAATTAAATTGTCATTCTCATTTTTAGACTAAGAAAGAAAAACTCACAGACATTAAGTAACCTTCCTGGGGTTCCAGAGCTAGAAATTGGAAGAGCCAGGATTCAAATCCAGCTTTGTCTGACTCCAGTCTATTCTTTTTCCATTTTTTAATTGTGATAAAATACCCATTCACCATGTTAATGACTTTCAAATGTATTAAAGTCTATTTTATTAACTATATTAATAAGCACTAGAAAGCTGATTATTAATATTGGTGTTAGACAATTATATAAGGTTATTATACTTGAGCTAATTTGATGGTTATAGATGATCAGCCTTGGAAAAAAATGAATTGCAAAGACTTTTGAAATAGATCTAAAATAAGAGACATCACAAATAGGCCTTTTATATTAGAGTAAAATTCAAGTTAAGACCTCACCTCAAAATATGTAGCAAAGCATAATCCTATGGATTAAAATATTGTATATAAAATAGTCCTTCCAAAAGATATTTTAAAAGTTGAATATTTTTCTGACTTCTAAATCCCTGAAATTTTAATAATTAACAGTATTGCAGAAAAAAAATGGTAATTTTTATCTCATGCAAATAAAATATCTGACTGTTCTAAGTCAATATCAACTACATTAACAGGCAAATATTATAAAGTTAATGTCATGAATACACAAAGAATTTACACAAAGGATTAAGATAATCTCTAATATCCAAAATAATTGGCTAGCAAATGTGACCTGAAAAGTGTGTTGTGAAATTAATCCAATAACTTAAGAACAGGATTGCTTTAGATAAAGAAAAAAAGGTAGTAGAAAACATAAGAAAGCATCGCCCTCATAAAGAATAACTGGAAACTTTTATTCATGACATCTACATCTATGTCTATATCTGTTTTTCCTATAGAGCAACGGTCCTCAACCTTTTTAGCACAAGAGACCAGTTTCATGGAAGACAGTTTTTCCATGAACTGGGGGGTAACTGGGGATGGTTTCTGGATGATTTAAGCACATTACATTTATTGTGCACTTTATTTCTATTATTATATTGTCATATACGATAAAATAATTATACAACTCGCCACAGGTAGAATCAGCGGGAGCTCTGAATTTGTTTTCCTGCGACTGGATAGTTCCATCTGGGGCTGATAGGGGACAGTGACAGATCATCAGTTATTAGATTCTCATCAGCAGCCCACAACCTAGATCCCTCACAGGCACAGTTCACAACAGGGTTCACACACCTATGAGAATCTAATGCCACTGCTAATCTGACAGGAGGTGGTACAGGTGGTAATGCTAACTGCTCACCTTCTGTGCAGCCAGTTTCCTAACAGATAGGTAGCAGTAAGTGACCTGGGGCTTGGAGATCCCTACTAGAGAGCATCCACATATGTATTTATGCACTAGGTTATGATATACAGTTTATTTCTTCAGTGGACAGGAGGCACAGGAGCCTGAAAAACACTGCACTATAATGATGAGGGTGTGATAAAATGCAGCATTTTCTTGTCCTGTTTTGGGGGTATTCATTATTATATAATCTATCTGAAAAATTAGGTTAAAATTATGCAAGAGTCTCTTTCCATAAAAATTCATGGCCGGGCATGGTGGCTCAGGCCTGTAATCCCAGCATTTTGGGAGAC
The DNA here is from genome assembly GCF_001698545.2 of Rhinopithecus bieti. Lineage (NCBI taxonomy): Eukaryota > Metazoa > Chordata > Mammalia > Primates > Cercopithecidae > Rhinopithecus > Rhinopithecus bieti. The sequence goes on from NW_016804139.1 coordinate 6,446,411, forward strand.
CCAGGTGGGTGGATCATGAAGTCAGGAGTTCGAGACCAGCCTGACCAACATGGTAAAACTCTATCTCTACTAAAAATACAAAAATTAGCTGGGCGTGGTGGCACACACCTGTAGTCCCAGCTACCTGGGAGGCTGATGCAGGAGAATTGCTTGAACCTGGGAGGCAGAGGTTGTAGTGAGCCAAGATCACACCACTGCACTCCAACTGCAACAGAGTGAGACTCCAACTAAAAAAAAAACAAAAAATCATTAAATATGTGACCAAAGATTTGAATAGGAGAGTTTCTCTGTCACCTTTACTCAAAATTCTCCAGTGTATCTCCATTTCTCCAAGAATGAAAGATTGTCCTCAGAGGCCTTGCAATAGACAAGAAGGCACATGTAATTTGGGTGACCCATTGCTTTCTGACCTTGCATATTCCTCTCACCCTCTCAGTTTCAATCACACTGTCCTCCTAGCTGTTTTTCAAACACACCAGGCACATTTCCATAGGGCATTTGCCCAGGAGATTCCTCTGCTTTGAGAGCTCTCTGCCTGGGGGTGGGGTTTACCTCTTTTCTGCAAGTTAGTGCTCAAATTAAAATTACAATACCTATTAAAATTGTACCTATTAAAATAGCCGCCTATTAAAATTGCCATACTAGTTTCAGCACTACTTAGCCCCTTCTTCCGGCTTTAGTTTTGTTCTATAAAATTTATCCCCTCCTGAAGGGGTGGGAAAAAATAAAATTAAATAAAATTTATCCACTCTTAACATAGTATACAATTTAATTATTATATTTATTCCTTATTTAATCTCTGAATGCTCTCTTTGTTCCCCACCACCAAGAATATATCCCCATAAGAGAAATAGTTAAGTAAAATTAGAAATGTATAGTTATTAATACTATAGACCACATTTTATATAGAACAATGATAAGTATACAAAATAATAATAAAAAGGAGAGTAATGTGCCTAAAAAATACGAAATGCACAGAAATATTAACAGCGATTGTATAAGGGTTGGGACTCATTAGTATTTGCTGTAGTTCATTCGTTTTGTTTATATCATATATATTTTTATTCATTTTCAATGTTTAATAAAATGAAAATGAGACTAATGGCTTTAAAATATTACTTTAATTTTGACCTTGGCAATTATACAAAAATATCAAAACAATGCCTTCCATGAATTCTAGGTAAAGATAGATACAAAAAATTTTGACAAAATGTAAAATCCACTCCTTGTTTTATGCTTTATACAAGTAGGAGAATAAAAATATATTTGATAATGTAAAATTATTATGGATAAATAATACTGATTGGTTAACATTACTATTATTTTCAGAAAGTATGCTTGAACACCTATTCAGCTTGAGTATGTTTTAAATTGGTGCTGTTTATCAAGACAGTATGATGCAAAATGTAAATGTCAAAATAACTATCTTTTCTATACAGCACTAAATTACAAAATAAAAAATATAGCAGAAAACAGATCCCATACACAATGGCAATCAAAAACACAAGGAAGTATTAATTTAACATGGACTAGAGTTTTATGAAGGAATAGCATTCTATAAAACAAAATGAAAATTGAAGAAATACAGATAAATTCAATGCACCTGATGAAAGGACTTACTTTACAAACAGGTCATTTATTCTTAGACTATTTTATAAATAATACATTCAGAGTATAGTGGTTAAAAACTATACATTTTATTTAAGAGCATGGACTCAAATTCTGTCTCGGTGATGTGTGAGTTTTGTAGCTGTGGGCATGAGTAGAATGGGAATATAATAGCATTTATCCCAAATTATTATGAAAAATAAATAAAGTAATGAATGCACAGTGTTCAGCACAATATGTGGGCCAAAGCAGGCACTCGGTTTTCAAAATATTATCTGCTTTTGTTATTTTGTAACTTGATAAAATAAATCTATGTATTTCTTGGAAAATGAAACAGCAAGAAAAATTAAGATGCCATTGTTATTAAAGATGCCATTGTTATTAATATAAAGACTCCCAGAGGGAGCCATTTAAACTATTGTAAAACTAAATGAATAAAATCACAGTGATACTGGTATAAGAATTGGAAATATAAATAAAACCCAAGATATACATAAGAAACATACAATCACACACACACACACACACACGCACACGCGCACACACACACACACACAGAAAACATATTATTTATGTATTCACTTGTTCAATAATTGTTGACATACTATGTTCCAGAAATTGTGTTTGGTGCTGAAGTTTCAAATACTTCAATGAAATTTACAAAATACTGAGAATGACAGAGTAGAAAAATAATCAATTGTAATACCATTTGAGGTATGGCAATCATAGTGATAATGGCAGGAATTCCATAACTTTTAAAGATCTGTAAAACAGAATTCTAATGCAAGGCATCAAAATTCCCTACCAAAAAAATGAGGAGAGAGAAAATGGGGAGAAACTCACTTTTTATGTTAGGGGTACACAAAGTGTCTCTTTGTTGCCAAATGTAAGACTGTAATTATCTCCTATCTAAAATTTGCCAGGTCTTTGTCCTGGAAGATTGCCTACTGCTTCTGAGGACTGGAGGAATGAGCAAGAGGAAGGTGCCTGGTAAGACGTGAGACAGGCTAACAGAGAGGGTAGGGTCATTTTTCTAATTTCTAGGTTCTGAGACAAGGAATCAATACTATGTCCTCAAGCCCTGAAATTGAGGACCATGGAGGAAAATGTGAACCATGGACTTGCTAGAAGGCACCATAGATTAAGAATACACAAAGGAGAGCATTGTTGATCAAGACTCTGAGCTGGAGGTCAGAAACACATGAGGCTTAATCATCCAATGAATTTAAGGAACCTACAAAAACTAGGCGAGTTAGATGGAGACCACTCACTGAAATTAAAACACTTATGAGGGGTTAAATTCTCTTTAAAACACATTATGGCAATCAAAGAGGAGTGAATATCTCTTTTGTCAGCCAAATAAGGAACTATATTTTCCTCTCTCTGGAGCATGTGTCTGAGACAAGATGAAGCTCCCAAACCTTGCACCTCCTATGCAACTAGAACCAGAGGTGATCTGAATTGGGAATATTGGAGATGAGCTTAGAATACGATATGAGGACAAAACTAGATGAATATTAACCACTGTTAAAATGAAAGTTGAACAAAAGCCCATGGAATATGCGTAAACTTCCATTAAATGGTTTATTCTTCTGCAGGAAAGGAGTGATCAACATAACATTGCAATAATTAGAAAAAATAAACATTTGTTTGTAGCCAGAATTGAGATTCTTCAATAAGCCAATTATATGTAGATAAAACAAAGTAAAATAAACCACAAAAAAAGTCAAGTCACTTGAACTTTGATGAGACTTATAGTACTATGTTGAATGGGAGTGGTAAGTGTAGAACTTCTTGTCTTACTCCAACACTTAGGGAGAATTCTTTTGCAACTTTTGGGCATTCAGTGTGATGTTATTTTAAGATATGGTCCCGATGCCAAGTTTGTTGAGGATTTTTATAATGAAAGGATGTTGGATTTTTTTTCAAATACTTTTTCTGCATCTATTGAGATTATCATACTTTTTTGATACTGTTTATGTGATGAATCACATTTATTGATCTGCATATGTTGAAACATCTTTGTATCCCAGGAATGAAGCCCAATTGGCTATGACGAATTATCTTTTTGATGTGCTGCTGGATTCAGTTTGCTAGTATTTTGTTGAGAATTTTTGTATCTGTGTTCATCAGGGTTATTGCCTGCAGTTTTCTTTTTGTTGTTGCTGTGTCCTTGCCAGACTTTGGTATCAGGATGATACTGGTTTGTAGAATGAGTTACTTTCTTGGAATAGTTTCAGTAAGATCCATACCAGCTCTTCTTTGTATGTCTAGTAGAATTGGGCTGTGGATACATTTGATCTAGGGCTTTTTCATTGCTAAGTTTTTTATTACTGACTCAAATTTGTAACTCATTCAGGATTTCAGTTTCTTCCTGATTCAGTTTTGGGAGGTTGTTTCCAGGAATTTATCCACTTCCTCTAGGTTTTCTAGTTTGTGCATGTAGAGATGTTGGCAGTAGTCTCTGAGGGCCTTTTGTATATATCTGTGATATCATTTGTAATGTCACCTTTTTCATTTCTCATTGGGCTTGTTTGGATACTCTCTTTTTCCTTTGTCAATCAAGCTAGCTGTCTATCTCTCCTGTTCATCCTTTCAAAAAACCAACTTTTCATTTTTTTGATCCTTGTATTTATTTTTGATCCCAATTTCATTTAGTTCTATTCTGAACTTAGTTATTTCTTTTCTTCTGCTAGCTTTGGATTTGGTTTGTTCTTGTTTTTATAGTTATGTGTGATGTTAAGTCGTTAATTTGATATCTTTCTATCTTCTTGATGTAGGAATATAGTGCTTTAAACTTTCCTCCTAACAGCTTTTGCTGTATCCCAGAAGATCTGGTATGTTGTGTCTCTATTTTCTTTTGTTTCAAATACTATTTTGGTGTCTACCTTAATTTTTTTTTTTTTTTTTTTTTTTTTTTTTTTTTTTTTTTTTTTTTTTTTTTTTTTTTTGCTTACCCAAAACTTATTCAGGTGCAACTTAGTTGTTGAGTTTCCATATATTCATAGTACTGAGCATCCTAATCAGAGAAATCAGGCAAAAGAATGAAAAGGCACTCAAATAGGAAAAGAGGATGTCCAGTGACCTGATTTCTGATTACAAACAATATGATTCTATACCTAGACAATCATAAAGAACCTGTGAAAAGACTCTTAGACCTGATAAGCAACTTGAGTAAAGTGTTAGGATACAAAGTCAGCATGCAAAAATCAGCAGCATATCTATACACCAATAAAATTCAACCTGATACTTAAATCAAGAACACAATCCCACTTAGAATAGCCAAAAGACATAAAATATCAAGGAATGTGTCTAACTAGGAAGGTGAAAGATCTCTACAAGGAGAATTATAAAACACGTTGAGAGAAATTACAGAGGACACAAACAAATTAAAAAAACACCCCATGCCCACAGACTGGAAGAATCAGTATTATTAAAATGTCTGTAATGCCCAAAGCAATCTAGAGATGCAACAAAATCCCTATCAACTAATGTAATTTTTCACAGATTTAGGAAAAACAATTCTAAAATTCACATGGAGCCAAAAAAGAGCCAAAATAGCTAAAGCAATCCTAAGGAAAATAACAAAGCTAGAGCCATCACATTACCTAATTTCAAACTGTACTAAACGGGTATAGTAACTAAAACAGCATGGTATAGGTACACAACAATGTAACAGAACAGAGAGCCCAGAAACAAAGCCACACACCTACAACAAAATGATCTTTCACGAAACTGATAAAAATAAACAATGAGGAAAGGACAACCTATTTAATAAATAAGGCTGGGAAAACTGGCTATCCATATGCAGAAGAATTAAATTGGACCCTTATCTCTCATCATATATAAAAATTAACTCAATATGTATTAAGGATTTACCTGTAAGACCCCAAACTATAAATATCCTAGAAGAAAATCTAGGAAATACTCTTCTAGACATTGGCCTAGGCAAAGAATTTATGACTAAAGCCTCAAAGGCAAATGTAACAAAAATAAACACTGACAAAATAAAACAAAATAAAACTGACTTAAACTGAAGAGCTTCTCCACAGCAAAATAAACTATCAATAGTGTAAACAGGCCACCTACAGAATGGGAGAAAATATTTGCATATTATGCATCTGACAAAGGACTAATATCCAGAATCTATTAGGAATCCAAAGAAATCAGCAAGAAAATATGAATAACCCCATTAAAAAGTGGACAAAAGTTATGAATAGACACTTTTTAAAATTTTTTTGAGATGGAGTTTCACTCTTGTTGCCCAGGCTAGAGTTCCATGGTGCGATCTCGGCTCACTGCAACCTCGGCCTCCTGGGTTCAAGGGATTCTCACGCCTCAGCCTCCCGAATAGCTAGGACTACAGGCATGCACCACCACTCCCGGCTAATTTTTGTATTTTTAGTGGAGACAGGGCTTCGCCATGTTGACCACGCTGTTCTCAAACTCCTGACCTCAGGTGACCCACCCACCTTGGCCTCCCAAGGTGCTGAGATTACAGGAGTGAGTTACCATGCCCAGCTGACACTTCTTAAAAGAAGATAAACAAGTGGCCAACTAACACATGAAAAAACGCTCAACCTCACTATCACAGAAATGCAAGTTAAAACCACAATGAGATACCATCTCACAAAAGCCAGAATGGCTATTACTAAAACGTAAACACAAACAAACAAAAACACATACTAGTGAGACTACAGTGAAAAGAGAATGCTTTTAAACTGCTGGTGGGAATGTAAATGTTCCACAGTGGGCGGGTCTATGCACACTTACCCCAAAATCTGAGGAGAGGCCAAAAAAAGAGGCTGATAAATCCAGTTTCGCCAAAAGAAACATTTTATAGGGACTTGTGAACAGAAGCCATGTTTGTGTCTTGTGTCACAGGGAGACAAGATGGTGGATCCCCAGGCCATTATCTCCCAGACCCATTGCTCTTATACCATAGGGAAGGAGCAGTTCAGAAGAGATACGTAAGACAATTGAAGTGCAGTAACAGCAAGTTCGTTTTACCTAAGGGCTTACGGTTAGTACCTGCTCTAACACAGGAACAAAAGATAAACTGAAATCTTAGGGGCCTTTCTGGATTAGGAGTTAATCAGAAGCCAACAAGGCAGATTAGATGGAGTTACATTTGCCTCCACAATGAATGGGTTCGCCCACTGCCGAAAGTAGTTTGGAGACCGAAAAACTATCTCTTGGGGAATACATTCACTATTTGATTGATGGGCTAAACAGAAGCCTAAACCCTAAACATAACATATCCATGTAACACACCCAGTCTTGTACCCCGTGAATCTAAAATAGGAAAGTACGGTCCTGGCTCGGTGCCTCACGCCTGTAATCCCCAAACCTTGAGGCTGAGGTGGGCAGATCATTTGAGGTCAGACGTTTGAGACCAGCCTGACAAACATGGTGAAACCCTGTCTCTACTGAAAATAGAAAAAATTAGCCAGGTGTGGTAGTGCACGTCTGTAATCCCAGCTACTTGGGAGGCTGAGGCAGGAGAATGGCTTGAACCCGGGAGGCAGAGGCTACAGTGAGTCGAGATAGTGCCACTGCATGGGCGACAGAGTGAGACTTGTCTCAAAAAATTGAAAAAAAAAAAAAAAAAAAGGAAAATACAAAATAAAAGTTGATAAGTTGATGAGAAATATGAGAAATAAACTATGTGAGAATGAATACAAGTATTCTTCAGGTTAAACTTAACAGGCGACATCAGAAATAAATCATCTAGAGATGATTTACCTCACGATTTTTACCTGGTGACATTTTGCCTCCTAGGGGACTATTTGGCAATGGTTGGAGACATTTTGGTTGTCACAAATGGAATGAGGGCTACTGGCATCTAGTGGGCAGAGACCAGGGATGCTGTTAAACACCTTACAATGCACAGAATAGCCCCCAACAATAAATTATCCAGCCCTAACTGTCAACAGTGCTGAGGTTAGAAACCTTGATTTAACTCCTGCCTATTGGCACTTTAGCATTGCCAGTTGTTTAGAGGAGTTGAAAGTACTTTATCTAACTGGAACAAATTTGCTGAGTCCGTCATAGGGTGTTCACTTTAAAAAGGCAAAGTGTATCACACAGCCAAGTACACGTCTTGGTTAAAATCTGATTCCTAGCCTTTTACCCCATTTAATTAATGTGGATATAGAACATTGGAGGTCCTGTTGTGAGAAAACCTCCACTAGCCTAGCTGAGTTAGGTGCCTTTCAAGAGGCAACAGATTTTACTCTTGAGCCTCCTCTAACTTAATTTGCAATCTTGATAGTCACGTCCTGTCTTGGATATCTATTTCCAAATCTGTCAGAAATGGGCATTGACTTAGGAAGTATCCTTTTAGAGATGCGACATTTTCTCTTTGCTTCACCTAACCCCTCTTCCTACACACATATTTTTGTGTCTTCTCTTTCCATGAAAAATCCCCAGATTTCAACTTCCATCTTTTGTCATATTAAACAAAAAAAAAAGAGGAAAATGTGGAACACCTGACGCTTTCCGAGACAAGCACATTTCTGCAGGAGCACAGAAATCAAAGGAAATTAGACATTCTATTATCTGCACAATCTGAAGTTTAATTAAAACAACTTTTCATTGCCCTATTCGAATCATGATGGGAAGGCAGGAATGAAGCACATTTCTTTATTTGCTGTCTTTATAGTGCCTAAGCTGCATGATATAACTTTTACTAACAGCTTTGAGAAAACTTAAATGCAAAAGTATTCATTGGCTTCTATGGTGAAAAACATGCTACTTAATGGAATTTACACAGCACTGTGTGTGTTATAATGCAGATAGTGTTTAAGAGAGGAAAATGTTGTACGGAGTTTTATAATAGACATTGATGTACTCTGTAATAAAGTAAAATAATCATTTTTCAACTATTAAGGACCACGAGTCACTAAGTAATACCTGTGTATTCAGTATGCATTTCTTCATGAGTTTACAAAACAATAAGCTCATTTTGTCCAATTATTGGTTCTCCACACTCCCAAAATATAGTTTTGTGTATAATATAAATACACATACAACTATATATGCATATTAAATATATATATATAATCACATATTTGTGATGCATGGTGTATGTGAATATATAATTTATGTGTGCGTGTATTCTGTAAATTTGAAATGTTTAATATTTTTGCCCTCTCATTCTCTTATTCTCTTTTTGTGGTCAGAGGGGTACAAGGTACAGAATAACTAGAGAAAGTTATCTGTAAATACCTCCACCACAGCACAGATAATATTGCTATAAACATGATTCTGTTGAACAAAATTACACAAGTGGAGCAAGAAATGTTCATAGATTTGGGAGAATTATGCTCCAGTGTTCTAAAATAAGATTTAAAAAATAAATTTAAAAGATTCTCTTGGCTCCTTTTCACATTTTTTGTTTTTTTTAATTGATTTTTAGTAGCTCTATTGAGGTGTAATATATATAAAATAACCTGCACATATTTGAAATGTACAATTTGATGTTTAGACATATATCGGTACAAGTTAAAAACTTCACTATGATCAAGAAATGAAAAAAATAAATTATCCATTAGGTTTTCTCAGGTCCCTGTGTAATTCCTCCCCACCGCCCCCCCCACAACTCCCTGCCTCCAAACTAGCCCACCTCTAGACAACAGATACACTTTTTTTTTAACTACAGATTACTTTGCATTTTCTCAAATTTTATATAAATAGAATATTTTGTACATATCATGTACTCTTTTTTCTCCTCTGACTTCTTTCATTCAGTATAATTATTTTATCTATGTGGTATGTTTTAGTAGGTTGTTCCTTTTTATTACTGAGTAGTATTCCTTTCCATGGATGTAGCAATGAGTAACGAAAGTTCTAGAGTAGTCTTCTTTTCCTTATTCCTTATATAAGTGGGAAGCACTAAATATTTTACTATTTACTAGGATGTAAGAATCCTTGTGAGTTATGATTACTAATTAATTACTTAATTAGTAAATTAACCAGGAAGTAGAATTTTTGTATAGGCTCTTTTTCAAGCTGAAGTAAGTCCATTCTGTTCCTAGTTTGCTACAAAGTTTTATTAGGAATGGGTGTTAGATTTGTAAAATGCCTTTGGAGTCTATGGAGATGATTCTATGTTTTCTTCCTTTCTTAGTATTTCTATGGTTTGGATCTGCCCCCATAATTCAATCACATCCCACCCAAATCTCATGACAAATTATAATGCTCAATGGTGGAGTTAGGGCCTGGTGGGAGACAATTGGATTACGGGGGCAGATTTTTCCCCTCAATGCTGCCCTTGTGATGGTGAGTGAATACTCACAAGATCTGGTTGTTTCAACATGTGGTACCTCTCCCTCTCTCTCTTCCTCCTGCTCCGGCCATATAAGATGTGCCCGCTGTCCCTTCACCAGAAAGCCGTCATGCTTCCTGTACAGCCTGTGGAACCGTGAGCCAACTCAACTCTTTTCTTCATAAATTATCCAGTCTCAGATATGTACTGCAATACGAAAACAGCTAATACAAGTATGCTCATAGGAGGAATTACATTGATTGATTTGTGAATGCTAAATTAACCTTGTATTCCTAATATAAAATCCATCTGGCCTTGATGTTATTTTATGTATTATTAGATGCAACTTGCTGAGATTGTGTTAAGAACTTTTCTACGTATGTTCGTAAGAGATGTTTTTCTTTTATGTCTACAGCGTTCTTTCTTTTTAACACTTTTGTCTGGTTTCAGTATCAAAGAAATGCTGGCATCATAGAATGAGTTGAAAAATATTGCCACCTCTTCAATTTTTTAGAAGAATTTTATACAATTAGTACAGTCTCTAAAGATTTGGCAGAAAATACTGGTGAAGCAATTTGAGCCTGGAGTTTTTTTTGTGGGGTAGTTTATCGTTACTCTCCTAAGAGTCCTACACCTGTAGAAATGTATCCTATAAATGATTATTTTATACTGAATCCACTTTGAATGATTCCCTCCTTCCTCCATATTTGGGTTATGTGCTCTTTGTGTGCACAATTATGATACTCTGCATTTACCTCTATTGTTGTAAAGTAGATTTTTTTTTTTACCCTAAAATGTGATCTCCTTACAACAACTTATCTATATTTTTCCCAGGAAATAAACAATGTTTCACATATGAGGTGGCTCCCCTATAAAACTGAGAAACATACTAGGAAAAAAACGCAACTGTGACATTATTATTTTTACTGGTGGTAGCTATGATGAAGTAGAAATACTACTGAACTTAGAAGTTTTGGTTCAGTACTAGCTGTGAAAACAAATTAAGACCACCCAAGTGTGTAAAAACAGAGGCTAACTAGCTTTCCATAATATTTATAAATATTCAGAGCTTTCTATAGCAAAGGAGTCAGCCGCAATCACTTGTGTTTGGCAGAGATTCAAAGGCAAGCATGGAAATGGGAAATTGTTGTAGTGAAAACAAAGGGAAGGCTTCAAGTGTGTCCTTATTGGATGTTCTGACATGGGAAAACTGGATTTGTGTTATCTAGAATTGTGGTTGGTTTGGGGAGCATAGTCAGTTTTCCCTAGTTGGTCCTGAGGTGGAAATGGGCAAAACGGAAAAGCTCTAAGTTGTTGTCCAAGTCCTGACATTCTGGGCCAATAGCTTTAGAGGCTGTAGTTTCTGGGCTGGTTGCTGCAGAGGTTTTGGGACAGAGGTTCTACTGTTATGTATGGTCTGACCATTGTTCCTGGGTATGTTCACTCTTTCATAGCTCAGCTGCCTAGCATGTGTGTGGTCCTTATGAGCACTGAACTATGTTACAGAGCTAATGAGGAACTTGAAGCTCAGGGAGAATAAGTCACAAACTTAAAGTTACATGTTTAATAAAGAGTTAATTTTAAGAGTGTTGGGTTTTGATCTAGAGCAATAGTTCTCAAAGTGCAGTTTTGGCGCCAGCAGCATGAGGTAACTCGGGAAGTTGTTAGAAATGCAAATTTTGGGCTCTGCCCAAGGCCTATTGAATCTGATACACTGGGGGTGGGGTTCAGCAATTTGTGTCTAAATAAGCCTTCCAGGTGATTGTGCTGCTTACACTTATTTGATGAGTATGAGAACTGCTGATCTAGAGCTAGGTTCATTACACTGTGAAACTTTCCAGCTAGGAAAAAAGAATTCCCTAACCCTGAATATGCTCCTCTAGATGTCAGTGGTATGACGGTTAGAGTAATTTGCTTAACAAGGATTAGAAATAATCACTGTGTTTTAAATGTGAGATGCTCAAGTTCTTGCAAGGGATTTGAATAAATTGAGCTTTATTAGGACTGATAAAATAAGGATACTTATAGCCCTAAAGAACAGTTAAGTCTGAACATGAAATAAATCAAAGGAAATTCTAGGCTTGGAATCTGCAGATGCCATTAATTAGTAGATGAGGTGCTTGGCATTTAGATTGAGTCAGAATCTTAATTTGGGGGAAGTGACATTTGATACAGAATCCTGGCCCTTCAGAAACAGAGAAACCTTGCATGTCCCAACCACTCATTAGAAAAAAAAAAAAAGGAAAACAACACAATCAGAGGGCATCAAGTCTTTCATTCTTTTAAACATAGAACCCCATTTCACAGACTTCAGTTTCACAAAGACAGTGTATTAGATGCTTTACATAAAATTAGAGGTGATTTAATCAGAAAATGGAAGCTGTTAATACAAGAGATAGAAAAAAAAATTTTAATTGAAACATACATATCAAAGTATGACTAAAATATATTAAAATGTTCTAATAATACAGCATTAGAATAGAAAAAATATTCTAATGTAGGTCCACTTAATAAGTATTGAGACTTTTGCTGAAATCAATCATATCTCATAACCAGGAAAATAGTAGTAAAGCAGTAGGACTGTGATATGGCTTTGTCTCATGTGCTTTACATATGATTGATATGTAAGCACACACACATATACATGTACATATAAATGTATATATACACATATGTATTAATATGTGATATATATATATATA
>NW_016804139.1:6459076-6485852 GCF_001698545.2 Rhinopithecus bieti
AATGTTTGTGTGTGTATTTCCCAAATTATTTCCCTACAAGGTGTTAGCAACATTTCTGATAGTGGAAGCCTGTATGGCTTATTTTAAATGGGGAAAAATGTGTTTTCAACCTATCCAAAAGCCCAACAAATTATCCAGGATATTAAATACTTTACCCCCTTATTTAGCAATCCACAAAATATTTCTGCTTAATATTATATATTTGAATCATCATTACTTATTTAATCTATACTTTAAAATCCCTTTAATAAATATGTTTGCATAGAGTGTAATGATTATGTACAACATATGAAACAAATTGCATTTTTATTTTGGTATTCACTTCTCAGAATGCACAGACTTTGTGAATTACAGGAATTTTTCTAAGGATTTGACCTTTCTACATTCTTGGATTCACTTACACTAAACATTTTATATTTTATATAATACTGTGGGGAAGATGATAGTATCACCTTTGTCGACAACTTAACCTCAATACACAACCAAAGACATTATCCTAATCAGGGAGCAGTTGAAAAACTAGTGCAAAACCCTCTATATCCTTCCATCCAACTCATGCCCAACTCATATAGTTTTACTGGCTCACACAAGCATATTCCTTAGAGTAGGGTTTGGATTTTAGAATCAGATGTTGAATTTTGTGTAAAATATTTCTTCAAGTCTTTATATTCCAAACTTTAAATTCAAAGAACATGCATCCTTTCAGTTGGAGATGGACAGAAAAAAAGAGCCCATAAATATATGTTGTATACACACATGGATATTTGTGTATATATCTCATGTATGTATATGTGCACCTGTATGTCCATATATATGTACATTTATGGATATATGCATATATACACAGATAGATGTTCATGGTTTCTATTTATAGATTACATAATGAGGTAGATAAATAGTAAATAAATATGTGATTGTACATTATCTTTACAAGGTACCACCTTTAATATGCTAGACAAAGGAGTCAGTGAAAATAATTCCCTTTAAAAGATTACAGTTTAGTTAGGAGAGACAGCATATAAACAGACAAGATATCTGACATAAATATTTAATTATCAAATAAAGAGATAAATACATTATACCAACACATTGAAAATGATATAAATCTTAATACCTAATAATGTACAGCAATAAATGTATTAACATTGTATTGTGGTGTTATAGCAACACCAGGAAGTGATCCCTTGCACAATAATTGAAGATGTTAGTGAAAGTTGCATGATGAAGGCAATGGGTCAACAAAAAGGAATGAGGCATATGGAGAAGATAAGAAATCTCCAGCAGAAAGAGCAGTAAATAGAAAATATAGAGATAAGAGAAAGATGAACTGCAGAAAATGTAGGTAATTGGTAAATCAGGATTTCTAAAGCATAGACTACGAGACAGGGAGTGTCAAATGATGCATTGCTGAGGTAGAAAAAGGTCTGTTTATAGTGGATCTCATATCTATTTTAATACAATGAGTCATATCTATTTGATCATGCTCTGTTGGTGGCAAGAAATCTTTGGAGAGAAGAGCACCAGTTGAAAAGATAGTGTAGTGATTCCTGTGAGGAGTCTCAAGGTTCAGAACTAAGGAAATGGAAGTAGGAGCATTGTGTAAGGAGAAAAGTTCAAAAAACACTTAGGAGTAAAGTCACTAGGACTTGACAAGTATGTATGTGTGTACGTGAGGGGAAGGGTTAATGGCTGACAAAAGGCCCCCAGATTTCTAGGGGAATATTGATAATATAAGAGAAGAAACCAGTTTGAGAGGGGAAGGATGAGTTGATTTCAAAACTACATCTAGTTTCAAATAAGAAACAGATGAGCGTTTCAAGACAATGTCTGGTGTCCAAAAGTACAGTTTGGAAATTTAATTATTTAGTAATGAGAGATAGAAAGCCTGAGGGGAAACACTAGTTATTTCACTCTCTTGCAGGCTAACTATGGGCAAGTGGTTTAGTTTCTCTAAGCCTTACTTAGATTTTCCCCCATAAAATGAAGTACAATTTGTTGTCCTCTTATAAAGATAAAATGAGATCATTTCTATAAAATTGTTATTTAAACTTTATGTTTTCCAAGAGTAAAGTCATGTTATCATCAGATTAAACAAGGCTCTGGCAGCTACATGCCAAATTAATACTTGCTGGTCCTGCTAATTTATCAATGGATTTATATGTAACCTTTAGGATAGGCTAAAATAAGGCAAAAAAAATGGCTTCAACATCAGATATGTTCCCTTAAACAGAAAAGGCAGATAACCACAAAGTCAAATATCTTTTAAGACCATGGAACTTAATTAGTAAGTCTACTTTGGGAATAGTAGAATATCCTGGTAGACCAATGTGTCTTCTACTGCATGAAAACCTAGGCCTACTATAAAAAAGTACTGGAAGAAAACTGGGACTAAGATATAAAAATTAAGATTCTGAAACAAAGGAAAGGCAGGAGTACTTATAGCAGATATTTAGAGACAGCAGATAAGTATGGCAGATACTCAAAGAAATTTTTCCATATGGCAGATACTGACACTTTGACTAAGATGTTCCTGGAAAATCAATTTACTATTATTAAAAAAAGAAGACTTTCGATTGTAAGCTATCCTTTTATTGTTCCCTGATAACGCCCAAAAAGAAAACATCTTAACGTTCATGAAAGTAAAGCCCATACAGCACAAGAGGTTTCAGCATGTCCTTTGCGGAATGAGCAAGAAGCTCATCCCCTCCCCTCCCCTCCCCTCCCTTTCCCGTCTCTTTCTCCATCAATAGTCACTGATGGAAGAGAAACCTCCATTCCAGGCCATGAATGATGGTAGGAAGAGTGAGAAGACCAGTGGCAACTGTGAATACAGTAGGGAGCAGGAGCCACATTCTAAAGCTATTTAACAGCAAAAGAGAAAAATCACCAGACACTCTAGGTGAAGAGTTAACAGTGAAGAGTAGCTTCGAGAGCCTTGTTTAATCTGATGATAACATGGCTTTACTCTTGGAAAACACGGAGTTTAAAGTGAGGAGAATAAGGTATAGGAAAAGGCAATAAAAAGGGTTAGGTGTTCCAGTGACATTGTGAGAGAGAGACTGAGGGTAAAATTATAATCCACATGCTCGACTGCACTCCTTTCATTCTCAATAAAGTAGTTCTATTACATATATATTCACAATTGTTCACAAATTGACACATTCCAAATGAGTAAGAAGACCTTCTATTTGTTTTGAAAGCACATGACACCAAAATTACCAGATGAGAATTCAGATCTTCTAGTTCTAATGAACCAAGAAAATTCAGAAATATCTCCTGATGAGGCAACTGAACTCAGTTATTACAAACATGAGTGGCTTACGCCTATAATCCTGGCACTTTGAGGGTCCAAAGTGGGAGGATTGCTTGAGCCCAGGAGTTCAAAATCAATCTGGGCAACATAGTGAGACCTCATCTCTACAAAAAAATTTTAAAAATAAGCCAGGCATGGTGGTGAATACATATGTACATTTAAGGACATATGTATATATACACAGGTGTTCATGGTTTTCTTTTGTAGATTACATAAAGAGGTAGATAAATAGTAAATAAATATGTGGTTGTACATTATCTCTACAAGGAACCACCTTTAATGTGCTAGACAAATGCGCTAGTCCCAGTTACGTGGGAGGTGGAGGCAGGAAGATCCTTTGAGCCTCCAGGAAGATCTGAATTCTCATGTACCCACAAAAATTTTTGAAGCTTTTAAAAAAATAATAATTTTAAAGATACATAATGAAAGGTGTAAAGGAAAGAGACCCCTAAAGAAAATAAAATTGATATTTTTTTCTGGATGGCCATTAATGCTAACTACCAAGAGATTTAAAAGAGATAAGATTTGAAATCTTGATGTGACTTTAAAAAATTTAAGGAAAATAATTTGACAAATGCATAGTGAAATTACAATAGTAAAAAAGAAAAAAAAAAAAAATAGAAATAACCGAAAGGGCTGGTATAGTAGATTGGTGCAATGACTGATGGATTATGGGCCAGGTGCAGTGGCTCATGTCTAGTCCCAGCACTTTGGGAAGCCTAGGCAGGAGGACTGCCTGAGGCCAGGTATCTGAGACCAGCCTGGGCAACATAATGAGATCCTGTCTCTACAATAAATAAATAAATGAGAATTATGGATTATAGTTTACCAACACAAATAAATACCCTTGAATCTTTTATAAAATTAATGACCTAGAGGAATATATAAAACTAATAGTAAAGAAAACCCATTTGGTTCTGTGGCAAATGTATACGCAGCCTTAGAAAGACTCCTCTTCTGCAAAGTGTGCAGTGAGTAGGTAGGTACCGGTAAGATAATTTAAGAAGTCATGATAGTTTAAAGAGGGAATATAGCAAACAATAACACATATTTTTTAAACATTTTGTTTACATTTTAAAAACATGTATGAATATTCATTTTGTCAATATGTTTATTGCCAAGATTTTGTTACTGAGTATCATCTCTCCTCAATTGGAGTTTCTGTTTTCTTTCTCCCCTAAACAATGTAAAGGTCAGAATGCTAGGAGACAACAAGTGACTCTGATTGACAAAGTTGAGCAAAGTTTTAAAAGGCTGCAGATTATATTACCATTCCCGTTGAGCAGCAGTCACCCTTCCTGTAAGAGAATTACATCTCCATCATCCTCTCACCTATACACACCCTCCAACCACACCCCAGAGTTCTATCCCTCAAGAGGCCTTCTTTTGGGAGAAGAACATGTCCCTGCCCCTTTGGCAGGGTACACTACACACTGACACACTCATGACATGGGACAGGATAAGTCAGAGCTCAATGAAAGCTTTTTTTTTTTTTTTTGAGATGGAGTCTCTCTCTGTCGCCCAGGCTGGAGTGCAGTGGCGCGATTTCCGCTCACTTCAAGTTCCTCCTCCCGGGTTGACGCCATTCTCCTGCCTCAGACTCCCGAGTACCTGGGACTACAGGCGCCTGCCACAGCGCCTGGCTTTCTTTTTTTTTTTTTTTTTTTTTTTTTAAGTAGAGACGGGGTTTCACCCTGTTAGACAGGATGGTCTCGATATCCTGACCTCCTGATCCGCCCGCCTCGGCCTCCCAAAGTGTGAATGAAAGCTTTAAGAGCACTGCTTGTTTCTGGCAGCTTTGAGGTTCTTCCTCTCCGCCTCAGAAGTGGCATATTCCACATAGGGGCTGCATCTTCAGTCTGGACTCATCCTCTTCAACATGAGGAGATGGGTGGAGCAGAGCTGCCACCGACCTCCCGTGATTTCCACACAACGTAAGCGATAAACTATTGTTAAAAGACACTAAAGTGTGGGGGTAGTTTTTATCTCAGCATAACCCAGTGGAAGCTAATTAATGCAGGTCTAGTTACCAAGGTGTGGGCAGAGCAGAGGGAAACCAAACTGAGGAGCGTACTGCCCATAGGCCAGACAGTAGTGGACGCCAGGGCTCAGAAACGGAGCTGTGGGGACTGGGCTGCCAGAGCAGTGTTTGAGGGGTGCAGCCAGTTGTCCTCCCGTCACCTCCCCAGCAGCTTCACAAGTAGGAGCCTCAGTAATGAATGAAGAGTTTTGCTTTTACTGACTGGTTGTTTTACATTATGTAATGGGGTCTGTGAATTAATGCAGAGTTCGTACGCCTTTTTTTTTTTTTTTTTAATCTTTGAATAAATTTATTTCAAGATGGTGTCGGAAGGACAGCAGAGCACTCAAGTGGGAGGGAGGGGTAAACTAAAACTTTTTTACTTTAAGCAAATAGCAATAGAAAATCAGCCTTATAACAAGACAAGCCAAAATGTAACCAAAGCTCAATAAAATGTAACCGGAAGCTCATAAGACCACAGGAAGCCCCGTCACCGGAGTCGGAAGGGAGACGCCCGGGAGCCTGCAGTCGTAAGCAAGGCCAGGCTTAGCGGCTCACGCCTATAATCCCAGCACTTCTGGAGGCCCCCTGGGGCGGGTCACCTAAGGTCTGGAGTTTGAGACCAGCCTGGTCAACATAGTGAAAACCAGTCTCTTCGAAAAATACAAAAATTAGCCGGTGTGGTGGCGCACGCCTGTAATCCCAGCTCCTTGGGAAGCTGAGACTGGAGAATTGCTGGAACCCGGAGGCGAAACTGCCGTGACCCGAGATTGCACCACTGCCCTCCAGCCTGGGTGACAGAGTGAGACTCCATCTCAAAAAAAAAAGAATTAAGCAAATATCACAGCAAAAGCAGCCTTAAGTAGGTATAAAAGAACTAACAATAGAAGACAACATGTAACCAAGGCTCACCAGACCGCAGGAAGAATCATCACTGGAGTCGGAAGGCGGACGCCCGGGGTCCTGCAGTTGGAGTTGGGGCGGCCCCCAGCACACGACCACAGCAGCGTTGAGCTCTTCTTTCGGGTAAGCTCCTTCTATTAAGTCCAACTGTTACTTTGGGCACCCTCTGTTGTTTGCTCAGGAGGGCCCTTCCGAGCAAGCCACTTTGAAACAATCACTCAGGGAGCTGTGTTCCCGGAGCACCGTTCCGAAACGTGTTCCGGGACTTGAACAATCGTTCCGGGAGCAGTGTCCCAGGACGTGTTTCAGGACTTGAGTTAATTTCTAGGCTTTTAGCCAAATGTTACACAAGTCGTTTACCTTTTCACCTCAGGTGTCCCTGCCTCTTACAGTTGGAGGCATATTTTAAAATGGCGTTAGTGTGGCCAATTTTCTCTTCCTACAAAACCTTAGAGAAAATCTGAAACTAGCTTACCCTCAGAATATATAAAGAAATTTTAGGGTTTGTATTTTTATATTAGCATCATTCCTGTATTCATTTGGTGTTCCAGCCCTTCTATTATTTATATTTCTTTCTTTTAAAAAATTATATACAAGCACGCATTGTTTAAGGTAGATACAAGCTTTGTAATGGACTTAAAGTGTGTTTTATAACAAGTGATGTATATGAACATATAAACACATCAAAAATAAAGTATGTGATTATGGAGTGCTTTACTATAAGACACATGTACTTTTACGTCACACACTGGATACTCCATAATCACATACTCCCGAGTAGCTAGGACTGCAGGTGAGAGCTACCATGCTGGGCTTTATATATATTTAATGATTTCAAAAACCCTGAGATCGATGTTATTATACCAATATATTAGATGAGGAAATCCATTATTATAGATGTTAACCAGCTTTCCCAAGATGGTGGTCACCAAGCAGGTGGCAGAAAGGGAGAAGACTCAAGGATTTGTGATTCCAAAAGTTCTCTCTTGACATCAGGATTCTTAATTGTCCAACGCTTTACTATATATGTGAAGCTGATTATGACTGAAGGTCAGTGGTGGTAATAACCTCATGTAATGACAACTAAAAGCAATCAGGTACCTTTGAATATGTTATATTTTTCTCTAGTCTATGCTCTTTTGTGCCTTTAAATTAAAGCCCTTTAACATCGCATGTAACCCATCACAAAACCAAATATTCTTGGGTACCCCTAACGTGTTTTCCCAAGTGCTTTGATCACAGAGTTTCAAAGCCATGCCAAGTTTTCCTCTGATTGCATGGCATGAAGCCCTTAGTAGCTTTTATTTTTGTCTTTATGCAAATAAACAAATTCCTGGAACAGGAAAGCAAATCAAAGATGAAAGCCCGTTTATAAGAATGCCAAAACAATTTGTTGTTTATCCTTGTTCCTATCACTCTTCTTTTAATTCTTCACAGATAGAAACAATGACACTGACTGGAAGTAATTTAGGCAGAATATTAGATAGTAACAACAAGCAGATAGATGGCTTTACAGAACAAATGTATAAATCTTCATAAGTCTAATGCTTGATTGATCTCAACCAAATTATTAGCTAGCATAAATTGAGTTTACAAATGTCAGGCATTTTACTGAGCATTATATACATTATATACATTTGATCATGTTTACAGAAACAGTGAAAAGCAGTTACCATTGTTATTAACATTTTATAGATGAGGAAACAGAGTGGGACATACATCATTATCTGTCCAAAGTAATGCAACTAGGAATTGGCATTGTCAGAACTCAAGCACAGACGATATGTCAGAATTTATATTATTATGACATCCAGCTCATCTGTACTCGAACTGAGACACTATCACTCTGTTCTCACACTGCTATAAAGATGCTATCTGAGACTGGGTAATTTACAAAGGAAAGAGGTTTAATTGATTCACAGTTCCCCATGGCTGGGAATGCCTCAGGAAACTTACACTTATGGTAGAAGGTGAAGGGGAAGCAAGGCACATTTTACATAGTGGCAGGAGAAAGAGAGTGAGAAGGGGGAAACACCAGATATTTATCAAACAACCAGGTCTCATGAAAACTCACTATCACAAGAAGACCATGGGGAAAATCTGCCCCCCGATGCAATGACCTCCCACCAGCTGCCTCCTTTGACACATGGGGATCACAATTCGAGATGAGATTTGAGTGGAAACACAGAGCTAAATTATGTCAAACATCTTTTTGAGACATATATGTAATCCAGAGGACATATTATTGTCTCAGAAGGGTGTGAATTAAATAATGTGTTTAGTACCTCTACTTTTCCATTGTTTTCTCAAAATGTCATCTTAGAAAATTCAACGTTATTCTGTTTTAATTAGCTTAGTAAATCTATCATTTCCTTCATTTCCTTTCCTTTCCAAGGCACGTGATTAAATTTATCATTTCTACAACTGTTAATATAGATGTAGAGATCTAGATTTCTTTAGATTCTTGATGTGTCAGTTAAAATTAAAAGTCTTCCTCATCCACTTTTCCAGTGATTAGTTCTGATATTTTGAACTATCAGCCTCCTTTATGTGCTTTGCCATAAAATTTATTCAGAAGTGAGTCAACAGTAGAAGACTGACAACTTTTGTTGGATGGTTTTGGAAACAATCTCTTTCTCTCTCTTTTTCTCTACTGAGAACACTTACTCTTAGTTGATGCTGTCAACCATCTTACAAACACAAAGATAAAAATAAAATCAGTAATCAAGACAGTCTGGTATTGATAAAACAAAAGATTAATAGATCAATGGAACAATACAGAGCCCAGAAATATGCCCATATAAATACAGTTGACCATTGAACACCATGGGTTTCAATTGTGTGGATCTGCTTATATATGAACTTTTTCTGCCTCTGCTACCCCTGAGAGAGCAAAACCAAACCCTCCTCTTCCTCCTTCATCTCAGCCATCTCAATGTGAAGATGATGAGAATGAAAACCTTTATGATGATCCACTTCTACTTAAAGAAAAATAAATATATTTTCTTTTACTTATGATTTTCTTATAATTTACTTTTCTCTAGCCTACTTCATTATAATATTGTAATATGCATTATATGCATATAACATACAAAATATGTGTTAATGAACTGTTTATGTTGTCAGTCAGGCTTCTGGTCAACAGTAAGCCATTAGCAGTTAAGTTTTGATGAGTCAAAAGTTACAAGTGGATTTTTCATTGCATGGAGGTTAGCAACTGTCATGAGAGGGACCCAGTGAGAGGTAATTGAAACGGAAGGGCAGTTATCCTCATGTTATTCTCGTGATAACGAGCTCTTATTAGATCTGATGGTTTTATAAGGAATTTTTTCTTCTTTGCTTGGCACTTCTCTTTCCTGCCGCCCTGTTAAGAACAACATGCTTACTTCCCCTGCCACCATGATTGTAAGTTTCTGGAGACCTCCCCAACTATGCAGAACTGTGAGTCAATTAAACATCTTTTCTGTTTTTTTGTTTTGTTTTGTTTTGTTTTTTTTTTTGATTTGGAGTCTCACTCTGTCACCCAGGATGCAGTGCAGTGGTAGCATCTCGGCTCACTGCAAGCTCCACCTCCTGGATTCACACCATTTTCCCATCTCAGCCTCCTGAGTAGCTGGGACTACAGGCATCCTCCACCAAGCCTGGCTAATTTTTGGTATTTTTAGTAGAGATGGGGTTTCACCATGTTAGCCAGGATGGTCTCCATCTCCTGACCTCGTGATATGCCCGCCTCGGCCTCCCAAAGTGCTGAGATTAGAGGCATGAGCCACCGTGCCAGGCCAACATCTTTTCTTTATAAATTACTCAGTCTTGAGTATGCCTTATAGCAACATGAGAATAGACTGATACAGTAAATTCATACTGGGAGTGGGGTGCTGCTATAAAGATAACCTGAAAATGTGGATGTGACTTTGGAACTGGGTAACAGGTACAGGTTGGAACATTTTGGAAGGCTCAGAAGAATATAAGGAAGTGTGGGAAAATTTGCAACTTTCTAGACACTTGGAGGGCTCAGAAGACAGAAAGATGTGGGAAATTTGGAACTTCCTAGGGTCTTCTTGCGTAGCTTTGACCAAAATGATTGTAGTAATATGGACACTGAGGCCCAGGCTAAGGGGTCTCAGATGGAGATAAGGAACTTGTTGGGAACTGGAGTAAAGGTCACTCTTGCTATGCAAAGAGACTGGTGGCATTTTGCCATTACCCTAGAGATCTGTGGAGCTTTGAACTTGGGAGAGATGATTTAGGGTATCTGGCAGACAAAATGTCTACAGGGAAAGCCTTCAGAGAAAGTAGAGCATAAAAGTTTGGAAAATTTGCAACCTAATGATGTGTTGGAAAAGAAAACCCCATTTTGGACGGAAATTGAAGCTGGCTACAAAAATTTGCATAAGTAATGAGGAGCTGAATGTTAATCACCAAGATAATGGGGAAAATGTCTCCAGGGCATGTCAGAGACTTTTGTAACAGCCCCTTTCATCACAGGCCCAGAGGCCTAGGAGGGAAAAGTTAATTTCATGGGCCAAGCCCAGGGTCCCCCTGCTCTGTGCAGCCATGTGACATGGTGCCTTAATTCCCAGGTGCTTCAGCTCTAATCATGGCTAAAAGGGATCAATTTACAGCTCAGGCCATTCCTTCAGAGGGTGCAAGCCCCAAGCATGGGCAGTGTTCAAATGGTGTTGGCCCTGCAGATGCAGAGAAGTCAATAATTGAGGTTTGGGATTTCAGAGGATGTATGAAAATGTGTGAATGACCAGGCAGAAGTTTGCTGCAGCAGCAGGGCCCTCATGAAAAACTTCTGCTAGGGCAGTGTGGAAGGGAAATGTGGGATTGAAGCCACCACACAGAGTCCCTAATAGGGCACGGCCTAGTGGAGCAGTCGGAAGAGGGCCACTGTCTTCCAGACCCCACAGTGGTAGATCCACTGATAGTTTGCACCATGCACCTGGAAAAGCCACAGACACTCAGCATCAGCTCAAGAAGGCAGGCAGGAGAGGGGCTGTATCCTGCAAAGCCACAGGGCAGAGATGGCCAAGGCCATGGGAGCCTACTTCTTGCATCAGTGAGCCCTGGATGTGAGGCATGGAGTCAAAGGAGATCATTTTGGAATGTTAAGGCTTAATGACTGCCTTCTTGGATTTCAGACTTGCATGGCACCTGCAAGCCCTTTGTTTGGGTCAATTTCTCCCATTTGGATCAGGTGTATTTACCCAATACCTGTAACCCCACTGTATCTCAGAATTAACTGATTTGCTTTTGATTTTACATGTTCATAGGCAGAGAGAACTTGCTTGTCTCAGTTGTAACTTTGGACATGGAATTTTGTGTTGATGCTGGAATGAATTAAGACTTTGAGAGACTGTTGAAAGGCCATGATTGTGTTTGCAATGGGAGGACATGAGATTTAGGAAAATACTCTGAAAGAAACTATGATAGTGAATAAATGTCATTATGCATTTGTACAAATCCATAGAATGTTCAACACTCAAGAGTTAATGCTAACTTAAATGATAGACTTTGGATGATTACGATGTATCACCTAAAATATATCATGTATATTATGATGTATCATATTTAAAATATTGTATGTAGAACACCTGGTAGTGTGCCAGTTGCTAAACAAATAAATATCACATTTAATGGACAAAAAGAAATTCCATCTCCAGTAATCTCCTCCAACTAAGTCCACCTGGCTCCAGACATGCCCTTTCTTATGGCATAGATTTTGACACTAAAAGTCATATTGGTTTATATTTTTCCTTTGATAGTATTTTCAAGGACTAAGCTTGTTTTGTCTCTAGTAAAATAGTATTCTTTTTGAGAGGAACTTGGCTTTCCCTGTACGGTAAGCTATCATGACACTCAAAACAAGGTTCTTTAGAGAGAAAAATTGATAAATCACTGTTTCTTTACAAATAAATATATAATGTGAGAATATTGCACACAACAGTAAAGCAAGCCCAAAGAGATTCAGAAAAATACCTTTTTTACCCAGTAGTATTAATTGCTCTCGAGTTTACTAACTGTCATGCCCATGAAATCCTATTGCTAACTTGAGATTTCCTAGTCATTGTGAAAATATAGAGGAAAAAGAAGAAATATATTTTTAGCAATTACTGTGCACTGGGTGCTGGTGTATGTCATAATATATTTGGCACGTTTTAATTCCCAGAACATTAATTTTTTATATACATAATCATTCAACAGATATTTATGAGCCAAAGACATTGTGTGAGACCCTGATAAGCTGCTGTCTGTATGTTGCCATGTTATTTAAATTAGCAAGTAATTATGTGATAATTATTGTGTAATTATTGTTTCTATTTACATAAAGAAAGAGAAATTAAGTCATTTGCACCTTGTCATACAAATCATATGTGGTAAACTATTTCTTTTTTGCATTGAAAAAGCAAACTCTCAAATTTATGCATTCATTTATTTATTATTGATACACAGTATTCATACATGTTTATGGAGCCATATAATATTTTGGTACATACATAGTATGTGTAATGATCAAGTCAGGATATTTGGGGTTTCCATAACCCAGAGTAGTTATCATTTCTATGTGTTAGAAACATTTTAAGTCTCTCTTCCAACTATATTGGAATATACAATATATTGTTGTTAAATATAGTCACCCTACTCTGTTATCAAACATTAGAACTTATTCCTTCTATCTTTGTGATATGGTTTGGCTATGTCCCCACCTAAATCTCATCTTGAATTCCCACATGGCTAAACTCTCTTTATACTCCTTCACCTCACAGGCCCTTTGGTATCTTATCACTCTACTCTCTACTTCATGAATTCAACCTTTTTAGCTCCCACATATAAGTGAGAAAACATAATATTTTTTGTTCTGTGCCTGGCTTAGTTCACTTAACGTAATGACTTCCAGTTCCATTCATGCTGCTCCAAAGACATGATATCATTCCTTTGTAATGGCTGAACGTATTCTATTGTGTGTATATGCCAAGTTTTCTTTATTCATTCATCTGTTGATGGGCACTCGGATTGATTCCATGCCTTTGCTATTGTGAATAATGTTACAATACATATGGCGGTGCAAGTATCCCTTTGATACATGAATTTCTCCTCTTTTGGATACATACCCAATAGTGAGATTGCTGAATAGTATGGTAGTTCTATGTACAATTTTATGAGAAATCACCATTATGTTTTCTATGGTGCTTTACTAATTTACATTCCCTCCAAAAATGTATAATAGTTCCTTTTTCTCTACATCCTCACCAACATCTGTTGTTTTTTGTCTTCTTAATTATAATTATTCTAACTGGGATAAGATTATATCTCATTGTGGTTTTTGTTTGCATTTCACTGATTATTAGTGATGTTGAGCATTTTTTTCATATACCTGTTGACCATTTGTATGTCTCCTTTGGAGAAATGTTTATTCATGTCCTGTGCCCCCTTTTTGATGAGACTATTTGATTTTTTTCCTGTTGAGTTCCCTGTATATTCCAAATATTAGTCCCCTGCTTAATGAATTGTTTGCAAATATTGTATCTCATTCATCAGATTGTCTGTTCAATCTGTTGTTACCATTGCTATGCAGAAGTGTTTTAGTTTAATATAGTCTCATAGTAATTATGGCCTCATAATAGGAGTTTGGGACTATTCCTTCCTCTTCTGTGTTTTGGAATAGTTTGAAGAGTATTAGCATTAGTTCTTGCTTGTAAGTTTGCAGAATTCAGTGGTAAAGGCATCTGGTCCTGAATTTTTCATTGTTGGAAGGTTTTTTTCATTATTATTACCAATTCAATCTCATTACTCATTATTAGTGTGCATCATTATATTGTTTATTTCAAATCTTTTTTGCTTTTTTGATGTAGATATTTACTCTATAAAGTTTCCTCTTAGTACTGATTTTGCTGTAGCCAACTTGTTATGGGTTTTAATTTTCATTTATTTCAAGGAATTTTTTTAAATGTTCTTTTGAATTTATTTCTTGACCCAATCGTCATTCCGGAGCATGCTGCTTAATTTTTATGTAATTGTAGTTTCCAAAGTTTCTCTTGTTATTGATTCTAGTTTTATTCTATTCTGGTCTGCGAATATAATTAACATGATGTCAATTTGTAAAGCTTTGTCAAAACTTGTTTTTCACCTAATAAATGGTCAGTCCTGGAGATTGGAGGGAATATTCTGTAAACGTCCTTCATGTTCATTTGGTCTAAAATTTGGTTAAATCCAATGTTTATTTGTTAATTTTCTGTCTAGATGACCTTTCTAATTCTGGCAGTGGGGTTTTGAAGTCCCGAACTATCATGATACTGGAGTCATTGGTGTCTATCTCTCCCTTTAAATGTTTGTTCGTTTGTTTGACCCAGTGTTTCACTCTCTCAGTACCAGCCTGGTGCTTGCTTTGTCCTCCTGCTGCAGAATACTGAGTAGCTGACACTGCAGGTCTACACCACCATGCCCAGCTAATTTTTATGTATTTTGTGGAGATAAGTGTTTCACCATGTTGCCCAGACTGGTCTTCAACTCCTAGGCTAAAGGTATTTACCTGCTTCAGCCTCCCAACGTGCTAGGATTACAGGTGTGAGCCCCCACAGTCAACCCACTGTTTTTTTTTTTTTTTTTTTTTTTCGTAGACAGAGCCTCACTCTTGTCACCAGCCTGGCATACAGTGGCGCGATCTCGGCTCACTGTGACCTCCACCTCTCGGGTTCAAGTGATTCTCTTGCCTCAGCCTCCCGAGTAGCTGGGATTACAGGTGTGTGCCACCACACCCAGCTAATTTTTGTGTTTTTAGTAGAGACGGGGTTTCACCATGTTGGCCATGATAGTCTCAATCTCCTGACCTCGTGACTCACCCACCTCGGCCTCCCAAAGGTGCTGAAATTACAGGTGTGAGCCACCACAACTGGCCTCAACCCACTCTTCTTGAATCTAATTTTTTTTTATGTATATAGGCACTCTGGTGTTGGGTGTGTGTATGTGTGTGTGTGTGTGTGTGTATATATATAAAATTGAGAATTGTTATAAACCCTTATTGGATTGATACCTGTGTTATTATGGAATGACTTTCTTTGTCTCTTTTTAGTGTTTTAGAATTAAAGTCTGCTATGTCCATTATAAGTATACCTGCTCCTGTGGATTTTTAGTTCCTCTTTTTATGGAATATCTTTTGCTGTCTTTTAATTTTTGATGTACATATGTATTTACCTTAAGATGAGGTTCTTACAGCAGCATAGAGTTGAGTTATTTTTAAATCCATTCAGCCAGTCTATGTTACTTAGGTGGAAAGTCTAATTTAGTTACATTCAAGGTTATTGTTGATATGTAAGGGCTTATTTGTGTCATTTTATTCATTTATTTATGGTTGTTTTGTTTCTTTCTTTCCCTCATTGTTTGTCATTGTGATATGGTGGTTTTCTGTATTAGTAACATTTGAATTATTTCTTTTCCTTATTGGTGTCTTCGGTCTACCAGTGCGTTTTGTACTTCTCTGTGTTTTCATAATGGTAGTTATCCTCCTTTTATTTCTGCTTATAGGACTAATGTAAGCATTTCTCGTTGGACTGGTCTAGTGGTGGTGAATTCTCTCAGCTAACATTTGTACGAGAAGTACTTTATTTCTCCTTCATTTATGAAAGTTAGCTTTGCTGGATATAACATTCTTGGTTAGGAGGTTTTTTTGTTTTTCTTCCAGCACTTTTAGTATATCATCTGATTTCCTGGCCTGTAAGGTTTCCCCTGAAAAATCTACTCTGTGTCTGATATAAGTTCCCTTGTAAGTGATTAGACATTTATCTCTTAACGGTTTTAGAATTCTTTTTTTGTTTTGACTTTTGACAGCTTGACTATAATGCACTATGGAGAAAACCTTTTTGTTTGTGCTTGTTTGGGGATCTTGAAGCTTCCATATCTCAATGTCTAAATCTCTTGCTAGATTGGGTGTTTTTCAGCCATTATTTTGTTAAATAGGTTTTCTGTTCCTTTCATTTTTTCTTTGCCTTCTGGGACACCAATACATCAACATTTGGTCACTTTGTGGTGTCTAGTATGTTGTGTAGGCTCCATTTCTTCTTATTCTTTTTAACTTTTGTCTGACAAGATTATCTTAAAACAACTTGTCAAGTTCTGAAATTCTTTCTTCTGCTTCATCTAGCCTATTGTTAAAGTTTTTGAATGTATTTTTTATTTCCCTCACTGAATTCTTCAGTTTCATGATTTGCTTGATTCTTTTTGATAATATCTAACTTTTTGGTAAGTTTATTATTCATATCCTGAATTATTTTTTCTGAACTGTTAGTATAGCTTTTCTGAGTTCTCTGTAAAATCAGCGACATTTTTAATGTCATTATTTTGAACTATTTTTCTGGAATTTCATAAACTTTTTTATTGGCATATTTTGTTAGATAATTATTGTGTTCATTTAGAAGTATCGTATTTCCTTGCTTTCTAATGTTTATTTTGTCCTTACATTGTCCTTATATCTGTACACCTGATATAATAGTTAACTCTCTCAATTTCTTGAATTTGCTTTTGTACTGGGGGACTTTTTCCTAAAGATGTGTCCATGGTGTTTGTTGTGCAGGGCACTTTGGCTTTGTTTCTTAGTATGTGCGGTAGGGTAGTCTCTATATGATTTATTTAGTTGGAAATAGCATCAGTCATGTATGTGATTTCCTCAGTGGCTTAGGGTATAGTTGTTAGTGGAGGCTGTGGTGAAGTTTTGCTGGGCACAGGGACATCAGACAGGCCAGTCCTTGGTTTGCAATGGTGGCAGCAATAGACCAAATATGCCTATAGTTGGGCCCTAGGACAACTTATGCTGGCACTGGTGTTAGTGAGTCAAGGCAGGCTTATTCTTGGACCCCCATATGACTTGTTCAGGTGCTGGCAGTGGCAGTGGTGGATCTGGATCCCTAAGCCCCTAAAGCAGTAGGTGTGGATTGGCAATGACAATAGCAGTGGTGGGACAATCCTCTGGCTCCCAAGCCCTCCATGTTGTTGTTGATGGTAGCTGCCATGGGCTGGGAAGCCCAGTACTCAGGCCCCTATTTGGTGCATGCATGTGAGTGACAGCAATTATGGTAGTGGCAGGCTGTGTGGGCCTGATCTCAGGCCTCAGGGAGGAATGTTCAGGTGTTAATGATGACGAATGTGGTGAGGAGATCACCAGGCCCCTAGATGGTATCCTCCAGAGGGCAGGGTTGGGTGTTTGAAGCCTGGGTGGGTGGGCCTTTCCTACACAATAGTGTGTGTAGGAACTTACTGTGGTAGGTAAGTACAAGATGATGCCCAGGACTAAAATACAGTGTGAGGGTGGTGGTAGCAGTGGCTACACTGTGGTCCTTCTTCCAGGAAGGGCAAAATTGATCTCAGTGACAGCAGTTAAGTATAGGTGACTGGAAAGCATGTACTTTGACCCCATATGGTGGCTATAAGTGGGGTAGCCTTTTCTCAGAGCACTTGTAAATGTTCTTTGGCCCTGGCGGCAGTGTGTTTACTGCCAGTGTCTTGTACTTTGGCCATGGTGGCAACAGCCAACAGCAATGCCTCACTGTGAGCGGAGGAAATCAATGAATTCCCAGGGATGTGGAGATGTAGTAGTGGTTGGGCCCTAGGACAGGATACAGTCTGATGGGGGTTGGGCTCTCAAAATGGCACCTAGCTGTAGCTGCTTAGGTCTCAAGATAAGGGTGGGATCCAGCATGAACTTCTTTCTGGAACAATGCAATCACACCATGGCCATGCAGTTCCCTATGTTAGTCTCAGAGCCCACATGGGTCAAGGGCTCTCTGGTGGCTAGGATTGTAGGAGTCTGTTGTGGGAATGTGGATAGCTGTGAGTCACTCATTTACCCTTGTCCCACATCGGGGACCCTTTCCAGGCTTCCAGCCAATGCTGGCCAAGCAGGCTACCTCACTTCCCTCTCCTTCCTTGACTTAGGCATTTCCTGTCACTTCTCTGTTGAATACCAATATTCTCTTTAGATGACCTATCTGAACTGTAAGTATTTACCTGGTATTTGGTTCTTCTTCATGACTCTGATCGGCCATTTTGAAGTTCCATTATAAGTGGTAGACAGTTAGAACACGAGTACTTGAAGGATACCAGTATGTAATCTCTGCTCTTACATAAGATTTAGGTAAGTAGCACAAGATTTACACTATCTAAAATATACTCAATGGATATTTGTTGAATATAAGTGATTATAAACCCAGGCATATTTTCTTTTAATTTTCATGTCTTTTTCATTATGCATGGCTGCATTCAAGTAATCCACCATTCAGTCATTATTCTGAAAATATTTGTGCTTTTGGGAGGGCATAGTCAAGTTTTAAGCTACTAATATATTCATTTAAATTAAAACTCATTTTAATGTCACTTGATTTGATAATAAAATAAAACCTATTAATTTTAATTTTATTTTACTGTTTTAATTTGCAAAGCACTTCATAATTTTAACTTATATCTTTCCTGTAAGATGAAATTAATAACCCAAGTCAAATGGAAATAAAAACAGATATAAGCCATTTACATTTAATTAGATTAAACAAATGAACCGGAGGGCTGTCCTAGCCCATCAGATTACCAACAATTTTGATTCAAAATAAGGATAATTATCTGTCCAAAATATTTTTGAAAGAAAGAGCTAAGAATTATTAAAGTGGGCCAGCAAACAACAATATCAGTATGAATAACATTCCAGTCCAATGAATGATATGGAATAGTTTGTTTTTTCCATACCTCAACCTCAAAAGTTTCTTATGATTCCACTACACACTAATCTACTTTAATAGTTTTTCTAGATCTGGCACCTATTGATTTAGTCATACTTCACATAAAGGTCGTTAAATTAGTGATTTTCACCCTGATGTCCAATGGATAATTTCGGAGATTTGCAATGCCCCAAAAGTCATATATACATGTTTTTAGATATATGTGTATACACCGTTATGAAGATATCTTCTGTGGCTTTCTTTCTATTTTCAAGTGAATCCATGACCAAACCTAGTTAAGGAACACTGATTTGCTTTCTAGTTTATTCTTGCCTTCATTAAGCTTCAATATTTGCCCATTAGTTCTTACTGTATGTGAAATCTGCAGACTGTAACCAGATGGCCTGCATTTTAAATTCCTGCTGTAACATAATGCCCTTATGTTACATTGGACATGTGATTTAGCATGTTAATTAGGGATAATAATATTACCTATGCTATAAGATTATTGAAAATATTAAGTGACTTAATGAAAGTAAAATGCCTACATTAGTACCTGTAACAATGTGTACTATAAGAATTAGAGTTGGCTGGTTGTGGTGACTCGTGTTTGTAATCCTAGCACTTTGGGAGGCTGAGGTCGGTGGATCTCTTGAGGTCAGGAGTTCAAAACCAGGCTGGCCAACATGGTGAAACCCTGTCTCTCCTAAAAAGACAAAATAAATTAGCCAGGCATGGTGACAGAGGCCTGTTATCCCAGCTACTTGGGAGGCTGAGGCAGGATAATTACTTGAACCTGGGAGGTGGAGGTTGCAGTGAGCTGAGCTGAGATTGTGCCACTGCACTCCAGCCTGGGCAACAGAGCAAGACTCATTAAAAAAAAAAAAAAAAAAAAAAGTTATGCAAGGACTATGAAAAAGTAAGATAGTATTGTATAAGAGTATTATGTCATTATTACTCTAAAAGCCCATGATGCCACCATGCATTGAAGTGCTATATCCATACGATGCTCTCCAGAGCACTTGCACTTGAAATTGATATAGATATTTAATAAAAACTGTTAAAAGAACAAATAAGCTGGAAAAATACTGCATATTTTTCTTCCTGAAGATTCATAATACATACCAGTATCTTACGGCCTGTGAAGATTTCTTAAATATGTTTTAAATTTTTTAAACATATATTTTCCACCACAGAAACCTTTTGTGGAGTAAAGACCTATTATTTGCTTGTGGTGTTCCTAATTTAAGTAACATAATCCTACTCGATGGTAGTCACTTCACTGCAGATAATGAGATGGTCCCAAAGTCTAGTTTATTCTTCAATTAGTATCATATAAAGATGAACTTAGCCACAGTATTTGATATAGTAATTTCCAAGGTTGATTGGGTCAATTACAGAGCTCTTTATTCTTGGAAAGCTGGGAAAACTAGAACAGCCTCTCTCACACACACAAAATGCACCCACATACAAGTTTCTTGTGAAATTGTCTGGACTTGGAGTTCTGATCATAAATCATATTGGAAAAGAACAAAGTTAAAGCTAACTGGCTGGCAATCTGAACATTTTTATAGTTTACTGTAGCTACTTGAGCTACAGAATTAGCCAGATATTAGATACTTACCAAAACTAGCATCAAAATATGTGGTTTAAATGGATGGTATAATGTGTTTGTCAATTTTATCTTTGGGATATTTATATTCATTTTATATTTTTTCATCAAAAGTACATTTTGTAAGTGATTCTTAGAGATGCATAGATTAATACAAGGCATATTTTTCAAGATTTCTAAAAAACACACTGCGTTAGTTTCATACAGCTTCCATAACAAATTAGCACAACTTGGTGGATTAAAATGACAGAAATTATTACACTGTAGTTATAAAGGCTAGAAATTCAAATTCAAGGTATCATCAGGGCCATGCTGCTTCTAAAGGATCTAATAATGCCAATTTCTGCTCCATCTAAATAGATTTTTCTAAGTAACTCTGTCTTCCTTCTCCTGCTATAGGGAAAGTGGTCATTGGATTTAGAGCCCAATCTAAATTAAGTATGATTTTTATCCCCAAATCCTTAACTAAATACACCTGTCAAGACCCAATTTCAACATGAGGTCACACTCTGAAGCCAAAGTGGTCATTAAGTGAACAGGGAGCAGTATTTAGCCAACTACAGTATCTCCTAACAAATATACCATTAATTTTTGGTATTTGGAGAGGTTATGTAAGCTGGGTAATTAGGATTCTTACATAGTTAATGTTATACAGTTAGTCTTTTATACAGTTAACATGGATATTGGTAAAAGTTTTAAAAAGTAGAAATTTAATCTGATCTTCTTTGCACTACACTATGAAAGAATGCAGAACACATCTAGGCACATGAGCTCAAGAACTTCAGGGACATATAGTTTCAGATAATTTGAAAAATCCTAAAATATATATGTAACACCACAATTCATGTGCAATAAAAGGAAAGAGATTGTTTTGATAACAGCTTGAAACTCGTAGAGTTTAAACTTTTTTTTTTTTTTTTTTTTCTTTTGAGAGGAGTGTCACTCCTGTTGTCCAGGCTGGAGTGCACGTGATGTGACTCTCGGCTCACTGCAAGCTCTGCCTCCCCAGGTTCGCGCCATTCTCCTGCCTCAGCCTCTGGAGTAGCTGGACTATAGGCACTCCCCAGCAGCCAACACCTGGCCTCCATTTTTTTTTTTTTTTCTTTTTTTTTATATTTTTAGTGGAGATGGAGTTTCACCGTGTTAGCCAGGATGGTCTCAATCTCCTGACCTCATGATCTGCCTACCTCGGCCTCCCAAAGTGCTGGAATTACAGGCGTGAGCCACCGTACCTGTCTATAAACTTTCAACACATCAGGAAATGCAGCAATGAACTAGAAGAAAAAGAAATAGTCCAGTGATTGGGATTACATTTGAAAACTTGGAAGTTTAGCAACCTAACCTCCCTGCCATGCTTTAACTCAAGTGCTCAATACATGCTCACTTCTCTAAATCAATTTAAACATGGGAAAGAAAATGTGTTACATTGTTATAGATCCAAGAATTTCATAGCCAGTCATGACATATGTGAAACTGGGAAATACCAAGAACATTAATATAATCCACACATTCCCCATGGCAATCCAGAAAACAGACATTCTTCAAAACTCCATATCTTATTCCTAGCCAGGAATACTACACTTTATTTTATATTAGAATCAAAATGCTTTTTATTTTAAAAGTTTTCTTATAAACCAATATAAACCAACTTCTATTTTGAAAACATGTTCTTTGTCCACAAATAATGTGACATTAACCAAAATTTGAAGATGCTTTAAAAAGGAGCTTATTCCAAACACATCAAAGAGTATATTGAGCTTAAAGTACTAAACAGAGGCCAAATAGTAGGCAAAAAGATTAAGTCATCCTGCAGAAAATGTTTAGAGTCATTGTTTACATATGAAATTCCTTAGTATTTGTATTAGTCTATTCTAACACTGCTATAAAGAAGTTTCCTGGACTGGGTAATTTATAAAGGAAAGAGGTTTAACTTACACTTCTGCATGGCTGAGGAGACTTCAGGAAACTTATGATCAAAGTTTAAGGGGAAGCAGGCTCCTTCTTCACAAGGTGGCAGGAAAGACAGCATGTGCAAGGGAGAGCAGAGAAAACTGCCTTCTAAAACCATCAGATCTTGTGAGAAACCACCCTCATGATCCAGTAACCTCCCACCAGGTCTCTCCTTCAACACCTGAGGATTACAATTCAAGATGAGATTTGAGTGGAGACACAAAGCCTAACCATATCATACTGCCGTTGGCCCCTCCCAAATCTCTTTCCTCACATTTCAAAAGCAATCATGCCTTCCCAACAGTCCCCCAAAGTCTTATCTCATTTCAGCATTATATTCAAGTACAAAGTCTTACCTGAGACAAAGCAAATTCCTCCTGCATAGGAGCCTGTAAAATCAAGAGCAAGTTAGTTACTTCCAAGATACGGTAGGTGTACATGCATTGGATGAAAGTTCTCATTTCAAATGGGAGCAGTTGACTAAAACAAGGGGGCTACAGGTCCCATGCATGTCCAAAATCCAGTGGGGCTGTCATTAAATCTTAAAGCTCCAAAATAATATTTTTGATGCTATAGCTCACATCCAGGACACACTGATGCAAGAGGTGGGCAGCTCACATCCAGGGCACACTGATGCAGGAGGTGATTTAAATGGCCTTGGGCAGCTCCTTCACAGGCTTTGCAGGGTACATTCCCCAGCCCCAGCTGCATTCACGTCTGACATTGAGTATCTGCAACTTTTCCATGCACACTGTGCAAGCTGTCAGTGAATCTACCATTCTGAGGTCTAGAGGATGGTGGCCCTCTTCTCACAGCTCCATTAGGCAGTGCTCCAGTGGGGACTCTGTGTGGGGGCTCCAAACCCACATTTTCCTCCCACATTGCCCTAGCAGAGGGTCTCCATGAGGACTCCACCCCTGAAGCACACCTCGACCTGGACATCCAGGCATTTCCATCTGTCCTCTGACATCTAGGTAGAAGTTCCCAAACTTCAATTCTTATCTTCGCACACCCACAGGCCCAACACCATGTGGAAGCTGCCAAGCCTCGGGGCTTGTACCCTCTGAAGCAACAGCCCAAGCTATACCTTGGTTCCCTTTAGCTATGGCTGGAGTCACTGCGATGCAGGGCACCAAGTCCCAAGGGTGCACACAGCAGGGGGGCCATGGACCCGACACAGGAAACATTTTTTTCCTCCTGGGCCTCTGGGCCTGTGATGGGAGGGGCTGCCACAAAGGTCTCTGACATGACCTAGAGACATTTTCCCCATTGTCTTGGTCATTAACGTTTGGCTGCTGGTTCCTTCTGCAAATTTCTGAAGCTGGCTTGAATTTCTCACCAGAAAATGGGTTTTTCTTTTCTATCGCATCACCAGGCTGCAATTTTTTTAAACTTTTAGCTTCTGCTTCCTTTTTGAATATAAGTTCCATTTTCAAATCATTTCTCTCACATTGAAAGTTCCAGAGATCACTAGAACAGGAGCAAAGTGCCACCAGTCTTTGCCAAAGCATAGTAAGAATTACCTTTATTCCAGTTGCTACCAAGTTCCTTATCTCCATCTGAGACGATCTCAGTCTGGACTTCATTGTCCATATCATTATCAGCATTTTGGTCAAAACCACTCAACAAGTCTCCAGGAAATTCTAAACTTTCCCACATTATCCTATCTTTTTCTGAGCCCTGTAAACTGTTCCAATCTCTTCTTGTTACCTAGCTCTAAAATTGCTTCCACATTTTTGGGTATCGTTATAGCAGTACCTCACTCTCCACAGTACCAATTCACTGTATTAGTTCATTCTCACACTGTGATAAATAAATACCCAAGACTGGGTGATTTGTAAAAGAAAGAGGTTTAATTGACTGACAGTTCTGCATGGCTGGGGAGGCCTCAGGAAACTTACAATAATGGGAGAAGTCAAGCAGGCATCTTCTTCACAAGTCAGCAGGAGAGAGAGTGTGTGCAAGAGAGAGCAGGGAAAACTGGCTTATAAAATCATCAGCTTTCATGAGATCTCACTCATTGTCAAGAGAACAGCATAGAGGAAACCACCCCCATGATCCAGTCATGTACTACCAGGTCTCTCCCTCAATACCTGGGGATTTCAGTTCAATATGAGATTTGATTGGAGACATGAAACCTAACCATATCAGTATTCATGCTCAGAATGCCAGATACACTAAACAGGTATATATTATTTTGTTTTATATTCGTCAACATAGTAGCTTCTATTTGCTATTATGTTGAAGTAAGCAGAACTAGATACTCCCCTCTCACTGTAAAGCACAAGAAAACTGAGCAAGTTATATTAAAATCTATTCAATAACAGAGGGAAATAAATACATTTAGTTTTCTTTTTTTCTGAAAGCACTTTTCATACTGCTGTTTATGGAGGGAGAAAACATACACATAGTGAAAAGAAGTTTCACTGAGCTGAGGAAAGAGTATTCAGGGAAGCCAATAGCATTGGAATTTGTAGGAGATAAAGACGCTATTCAGACAAAAAGTTTCAGAAATCTTACATGGCTTCTGAGTCTCTGGCTTAATACTAAAGTGCACATTCATAGAGAAACTACGCAAGCCTGGGCAAAACAAAACAAAACACAACACCTACTCAGGAATTTGTATTAGTCTGCTCTCACACTGCTGATAAAGACATACCTGAGACTGGGCAATTTACAAAAGAAAGAGGTATAATGGACTTAGAGTTCCACATGGTCAGGGAGACCTCACAATCATGGTGGAAGGCAAGAAGGAGCAAGCCACATCTTACGTGGATGACAGCAGGCAGAGAGGGCTTGTTCAGGGAAACTCCCACTTTTGAAACCATCAGATCTTGTGAGACTCATTCAATGTTGCAAGGGCAGGAAAGACCTGTCCCCAAAATTAAATCACTTCCCTTCCATAAAGTTCCTCCTCTGATACATGGGAATTGTGGGATTTATAATTCAAGATGAGATTTGGGTATGGACACAGCCAAACAGTATCAGAATTATTAGCTGAAAAATTTGTAGAATATACCGGGCTGGAATTCTAGAATTTGAATTCTAACTAACAATAAAAGAGAAAAGTCAGTGAACACTCAGGGAATTCAGTAAAGATCTCAGAACGTCACCCCTAGTGCTAAGTCTAAGTAGCACTAGAGTAAAAGCTATGCTAGAAGCATCTTAACAGAGTTTAAAAAAAAAAATCAAACTTTATAAAAAGCAAACTGATTTGCAAGCATCCTAAGTATCAAAAACAACTTTCAATATGCTTTAAAGCATAACACTCATATTCAAAAACAAAACAAGCACAGTCCCCAGCATTCAATCAACAAGCACTATAACAGAAAAGAATCAAGAATGTGTGAGTCATAACTAGGAGAAGAATCGACTGTAGAAACAGAGCTAGAAATGTCAAAGTAAATGAAAACATAAAGCAAAATTCTTTAGACAGATGTAAATATACTTAATGATTCAATGGAAAATATATAGCAAAATGAGAATTCAAAGGTATAAAATATAGTAAATATAACTTCTAGAGCTGAAAATAAAATCTGTAATATTTTTGAATAACTCATCAAATGGGATTAAAGCCAAATAAAACACTACTAAAGAGAAGATTAGTAAACATGCAGACAAATAATTAGAAATTTTTTAGACAGAGAATGAGAGAGAGAGAAAAAAAAAGGAGGATAGTGAATGGAATCTAGTTACTGTGGAAAAACACTGAGCAGTTCAATGTTTGTAAAACTCAAGTCCCAGGGTAAAATGTGGGGTGAGGGAAGCATGAAATAATTGTTTAAAAAATGATGGCTGGGCCGGGCACAATGGCTCACACCTGTAATCCCAGCACTTTGGGAGGCCAAGGCGGGTGGATCATCTGAGGTCAAGAGTTTGAGACCAGCCTGACCAACGTGGTGAAACCCTGTCCCTACTAAAATACAAAAAATTAGCTGGGCATGGTGGTCTACTCGGGAGACTGAGGCAGGAGAATCACTTGAACCCAGGAGGTGGAGGTTGCAGTGAGCCGAGATCATGCCACTGTACTCCAGCCT
The DNA here is from genome assembly GCF_001698545.2 of Rhinopithecus bieti. Classification (NCBI taxonomy): domain Eukaryota; kingdom Metazoa; phylum Chordata; class Mammalia; order Primates; family Cercopithecidae; genus Rhinopithecus; species Rhinopithecus bieti. Next base: position 6,485,613 of record NW_016804139.1, read on the forward strand.
GGAGACAGAGCAAGACTTCATCTCAAAAAAATTTAAAAAAATAAAATAAAATAAAATAAAATAAAATAAAATAAAATAAAATAAATATAATAAAATAAAATAGGCTGAATGTATTTCCAAATTTGAAGAAAACTGAAAACTCAGAGATCTGAGAAGCTCAGTAAATTTCAAGCAGGATAAACACAATAACACTACATTAGGACATAGAATAATCAAATTACTGAAAACCAGTGATAAAGA
>NW_016804139.1:6489533-6494015 GCF_001698545.2 Rhinopithecus bieti
AAATAAAATAAATATAATAAAATAAAATAGGCTGAATGTATTTCCAAATTTGAAGAAAACTGAAAACTCAGAGATCTGAGAAGCTCAGTAAATTTCAAGCAGGATAAACACAATAACACTACATTAGGACATAGAATAATCAAATTACTGAAAACCAGTGATAAAGAAAAAAAATCTTAAAAGTAGCCAGTTATGAGAGGCATTACATAGGACAATATCTGTAACAATTATGGTTAACTTATCACTGGAATAAATAGAAACCAGAGACTTATTTAATGAACATAAAATAATGCATATCAAAGAAAAATGTAATTTATAAGTGACTATGAAAGCCTTTTCAGACAAGAAACATCAAGGGATGCTATCACTAGCTGACTTCTACAGGAAATGTGAAAGAAAATTATTCAGGCTGAGAGAAAATGCTGCTTTATGGAAACTCAGATCTAAACAAATAAAAGATCACCAAGATATTAAATGTGATGGTACATATTAAATATTTTCTTTTGAATTTTAATACCATTAAAATTGATTGTGTAAAGCAAAAATCATGTTGATGAATTGAGCAGTTTAAAAGATATGCAAAAGTAAACTATATATAAAAACATGAGTATAAAGGTTAAAACAGGGAAGTCAATGTATACTGTTAAGGTTTACGTTATGTATGAAGGGTTATAATATGATTTGACAGTAGATTTTATAGTTTAAAATGCATATTGTAAAGTGCGTACGTGTGTGTGTGTGTGTTCGTGCTAAACAACTGAAAGTAAATTGGAGAATTTATACCCCTTTACTCTTTGATAGTTAAGTGAATCTTTTCTGAGAATAGGACACTCTTGACTAGACTGTATATTTGTGTTTCTCAACTTTATATGTTTAATCTAATAACCAATATCATGGTATTTAGAATTGAGGTTTTCAAGAGGGAATTAGGTCATGAAGGTGGAGCCTTCATAAGTGGGACTAGTGTTCTTATGAGAGAAACTGTAGGGAACTCATTTGTTCCTTCTGCCATGTGAGAACACAATAAGAAGTCATCATCTGGCTGGGCACACTGATTCACACTTGTAATTCCAGCACTTTGGGGGGCCAAGGCAGGTAGATCATGAGGTCAGGAGTTCGAGACCAGCCTGGCCAACACAATGAAATCCCTTCTCTACTAAAAAAAAAAAAAAAAAAAAAAAAAAAAAAATTAGCTGGGCGTGATGGTGGGCACCTATTATCCCAGCTACTCAGGAGGCTGAGGCAGGAGAATCACTTGAACCTGAGAGGCAGAAGTCGCAGTGAGCCAAGATCATGCCGCTGTACTCCAGCCTGGGAGACAGAGAGACAGAGGTAGACTCTGTCTCAAAAAAAAAAAAAAAAAAAAAAAAAAAAGAAAAGAAAAAAAGAAAGCATCATCTATGAATCATAAAGTGGATCTTCATCAGACACCAAACCTACTATTGACTTGATCCTGAACTTCTCAGGTTTCAAAACTTTGGGAACAAAATGTATGTTTCTTATAAGACACTCAGTCCATGGTATTTTGTTATAGCAGCCTAGATGAACCAAGACACTCTCTTTCATAAAAACAATTCATTTATTAAAATCAGGACGTCTAACAGTGAAACTACAGGTCATACTCAGACATCCTATACTTGGGAGATGCATGTTGCTATTATTATTTTTTAACAAATTCTTATGTTAGAGAAATTAAGAATAGAAAATTAAAATTTGTATGTTACATTCACTTATTTCTTCTCCAATACCCTTCTTTCTGTAGACCCAAGTTTCTGACATATATCATATTTGTTCTAATGAACTTCTTTTTACTTTCTTGCAAGTCATGTCTACTGGGACCAAATTCCTGTAACATTTTTTGTCTTAGTCTTTATATGTTCTTTACTATTGAAGGACAATTTTGCAGCGTAGAGAATTCTAGGATAGTGGATTTTGTCTCTCAACATTTTTAATATTTTACTCCATTCTCTTTTTCCTTGCATGATTTCTAAGACATGTGAGATGGAATGTTTATCTTTTCTCTTCTATATGCAAGAAGTTTCCCCACTGTCCACTTTGTTGCTTTTTTAGCACTAAAAAAAAATTGATCTTATGTAGTTTGAATATGATTAGCTTAGGTGTTTTTATGTTTGTTTGTTTGTTTGTTTTTACACTTATCTTGCTTTGTGTCCTCTGAACTTCCTGGATCTGTCACTAGCTGTCTAATATTAATTGGGGGAAATTCTCAGTTATTAATATTTTAAATAATGCTTCTGTTCCTTGCTGTCTTTCCTCTCCTTCTGGTATTCCATTATAAGTACGTTTCACTTTTGGTAGTTGTTCCACAGTTTTTGGATATTCTGTTCTGTCCTATCAGTCTTTTTTTTTTTTTTTTTTTTTTTTTTTTTTTTTTTTTTTCTTCTCTCTCTCTCTCTTTGCTCTTTGGTTTTGGCATTTTCAATTGAGTTATACCCAATATCAGAGACTCTTTCCTCATATGTGTACAGTCAACTATGAAAGGCATTTATTTCTTTTAATGTTCTTGATCTTCAGAGTTTATTGCTTCTTTCTTAGAATTTTTATTTCTCTGTGTACATTGTCCATCTCTTTTTGCATACTGTCTAGTTTACCCTGTAGAGCCCTTTGAAAAGTGATCACAATTGTTTTAAATTACCAGTTTGATGGTTCCAACATCCCTGCCCTATCTGAGTCTGGTTTTGATTTTTGTTCTATCTCTTATAACTGTGACTTTTGCATTTTGGTATGCCTGCATTTTTTTTTTTTTTCTTCATGGCTAGACATGATGCACTGATTAAAAGGTACTGCCATAAATAGGCCTTTAGTAATGTGTTGATAATGTCTGAGAAGAGGACAAGCAATCTTAAGCCCCATGGATAAAGTCTTAGTCTTTAAGTTTGCCTGTTCCTCTGGATGTGAACTTTACACATGTTTCTCAGTACCCTCCCCACCATAGGTGAGATAGGATGGCTAGAACGGGTTGGAGTTGGATTTCCACATGGAGGATTTCCATTCTTCCATGTGGAAGTCTAGAGATGATTGAAATGGGATATTACCTTTCCCACAGGACATTAGGATCCAATAAAACTCCTGCAGGTTAGGCTCTGGTTTCTAGTTAGTTTCTACTGAGGGCATGTTTTGTTAAGAAGAACAATTCTTTGGCTTATGTAAAATGGTTTCTTTCTTTTCTCCTCTTGTCTAAAACACAAAAGGAGCATTTTCTGTGATATTCACTGTGAGACCCTAGAAGAACTCCAGGAGGTGAACACAAAGTTTGGGAGGGGGTCTCTTGATGACTTAGTCCCCTCCAGTTTCTATCTCTTGAACTTGTTATACAGGGAGACTTCAGCAGTGGTTCCCACAAAGGTTTGTAGTCATGGATTTCTATGCTACTAGGTTGTTGATTCTCTGTATTTGCCTATCTGTCTAATTTTGAGGCAGCATTTTGCCCTGTGACCTCACTTCTCAGACAGATCTAAGAATAATGTCTAAGTTTACAGTCTGTTCAGATTTTTACTTGTTAAGATGGAAGGGTTATTTATAAGCTTCTGACATAGTGAACCAATAGTTAGAAATCCTTTCTTTGTTTTTTGAAAGGATTTTGCTGGATATAGAATTCTTGCTTGATGATAGTATTTTTTGTTGTTGTTCAATACTATGAATATATCATTCTGTTGCCTCTTGGCTTCAGTGGTTTCTAAGGAAAACTCAGCTGTTTTTATTATTGAGGACACTTCTATTTGATAGATTTCTCTTCTTTGTTGCTTTCAAGGGTCTTTCTTTGCCTTTGGCTTTTGACAGTTTAACTATGATACGTTTATGTGTGCATGTTTTGAGTTTATTTGATTTTCATTTACGGGGTTTCTTGAGTGCAGGTTAATGTTTACAATACATTACAAAGTTTCCAGCCATTATGTATTCAGATATACTTTGTTTCTGTTTTTCTATATTCTCTTTTTTTGGGAATTCCACTATACATATATTGGTATTCATGATTGTGTCTCACAGGTCTCATGAGACCCTGTTCATTTTTCTTTATTCTTTTATCTTTCTATTCCTCACACCAGCTAATCTGAATTAAACTATCTTCAAGGTCACTAATTCTTTCTTCAACCAGTTCAAATCTGCTATTAAGGCCAAAGAGTGTATTTTTATTATTTAGCTGTATATTGGCTTCAGAATTTGTAACTTATTCTTCATGAAGATAAGTTCTGTCTCCTCATTGATGTTCTCTATTCAGTGACAAATCACTGAATTTTCCTTTGTGTTTTAAATATGGTGCAAGGGTCTATCCTGCAGACCCCAGCTGCATGACAGATAAATAAAGTACTCAGACATCAATACTCAGTGAAAGAGTGGGCTGGGGGTCAGGTCGCTGACTGAAGGAATGATAGCAGCTGAGGCCCTGACTAGCTGGCCCTGCTGGCATTTATTTAGCACACATTAAATGACAAAGGCTTTGAGTGAACAGGACTAGAGGGTAAT